>NW_006399958.1:1808401-1821537 GCF_000299155.1 Elephantulus edwardii
TTCACCAATTAATAATAATAAAAGGGGAGGGGGAAGTGAGAGTTGGGTTACAGATCAGGCCTGAGACAAAGTTTTGGTTCAGGGCTGAAGAACGGATCCCATTTTGGGGTTTGCTTTAGAAAGGTCCTACATTGGTCTTCTAGATGTTTGGTCATCTAACTTCTAGTACCTCTCTGGCTTCTTCTGCTCTGTCCCATTCACTCACTTGTCTCTAGTCACAATGGTTTCCTTGTTTAGAACATCTTGCCTACTTCACACGTCTACTTGTTCCACTTGGAATTCTCTGAGTCCAGGTAGTGACATGGCCCTCTCCATCATCTTAGATTTGGCTCAAATGTCACTTTCTCATGGACATCATCTCTCTTAAGTTTTCATTCCAGCCGGAGTGGCATCCACTTCCATAAATACCTTGCCTCTGG
Organism: Elephantulus edwardii; assembly: GCF_000299155.1. Classification (NCBI taxonomy): domain Eukaryota; kingdom Metazoa; phylum Chordata; class Mammalia; order Macroscelidea; family Macroscelididae; genus Elephantulus; species Elephantulus edwardii. The sequence goes on from NW_006399958.1 coordinate 1,808,821, forward strand.
AAACCCTATGAACCTGGAGAAAGGATGAAAGTCACAGAAATGTTGAGGTCTTTCATTCATAGGGTCGTTATGAGTCACCTACCACTCGATGGCATTTAACATCAATAACATCAACCTTAGAGAGAGCTCAGTTGACCTAGTGGAAAGAAAGAGATGCTACCAAGCCAAAGGTAGGTGACTTCTAATCCACAGCCCTCAGGCCTGTTTTTCCATTGTTTTTGGTCAAACATTCTTCTAGGTCGTATGGCCCTAGTGTGTTCACTTGCCATACAGTGGTAACTTATGGTTGCTGTGAAAGTGAACACTGTGACACTGATGTGTCAAATGCGTTAATGGTTACCCATGGTGGACAGTGTTTGGTGGAGCTCCTCGATTCAAACAAACTTGGAAGCAGGAGTGGCATCCACTTCCATTAAGAGCTTGCCTCCAGAAACCCTATGAACCTGGAGAAAGGATGAAAGTCGCACAAATGTTGAGGACTTTTGGTCGCTATGAGTCGCCTATGACTCGACGGCACTTAACAACAAGAACATCCGGGGAAGGAGGAGCAATAACTCCTCATCCTTTCTTCTTGTTCTTTTGGTCTCTTTAACACATTGTTGTTGTTGTTGTTGTTGTTAAGTGCTGTCGAGTCGCAGGCAACTCATAGCGACGCTATGAAGGAGAGTCCTCGACCCTTGGGTGCCTTTCATCCTCTCTCCAGTTTAACACATTACACCATCCAAAAAGTCCCCACATGTCTTGGTGGTGCAGTGGGCCAGGCATTGGGCTGTTAATTAAAGGTAAGTGGATCCAGTCCACATCCAAGCACGGGTACATGAGGCAGCCGGCTTGGGGAAAGCGTCCCAGCCTTGGAAACAAACCCTCTGAGGTAGCTTGGCTCTCTTCTAATGCAGTGTGAGTCAGAATTGATTTGGGCATAGTTTCTCCACCCACTAGAACAATAGACTCTATGAAGACAGATGATCTTATCTGCTCTGCTCACTGATATGAGGAAGAAAAACAAATCATTCACTCAGAAGGTGGAAATGCGCACTCTTCTGTGTGCTCTGAAGGCAAACTGCAGGGTATTATGGAAACATTTCTCAGAAGAATTGGATGCAGGAAGTGACTTTGGTTTTTCCCCCCCTTTTATTATTATTATTAATGTTGATGAAAATTTACAGAGACTTTGGATTTCCATTCATTCATTGTTGCACTTTTCTCCCTGTCCCCCCTCCTTCCCCAGTTTGTTCTTCTCTTTGAAAAGTAAAAGAAAAATTCTTTCATTGTTTTACAATCCCTCCCCCCAAGTGCACTCCACTATGCAGCCTTCATTCTGAACTCCTGTCATGACAGTAATACCCAATCACATATCCCTTTTAAACAGTTCTCTCCCTCATCGTTTCAATACAGTATACATTATTTATCCCGTCTTTCTCAGTCTCCTCCCAACCCTGATGTCAGTCCTGGTTTACAACAGTGGCACCATGCAGTATTTGTCCTTTTGTGACTGAGATACTTCACTCAGCATAATGTCCTCCAGGGTCACCCATTTTGAATAATATTCCATGAGTTCTTTGCTTTTCAATGCAGTGTAGTATTCCATTGTGTGACTATACCAGAGCTTTCACAATAGCAAGAGTTGGAAACAACCTAAGTGCCCATCAACAAATGAATGGATATGAAGTGACTTTGAACTGAGAGTGGAAGGGGGGGGGGAAAACATAAGCATGAACAGGAAGAAAATGAGAAGGTATAATGAGTAACATAGGGGGAAATCTTGCTGTTAGGTGCCATCAAGTTAACTAAGACTCATAGTGACCCTTTGAACAATAATAGATATGAACCTTATCCTGTGTCATTCTCAGAGTCTCTAATAGGCTCTAGCTCATCGTTCCTGTGTCAGTTCTTCTTGTCAATTCTCTCTCTGAGCCTCCATCTTTTCCAATATGATGTCTTTTTCCAAGGATCGTATTGGAAGCCAAACTTTATATCAACTATTATATGAAAACCCTTGTTTAGGAATTGAAGGAATTACAGATATATAAGTTAGGATTTCTCTTGTGGCAGACCCTAGAAAATGAGCTGTTTGTTCCCTGCAAGACAGGAGACAGCAAGGGGCCCCCTACAGAGGGAGTGTTGCTTCCTGAGCTCAAGTTCACCCTGAGGCATCAAGGTTAATAGTTAAGGGTAAACCAAATTCTTGCATTTGTGAACCCCTCCTTTCTGAGTCAAGCAGAAGGTTTTCAATAGAAAGAGCTTGGCTTCATTTGCATTGAATTCTCTTTGTGATTTGCTTCCTGATAATTTTCAATAAAGACACAGAGAAGCTTGGTTTGGGGTCTTCAGTGGAGAACTGCTGGCCCCCTGTTTTATGCTCTCTGCTCTATCACATTCCTGGCTGTTTGTCTCTTTATTAATAATTATAAAATTATTCCATTCTTTGGGACCCTCCGTCTGCAACAGGATTGAGTTATCCTGACAATATACCCTCAGCACATGAGATGAAGTTGCACCAGCCTTTCCTCTAATGAGCAACCTGGAAATTGCATGTGCAAAAAGTCAGAGATGGGAAGGTGCATGCATGAAGTACAGAGACCAGGGCTTGCCTGGAGCCAGACAACAAAGAGCCTGTGTGTCCCGCTGACTTTGACTTTATCCTGTGAACAGTGGTGAGCCACTTGGACTTGAATTAGGGAAACGGCATAGTGTGATCCGTGCTTTGAAAGTTAGCACTCTGGCTGCTCTGAGAAAGATGGGTTTAAGGGAGCTGCAGAGATCATGAGGAGGGTGAGAGGCTATTACTGTTGTTGCCCAGGTGAGAGGTGATGGTGACTTGGATAAGAATACTTCGGAGGAGATGGTAATGGCTGGATAGACTTAAAGTGCACTTAGAGACTAGAATCAGCAGATCTCGATGATGGATTGACTAGAAGGTGGAGGGAGGGAGGGAGGGAAAGAGAGAGAGAGAGACAGAGAGAGAGAGAGATATGTTAAGGTCTTTTTAAGGTCTTTAAGGTCTTTTCCTAAGTGAATGGTGGTGCCATTCATTGAGCAAGTGTGATCAGTTACGCCCCACTGTTTCTGAAAGGAGAGAAAAAACTAGCAGAGCCTTTGACTCCAATCTTTACTTTGACCTAACCTATCCTGATATCATCTTGACCCCAAAAGTCAACATACACCTAATTGTGACTGCTGTGATGGGCACGGGTATGTCAGAGATAATGAAGGTGGCACAGGCTGGGACAGGGTTCAGATCTGTTGTCCACAGCTCTCTGGAATGTAAGCTTTCCACTCGTTCTCTGACGACAAACCTTAAGTGCTGTTGAGTCTCTCCTGAGTAGAGTGACTCTGTAAGACAGAGTGGACCTTTTCCATTGCATTTGTGAGGCTGTAAATCTTTATGAGCACAGACAGCTCCACCTTTCTCCGTATAGGCAGTGGATGGGTTTGAACCACTCACCCTTTTAGTCAGCAGCTCAATCCGTAACCTACTGTGAAACCTCAAGTCATCTCGAGTCTTGCATCCATAACTAGGCCCAATTTTTTTTTAACCAGCCCCAATTCACACCTCAATCCTAAACCTTAACGTTTTACCTAGTCCCCAACTTCAAATATCAACTCAGTCTAGTATCTCCACCTCAACCAATCTCAAATCAGATCCTTGGTCTTAACCCTGAACTGTAAGTCAAGTTCAACCACTGCATCTCATCACAGTCTCCATTAAAGGCATGACCTCATGGGGAACTCAGACTTCTAACCTTGAAACACCGATGTATGAACCCCTCCCAATCATGTTCCGAGAAGCTCACTTTGCGACTCTTGTCATAGATCTATCTCCAACTCACATCCAATACCAATCCTAACACTCTGACCCCATCTTTCTATTTTCATCTCCAACTCAATTCCACCCAGCAACGCTATCTTCATTTCCATGATGGGCTCCTTTTCCAGCTCCCTTTCTTGTCTCCAGTTCCCCAACGTGCAACTTTAGCCCTTTCATTTTACAAAAACATTAAACTCCAAAAGTTTGCCAATTTACATCCATGATAGGGAGCCTACTCGATGTAATTCCGGTCAAGACACCCACCCCACCCTCAAACTTGTAATACGTGTATTCTCATCAAGTCCAAACTCAGATTCCAGAACTTGGATTCATAGAAGGATTTTCGGCAGGAGAGGTGGTAGCAGCTTCTCTGACTTGGGTTCTCAGGTCAAGGAGAACAGACCTCAGGACACTTGACCTTCTAGTTAATTCTCTTACGGTTCCATGACCCAGCGATTTGTTGTCCCTTTTTTTTTTTGTAGTTGACTTGTCAAGGGAGGAACTTTGCCAAGTCTTTTCATTTGTTATTGACGGTCCAAATCTTCGTCCCTTGCCCTGAAACCCACGGTGTCCCTTTTCAGCAGAAAGTAGCTAAGAGAATGCGCCATCCCCTTTTCCTTATGAATCGGGGTGAAGTCTCTCTCAGGGAGGAGTGATGGGGAATGGCAAAGGACACACTGACAAAGGAGATTAATCAGAACTGACTTTGACAAGCACTGTGGCAATTGGACAATTAAAACAGACATTCGGATGGCGGGGGAAGAAGAACAAACTGGGGAGGAGGGTAGAGAGAATGGTGCAGCAATGAAGGAATGAAAACCCAAAATCCCTGTAAATGTTCATTAAAACTAATAAAATTTAATAATAATAATAAAAAAAACAAACACATACAAATCTTCGTCCCTGGGTTCTTTGCCCCCGTGAAGCCCCGTCATTCACTCCTGGATCACAAGACCCTCACTTCTGCGTCTATCATTATGCAAGTCATGTTCGTAACTACTTAATCTGCTTTCTGTTGCTAAACACTAATCCTCACGAGCGTAGGAGATGTGCCTACTGCTCCTTGTTGCTTTCTCATCACCCAGCCCAGATAAGGATTTGAGGAAGAGACTTAAATAAATATTGGTCGACTAGCTATTATCATCTAGACAGCTGTGCTTTAGACTCATTCCTGCCTTGATCCTTAAGCTGCCTTGATCCACGTGGTGGGATCAAAGGATTTTGGCTTCACAAGTGAGACCAATCCACGTTTGAACTCTATTTTCCCATCTCATGATTTCAGATTATGTGACTTAATTTTCTGAGCCTCACAAGGTCCCTTTCTAAACTGAGGGGAGAAGAACCCCCACTTCTGGATGAAAATGGGAAGATTAAATAGAATAATGTATTGAACAGTGACGGGTACGCAGCAGACTCCATCTCCCTTATCTCAGAATCCAGAAAAGGAAATTGCTTCCAGGGTTTGTGCATCTAAGATGTGGTATGTCAAGTGCTTTGCAGATCTCGTCTCTGCTCCTCTCACCCACCATTCCAAGTTAAGACCATCATCCTTATTCTGTGGAAGAGTTTTAAAAGAGGTTATATATCCCTTTTTCAAAGTTATACAGCCAAGGGATGGAAGAGGCATCATTAAAATATCAAGGATTCAAGAATCCCGTGGTACTACCAGGATTCACTTACCTTCTTGGCTCTAAGAAAATTTGAGACCCCTGGTTCCTGTAGTGGTTCATACTCTTGGGTTAGTGACAACCCCCTATTTCTACAGACGCTAGTTTTCATCTTAGCAGCTGTTCCTGTGTCCCTCCCGGACACCGAGCCTCATATCTCCTTCACCTGCATATCTCTGTTCTGAACCTTTGCCCGGTGACTCATCTTCCAGCTCATGAAGACACCTGAGAGCTGGCATCTGACTCTCTCACGCCAGCTGAGCCCTGCCCTGGGGGAATTTGGATACTGCGACCTTGGCTTCTCCTGAGTCAGCCAGCCCTGAGTTCTGAAGGCCCATTGTCTTCCCACTTCCTGTATTGCCTTCCCTCTTCTCTTGAGAACAGCTCTCCATTGCTTTGAGGGGAGTTGCCTCCCTCATTTCGTATGTCGTTCTGGTGAAACTTGCAGGCATAGTCCTCCACCTCCATCCATTGGGATGGCTGCACGAACCAGGCCAAGCAGCAAGAGCATTGCTTTTTACCCTGGTGACAGTGAGTACTCCAAGAGGTGGGTGCAGTTAAAGCTGGGCCAATCAGTGCGCTTCTCTAGAATTATCATAATGATGATAGAAAAAGAGACTATTATTCCTTCTGGGTTTGCTTAACTGGATCGTCTATGTTCCTTTCATGGGAAGAAGTCTTCTGCAGAAGGCTGGGATAAGACTCATGGGAGGGAAAAAATAGGTGACAAGAAATGAAAGTCTGGTCACAGTTGTTAAGAAAGAGAAACAGAGTTAGAGGGATAAAAAGAAACAAGTGACAGACTTTTAAGTCAGTATTTCATGTCCTTGAGGCATGAGACTCATTTCTCTTTCATTGATTTCCTCTTTTTCTACAAAGATGGTGCCAAAAGCGAAGAAGGAGGCCCCTGTTCCTCCCAAAACCGAAGCCAAGCAAAGACATTAAAAGCCAAGAAGGCATCCTGAAGGGGCATCCACAGCCAAAAAAAATAAAAAGATCCACACATCACCCACCTTCCGGCGGCCTAAGACGCTAGACTCCAAAGGCAGCCCAAATACCCCCGGAAGAGCGCCCCCAGGAGAAACAAGCTTGACCACTAGGCCATCATCAAGTCTCCCCTGATCACTGAGTCAGCCATGAAGAAGATAGAAGATAACAACACGCTTGTGTTCACTGTAGATGTCAAGGCCACAAGCACCAAATCAAACAAGCTGTAAAAAAGCTCTGTGACATTGATGTGGCCAAGGTCAACACCTGGGTTAGTCCTGATGGAGAGAAGAAGGCCTATGTTCACCTTGCTCCTGACTATGATGTTTTGAATGTTTCCAACAATATTGGGATCATCTACACTGAATCTAGCTGGCTAGTTCTAAATAAAAAATTTTTCATAACAACAACAACAACAAAAAGTCCTAAACCACCTTTACAGCTATCCTGGCCACCTACACAAAGGCCTTCTTTTATATAAAAGCCAGTTTAGACTGGTGCTTGACACTTATATCCAAAGTTCGCTTCTAAAGGCAGAAACTCTTGGTTGAAAACTCTTCAACTAATCGGGTCTTCTCAACCGTTATCCATTCTTGAATGTTTCCACCTCCTTCCAGATTCCACAACCTGGGTTCGATTCCTGACATGCTGGTTGACCTTGGACAAGTCCTCACCTCCAATCTTGCTGTGCCTCTGACCTCAGCCACCACTCCCGCTTTATAATATCATAACTCCATCTTCAAGTTCACTCTTGTTGTTCTTATAGGAGATATTGAGTCGAGTACAAGCCATAGCGACCCAACAGACAACAGATCTGAATCTCGTCCTATCCTGTGCTATCCTCACAATCTCTGATCTACTTGAGCCCAGTGATGCAGTCACTGTGTCAAACCATTATTTGATTAAGGGTCTTTCCCTCTTTTGCCAACCCTCTACCTTTCCAAGCTCGATAGCCTTGTCCAAAGAATAGCTTCTGCTGGCAACATGCTCAAAGGATACGAGACAAAACTTTGCCATCTTTGCCTGCAAGGAGCACTCTGGCTGCACCTTCTCCAAGACATCTATGTTTGTTCCTTTGGAAGTCCATGGGATACTCAGTGCTCATTTCCAACACCACAACTCAGAGACATTCATTCTTCTGTCATCCTTATTCACTGTCCAGCTCCCGGATGCACGAGTGATTGAAAAGACCACGGTCTGAAGTAGGCACACTTTAGTCCTCTGTCTGCCGTTATTGCTCCTCAATAATTTTGAGAGGTCTCTTGATTGCAAACTGCCACATTGTAAAACATCTGAGCTCCTGACTGCTGGTACTACAGGTGCTGATTGTGAATCCAAGTCAAATGAAGTCATTCACATTCACTGCTGTTGTCGTTGTTGTTATGTGCCGTTGAATCACTTGTGACTCATAGCGACCCTATGTACAACAGCCCTAAACCCTGCTCTATCCTGTGCCAATCGCACTGCCTCTGACACACCATCCCGATTACCCCAGTCACCGAATCAATCCATCTCATAGAGGGTCTTCCCCTCCTGCGCTGTCCCTCCACCCTCTCAAGCATGATGTCCCTCTCCAAGGACCAGTCTCTCCTTACAGCATATCCAAAGTATGTCAGACAAAGCCTCAGAATCCTTGCCTCCAAGGAGCAGCCTGGTGTAACCCTCTCTAGGATGAATCTGTTTTTTTTCTTAGCAGTCCATGGTACATTCAGTACCCTTCTCCAGCACCACAGCTCAAAGACATCAATTCTCCTTCAATCCTCCTTAGTCATTGTCTAACTCTCTGATGCATAACAAGTGATTGCAAAGACCATAGCCTGTATCAGATGCACCTTAGTCTCCAGAGTGACACCATTGCTCTTCAGTACCCTGGAGAGGTCCCTAACAGCAGACTTTCCCATCGCAAGATTTTTTTTTTTAAATTTCCTGGCTGTATCCTTTATTTAAATATCACCTGCTCATTTGATGGGGGAGCTCTTGTGGCATATAGTCCATTGTGAATTGTTCTGCTAACCCCAAAATATCTCTATTGCGGTTCTATTCCACCAGCAGCTCCATGGGAGAAAAATGGGCAATTTCCTGTTGTTATTTCCAGCCTCAGAAATGCTAAGAAGATCACTATGAATTAGAGCCGACTTGATAGTAATGAGATCTTGGTTCTGGATATGGGATCATCTTAGGAATGATTCTTAATTCTCTAAGATGTAATAGTGCTGATGTCTGAAATACTCTCTCCTTTCAGAGTGGGGTTGTCAGAATTTTTCTGTAAAGAACCAAACCGGAAACCGATCCCAATGTCATCAAGTCATTTCTGACTCACAGAGCTGCCCCGTATGGTTGTCCAGGCTGTGATCTTTAGAAGGAGAGGAAGCCCCTTAGTGAAATGGAAAGACACAGTGACGCCAGCAATGGGCTTAAGCGTGACATGTGTCAGGAGGCTGGTCCAGGATTGGGCAAGGTTTCAACCTGCTGTTGATAGGTTTGCTGGGAGTAGGAGTCAACTCGATGACACTTAACAATAACCACAATTTTATTTTTTTATTCATTTTCATGAAAGTTTACAGAGAATTAGGGTTTCCAGTCATTCATTATTGCACTTTTCTCCCTGCCCACCCCCTCCCCCCAATTCACTCTTCTCCTTGAAAAGTAAAATTCTTTCACGGTTGTGCAATCCCTGCCCCCAAGTCCACTCCTCTGTGTAGCCTTCATTCTGGACTCTTCATGACGATAATACTCAATCATGAATCCCTTTTAAACAGTCCTCTCCCTCATCTCCTTTCATGCAGTATGCATCCTTCATCCCCTCTTTCTCTGTCTTCCCTCAACCCCGATGTCATTCTCATTTTACAACAGTGGCCCTATGTAATATTTGTCCTTTTGTGACTGAGATATTTCACTCAGTAGAATGTCCTCCAGGGTCACCCATTTTGTATAATATTTCATGAGTTCCTTGTTTTTCTTTTTTTTTAAGTTCCTTGGTTTTCAGTGCTGCATAGTATTCCATTGTGTGAATATACCACAGCTTCTCTATCCATTCATTTGTTGATAGGCACTTGAGTTGTTTCCAGCTCTTTGCTATTGTGAACAAAGCCACAATAAATATGGGTGTGCATATCTCTTCTTGGGTGTTGGTTATGGCAATAACAACAATCTTTAGAAAGATGTCTATCCCATCTTTCTCCAGTGGAGCAATTAATGGATTTGAACCACTTCCCTTCTGGTTATAAGCAACCAGATGTGTTTAACCTTGTAAAACCAAGGCTACATAAAAAGATTGTTGTTGTTGTTGTTGTTGTTGTGTACTATTGAGTCAGAACCAACTCATAGCTGACCCTCCAGCAGGTTTTCAGAGGCAGTTAATCACACGGGAGGAAGTTGTTCCTCTGGGGTAGCTGATGGATTCAAACCAGGTGCCTTCAGGTTGATAGTGCAACTCCTAACCACTAAGCCACCAGTGCTCTGTCCATAAAAGGACTGATAATGAATATTTTAGGTTTTGTGAATCAAGAGGTTCACAAAATTATATAAGTTCTTACATAACAGAAAACAAATTCCGCCACATTATTATTGTTGTTGTTGTTGTTATGTGCCGTCGAGTCACTTGCAACTCATAGCGACCCTATGTACAACAGCCCTAAACTCTGCCCTGTCCTGTGCCAATCGCACTGTCTCTGACACTCCCATCCCAATTACCACAGTCACTGAATCAATCCATCTCCTAGAGGGCCTTCCCCTCCTGTGCTGTCCCTCCACCATCCCAAACATAATGTCCTTCTCCAAGGACCGGCCCCTCCTTAAAACATGTCCAAAGTATGTCAGACGAAGCCTCAGAATCCTTGCCTCCAAGAAGCAGCCTGGTTTAACCTAATAATATAAATTTTTATAATACACAATTACTCATGAGGATAGAGGGAACTCTGATGGCCTAGAGGCCAAGGAATTGTGCTGCCAGCCCAGAAGCACATGGTTCAAATACACCAGCTTCTCCTCAGGAGAAACATGGACAATCATCTCCCATGTAATTTACAGTCTCAGAAAACTTGCTGGAAGGTCGGCTATGAGCCAACTCAGAAGTAATAACAACAGGGCAGCTCTGGAGGCCTAGTGGCAAGAAGCTGCACTGCAATCCCAGAGGTACACGGTTCAGATCCACCAGATGCTCTGCCAGAAAAGGAGGAACAATCTCCTCCTGTACCTGTCAGATCTGATTTGACGGTACAGACACACACAAAATAATAAAAAAAAGAAGAAGAAGAAGAAGAAGTACTAACAACAACACTAAGGAGAATAGGAGTCCTGGTAGTGCAGTGGTTAATCACCTGGCTGCTATCTGGAAGGCCAGTGGTTCAAACCCAACCAGCACCTCCAGAGAAGAAAAACTTGTCTGTCTGCTCCAGTAAAGACAAGTAGCTAGAAAACCCTGTGCGATAATTCTACCCAGTCACGTGGAGCGGCTGTGAACTGCAATCCACTCAGTGGCAACCAACAACAACAAAGAACGGAATTATTTTTTCAGGCGATAACATCGTGCTTAATTAAGAGTTCCGAGTCATACATCCCTATAATCAAACCGCATGCAAATGTTTTACCTGTAAAACTAATTTTCAACTTGTGGGATTTGGCTAACCAGCAACTGTGGTTCAGTCTGGCTTCAGCGGTACGCAAGGAATTATTTAAAGATGGAATAATGTGATAGCTGAGAGTTCCTTCAAAATAACCCAGCACTGTGGGAGTGTGGAGGAGAAGAGATAAAATGAGAATTGTTTTTCCATCCCTAGTGGTTCCAATTGTGTGGTGGATTGGTGGATTTGTATACATGTCTGAAAGTTTCCACAATAAATTACCAAACAACTAACTGGTTTGGGCTGAGGGAGTTCATCACTTTTGATTTTCCAACTCAAGCTCTTTGCATAATTTATCATTGTACTTTGTCTTGTCTTCCTGAGCTGCCCTTTGGAATCTTCTGTTCAGCTCCTTAATGTCCTGATTTCTTCCCTTTGTTTTTGGCTTCTTGATGCTCTAATGCAATATTCAGAGTCTCTTCTGACACCCATCTCAGTCTTTTCTTCCTTTTCTCTCTTTGTAATAATGATCTTTTGAATTCTTCATGGATAATATTCTTGCTATCCTCCCACAGCTTATCTGGTCTTTGCTCATTGGGGTTCAAGACCTGAAATCTGTTCCTGAGATGGTTTTTTAAATCCAGGTGGGATAGATGCAAGGTCGAATTTTGGTTCTTATGGATTTGATTCAATTTACTTCGTCTTAAGTTTGAACTTGCTTATGAGTAGTTCATGGCCTGTTCCACAGTCAGCACTTGGCATAGTTTTCTCAGCGGATGTAGAGCTTCTCCAGTGATTCTTTCTACAGACATATTCTATCTGATTCTTGTCCAGACCACCAGATGAGATCCATGTATATAGTCATCATATGTGTTCCTTATAAAAACTATGTGCAATGACTAAGTCAAGCCTCGAGTTCAATACTTAAGGATGCCATGGGCAGAATATTGAATGATCCAAGAAGCATCAAAAGAAGATGGAAGCAGTACACAGTGTCACTGTACCAAAAAGAATTAGCTGACATTAAAGAATTTCACAAAACATCATATGATGAGTAGTTATGAAGGAGGAAGTTAAAGCTGCTGTGAAGGAATTGGTAAAAACACAAGGCTCCAGGAATTGAAGAACTTACTAATTGACAATATTTCAACAAAGAGGTGCTACCCTGGATGTGCCCACAAGGTTGAACCAAGAAATCTGTAGGATAACCATCTGGCCAACTGACTGGAAAAGATTCATATTTATTCCCATTCCCCCCAAAAAAGATGATCCAACAGAGTGTGGAAACGGCGCAGGAGGGGAAGACCCTCCATGAGGTGGATTGATTCGGTGACTGGTGTAATCGGGTTGGGTGTGTCAGAGGCAGTGCGATTGGCACAGGACAGAGCAGGGTTTAGGGCTGTTGTACATAGGGTCGCTATGAGTCGCAAACAACTCGACGGCTCGTAACAACAACAGCATCATCACTAATACAAAATGCGAGCAAAATCCTGCTGAAGATCACCTCCAAACAACTGGAACGGTACTTTGACAGAGAACAACCAGGAGTACAAGCTGGGTTTAGAAGAGGCCATAACGCTACTGACATCATCGTCAAAGTCAGATGGATCTTGGCCAAAACCAAGAGAACTAGAGAAGTACTAGATGAATGTCTATCTGTATTTTATTGATCATCCTAGAGAGGGTTAAACCA
>NW_006399958.1:1822267-1834660 GCF_000299155.1 Elephantulus edwardii
AGTGTTTCTCCTTCTCCAGCACAGCATCTGGTGGATTTGAACTGTGCACCTCTGGGATTGCAGTACACCTCCTTGCCACTAGGCCACCAGAGCTCGCCAGGAGGCTGGATTTTTGTGAGGAGGAATGTGGCATCAAAATTGGAGGAAGATTCATCAACAAATTGTGCTATGTGGATGACACAGCCTTGCTTGTTGAAAATGAGGAGAACGTGAAGCATTTCCTGCAGAGGGTCAAGAACTGTATTCTTCAACGTGAATTGAAGCTCACCATCGAGAAAACAAAGATCCTCACCACTGGGCCAATTGGCAGCACCATGATAGATGCAGAAGAGATTAAAGCTGTTAACGATTTCTCCTTACTCAGATCCACAAGCAACACTCTTGGAACCAGCAGTCTGGAAATCAAAAGATTAGAAAAATCTGCTGTCAGGGACCTCTCCAGAGTGAAAAAGAGCAATAATGTCAGTCTAGAGACTAACATGCACCTGATCCAGGCCATGATCTTCCCAATGACTTACTGTGCCTCAGAGATCTGGACAATGACTAAAAATGACGGACGAAGAAGCATCAATGCCCTTGGGTTGCGGTACTGAAGAAGATTGTGCTATGGACTGGCAAGAGAACAAACACGTCTCTTCTGGAGAGGGGTAAAACCAAGTTGCTCCATGAAGGCAAGAATTTTGAGGCTCCATCTCACATACTTTGGCCATGTGGCCAGGAGGAACACGTCTTTAGAGAAGGACATCATGCTTGGAAGAGTGACGGGACAGTGCAGGAGAGGAAGACCCCAGATGAGATGGCTTGACTGGGGTAATGAGGATAGGTGTGTCTGAGACAGTGAGATCAACTAGGGATAGGACAGAACTCAGAGCTATCATGCAAAAGCTTGCCACCATTGTCAGCAGGTTGGCACAGAACAATAGGATGGAAAAACCACCACCACAAAATGCCCTTCCGTAACTCCTCTAGAAATTCTTCTCAAACTCTCAGTGATTTAGCACCGCATCTGAAAGATTTCCTCAAGATTTTGGGAACTGGGAATGAATTGTCCCTGGGGATTCACAACATCAGCGTCTGCGAGACTTCTCCCACACTCATACCACCTGTGGGAAACTACGCCACCCCAAGCTCAGGCAACCAAGTTTCTTATCACGTGACTTCAGCTATCAACAGATTTGGTAGAACTGGTCACCTGATCCAGAGGCATTGAAATCATTGGCCGTTCAAGAACTTATGGCTGAAGGGAAAAAAAAAAAGATGAGCTGGGCCAATCACATTCTCTTTCTCGAGACGATAGCTGACAAAACCGGATAGAGTGAAGCAACTGATGCTGGGAGGTGAGGTTGGAAGTGTGAGGTAGGGAGATAGAAGGGATCAGCCCACAGCTGAGCAGAAACTGTGAAAGGGCAAAATTATTCATGAAATACAGAAAGTCATTATACAACCAAATCAATTAGCTTGGGGGGGGGGTTGGTAGTGGCATAGTGGGTAAGGAGATAAGCTGACCACCCAAAGGCAGGCAGTTCAAATCCACCAGCTGCTCTGTGTGAGAAAGGTGGACCTACAGCCTCTGAAAACCCTCCGGAGGCTTGGCTGTGAGTGAGTGACTCTGGCAAGACCCAGGTCACCTCGGAAACATGTGGAATTATTTTCTGAACTGTTGTACTCCCCTTGCAATGTTTCTTTACTCAGACAAGGTAAACATGCATGATTTATTTTTAGGACTGTACAGTAATCAGAATTTACAGTTTACCTTTGCAGATTAGAGATAGGAAAGAACCTGTTTCTGAGAATAATTGCATATGCGTGTAATCTTGATTTGTGGTATAAGCAAACCTGAAGTTCAGTCAAGGTCAAGTAAACACTTTGGAGTACTATGACGCCCGTCAGACTGGTGCTGGTACCTCTCTGTAAAATGCAACTCTTACTTCCTGTTGACCTGAGTCAACGTTTGCGTCGTGCCAAGCCAAGGGCCCTTTTGAGTAACAGGGAGGCAGGAGACATGAAGAGGGAAGGAATAAGATAGAAAGGACTTATCTCTTTTGAGCATTTGATTTATGTTCCCATTTCTCTCTCCAGGACAATTTGCATTAAGCTCCTGTAGTAATGAAAACTTCTCAAAATATCCTTTCCTCCATTCAGTGGGTTCCAAGCTTTAAGGTGGACACCAGCAATGACGTGATCTTCATTCCTTCTTCCCATAGCAGATAACCCCAAACAGCCCTAAACTGTGTGAAAGGTTCCTATTTCTCTTAAAATAGCCTGCCTTCACAAACTGAGATTTGTACACCAATGTTTATAGTAGCAGCATTATTCACCATCGCAAGAACATGGAAACAGCCCAGATGTCCAACCACAAACGAATGGATTGAGAAATTATGGTACATTCACACAATGAAATACTATGCAGCATGCAGGAGCAATAACTTTGTAAATTATTACCTAATTTGGGAGGGACTGGAGAGCATTATGTTGAGTGAATAACTCAGTTCCACAAGGATAAATATTGTATAAGACTGTTATTTCAGAATGAGTATAAGGATCCAGGAGAGGCGAGAGAGGCTGGAAACAGGAGGATGTGGATGTGCAGGGGGAAGAGAGGATTAATCACTGGGTTGTATAATTTGATGGGGGGGGTGAGGAAAATTGAAAGAATCTATTAGAATTTTGTAAATAAACTAGTGGGGGGGAAATGGGCAGAGGTGTAATTATAGGGTAGGATGATGTGAAGGATAGAGCGAGGAATGGATAAAGGAAATGGGGAAAAATTTAGTGTGAAAAACAATGTATGCAAACTTTTTAAGAAAATCAATATAAAATTAAAATTTATTTACAAAAAAGTAGCCTGCCTTCAGTCACCCTTTGAACCCACAACAAACACAATCACCCCTTCCCAAGCTCAACTTGCAGCAGACAATAGACCATTATGATAACAATCACACCAGGAAGACACTCACTCCTAAGAAGAATCAACTTACAACTTCGGAAAGGATGGTATTTACCCAGGAAAAATGCTTAGGAAGCAGAAAGGGATAGAAGGATGAATGGAAATGAGAATCACAGGGAGGAAATGGGAGGAGTGTGCTTACATTGTGTGTATTACAATTAATGACATAACTCGACATTTGTATGACTGGCTGAATGGAAAAATCAATTGGCCTTGTATACTTTCACTCAAACCACAATAAAAAACTTGTGGAGCATCTGGTTTTTTTAAGTGAAGGGTTGGTAGTTTCAACCCATTTGCTGCTCCATGGAAGGAAGATGTGACAATCTACTTCTGTAAATATTGACTCGTTGCTGTGGGGTAAATTCAGACTCATAGTGTCCCTGGAGGACAGAGTAGAATAGGACAGAGCAGAATAACTCCACAGAGTTTCCAGTGCCACCACCTTTACAGAAGCAGACTGCTTTGTTTTACTTCCTTGAAGCAGCTTATGGATATGAACCCCTGACCTTTTGGTTAACAGCAAAGTGCTTAAACACTGGAGCACCAGACCTCCTTCCTAGAAACATCCCAGCCTTGGAAACTTTACAGGGCAGCTCTACGTGCTATCCATCAGAAAGCTGGACAATGACTAGGGAGGATAGAAGGAGAATTGATGCCTTTGAACTGTGGTGTTGGAGAAGAGTATTGAGTATACCATGGACTGCTAAAAGAATGAACAGATCCATCCTGGACAGGGTGAAGCCAGGCTGCTTCTTGGAGGCAAGGATTCTGAAGCTTCGTCTGGCACACTTTGGACATGTTGCAAGGAGGGACCAGTCCTTGGAGAAGGACATCATGCTTAGGAGGGTGGAGGAACAGTGCAAAAGAGGAAGACCTTTGATGAGATAGATTGATTCAGTGACAGGGGAAATGGGGATAGATGTGTCAGAGACATAAGATTGGCACAGGATAGAGCAGCTGTCAGGGCTCTTGTACATAAGGTCACTATGAGTTGCAGGTGACTTGATGGCACATAACAACAACAACTGTCCACTGTAAGTTGGAATGGACTGGATGGTACTACATTTAGTTTGAGGGGTTTGGGGGTTTTAAAAAATTTTGTTATTTTTTTGTGTGTACCATCAAATCAGATCTGACTGGTACAAGAGGAGATTGCCCCTCCTTCTCTGGCAGAGCACCTGGTGGATTCGAACTGCGTCCGTCTGGGATTGCAGTGCAGCTTCTTGCCACTAGGCCACCAGAGCTCTCCTTAGTTTGAGTTTTGATCAACACTGTTTCTTGATCTAAATGGTGGTTCTAAATATGTGTGTGTGTGTAAATCTTTAAACTGTATACATATTACCTGTATTGTGTATGCAAATGAAAATAAAGAGGATCACCCTCCCACCCCCATCCCCAAAGCTTTCTGAACTTTAGCTGTTCAGAAAAAAGACACAAAAAATAAAATCGCCTTCAAGTCTGTATTTCACGGGGTAGTCTGTTGGTTATTGGAAAACCCCTGTGTCTTCTTAATCTGGAAATAGATAAAATATGTCTACTCTGTCTAGAAAAGAGAGTCAAATCTCCAAGCAGTAGTGACAGCTTCTGAAATCCTATTCTCTCCAGAATTTCCATTCAATCTCCCAGTGAGTGAACTCACCCCACTCCAACCTATCGTGTCCCGTGTAGTCAAAGAAGCAAGGAGCTATACTCATGATCTATTTATTATGACAGAATCTAAGACACACACCCCACACGCACCCCAAGACTCAATCCCTGATGCCTGCAGTCTTCTTGATCCAGTCCAGGTAGCGGCAGAGATTGGTATAAACTCCAGGTCTCTCAGGCTGCCCGCAGGGGTCTGAACCCCAGGACGTGATGCCCTGGAGAACGCCACCACACACCAGAGGGCCCCCAGAATCACCCTGTAACGAGAAGGCGAGATGAATTACACCTAAACCTACAAAGTTCTTTTCCCTGTTGTATCCCGCATTTAATACTAGTTGCTTTGCATAATTGCTCCTTTCTAGCCAATGGGGATCATCCATTGCCTTCTGGGACAAAACATAACAAAGGATGCAGGGAGGGGTGGGACTTCCTTGTACAAGGATACTGATACGCTGTCTAAAGACATTGGCGCAAATTCTAACCAATCAGGGAAGACAATGCTGTTTTCTTTATCCAATCAAGAGAGAGGAGCGTGGATGCTGAGCATCGATTATTGGAGGCGTTTACTTGACTCTTCCAGCCATGGTCTCTGTAGTGTTCAGTAGGTATCATTCCCATCATGCAAATATGAAGTGCTTGCAGTCTGCTCAGAGGATCTGGACAACTTATTAATAATGTAAATATAGTAAATGACATCTTCATGGGATGGGACTACGTAAACAAGCTATATAGACTGCTAACCTGGGATGGGTCGGTTTCACCAGCCTGCCGGGCTTGAAAGAACCATCGTAGAGATGGAATAAAGGGATCTCCCTGGCAGAAAGTTGGCGCTCTGGGGACACAGTCCATAGGGAGCTATTCAAAAGAGACGTAGGGAGAGAGATGAAAATTCTTTGGTTTAACATATGGCCTCAAAAACCCAATGGAGGATCAACAATGGAGAGGTGGCAGAACAGAATCAGGAAATCGTCATGAGACAGAGCTAGAGATTGGTAGTCCGCAGGTCAAGAAAGCTGAGTGTCTTTGAGGCAGGAGAGTCATAGTGGTGGAGTGGATGCCTTTGGGGCATTTGTCCAGGAGCTAAGTTTGCCAGACCACAGAGCCAGACAGAACCTCAGACCTGGACTTGTTTTGAGTAAGCTGCTTTGGGGTATACTTCTGGTGGCCTAATGGTTAGGGAGTTCTTCAAAGAACCCAAAGGCAAGTGGTTGGGATCCACCAGCTATGCCTTGGGAGAAAGATGAGAAATGTCCTTTTGTACCATTTATAGCCTCTGAAAACCCCTGGGAGGGTGAGTTAATGAATGAGTCAGGAAGGAAGGAAGGAAGGAGCGGGAGGAAGGAAGGAAGGAAGGAAAGAAGGAGGGAGGGAGGGAGGAAGGAGGAGGAGAGGAAGGAAGGAAGGAAGGAAGGAAGGAAGGAAGGAAGGAAGGAAGGAAGGAAGGAAGGAAGGAAACCCAAACAAAACTATGGCTTGTGTAAGTCACACCTTAGTCTTTAAACTGACACCATTGCTCTTCAGCACTTTGAAGAGGTTCTTGACAGCAGATTTTTCCCAATGCAGCAATTTTTTTCTTAACTGCTGCCACCATGGATGTTGAGAACAGATCCAAGCAGAATGAAATTGTTGACAGCTTCAATCGTCTTTCTATCTATCATGATGAGATAGATTAATACAGTAACCGGAGTAATGGGGATAGGTGTGTCAGAGTCAGTGAGACTGGCTCAGGATAGGGAGGGCTTCAGAGCTGTTGTACATAGGGTCACTATGAGTCACAGGTGACTTTTCGGCACATAATAACACCATGATGTTACCTCTTTGCCTACTGGTGAGGATTTTTGTTTTCTTGATGTTGAGATGTAGTCCATGTTGGAGGTGGTAGTCTTTGATCTTCTGCAGTCAATGTTTCCGGTGTTCACTTCTGCGAGCATGGTCGTATCATCTACATAAAGCAATCTTCTTCCAATCTTGCCAAGTCCCATAATCATGAGTGTTGTCTGTGAGTCCTGTGTGACCATCTCAACAGATAATCAAACCCGGCAGAGAAACGGTGCAGCAGGAGGGATGGCTGATGCCAGAGTTGGTAAGAAGCTTTAGGCTGTTGATGTTGAAGGAGATTCTCCTCCTTTGAAAAGTTACAAGAGGTTGGACAATGATGCATGCACCTCAATACTGTTTTTACAGTGGGAATTATATGGAAGAAATGGAGTTGATTCTTGGCTATTGGTAAAAGAGAACACTGAATTCAATCACCAAGCCTGGAAGAATTGTTTTTCGCTGTGTGCGCATGTACATGTGGCATGGGTACACACACACATACACACACACTACCCTCAGGAAAAAGTAATGTTTCTGTGAAAAAGGAACACTTTCTCTAGGGAATGTATTTCAGAAATATTGACTCTCACAGAAGGGTCCCAGATGGAAATGGCGTCATTTTTGGCCAATGAGGAAGCCAGCACTATGTCCAAAAACCAATCATGAGCCAAAGGGGTGGGGTTTCCATGAAAGGAGCCAATCCAGGAGATGTTCTGAGACCAGTGGACTAGAAGTGGGACCAGTGAGAAGGTGAATACTGTCACTATAACAGATCCCAAGAGAAGGAGCCCTGGAAGGGAGATGAAAAGTGGCTGTGCCATTTCCCAGCTAACTGGGAAGAGAAGAGTAGCCCCCCAAAAAAACCAAGACAAGAGACAAGAGTTATGCTAGAGGAACCCAAACTCATTCTGTAGCATTGATTCCAACTCACAGCAAGCTTATAGGGCACAGTAAGAGTGTCTCAGACAGTTCCCTAGGCTGGAGTTTCTACGGATGTAACTCATCAGATCTTTCCAGGATTTCTTGGTGTTTTTGAACTGCTGGCTTTTTGGTTAACAACTAAGCACTTAACCTGTATCCCAGAGCACCTTTGGGAAACCTAACCAGGCCCCAAAAGAGAATGGCAGACTGATAGCCTAGTGGTTAGAAACTGCGCTGCAATCCCAAAGGCACTTGCTTTGAATCCACCAGATGCACCATGGGAGAAGGCTGGGTCAGTTCTGACTCGAGGGCAAACAACAGCCTAACCAGAGGTATGTTGTTGTTGTGTATTGTAGAGTTGGAACTGGCCCATCACTGACCCTCCGGTGGGTTTTCAGAAGCAGTTAATCAATCCCAAGGAAGGAGAGCACCCATCCTTCCACGGAGCAGCTGCTGGCCTCGAACCATGTGCCTTAGGGAATGCAGCGCAGCTTCTTGCCACTAGGCTACCAGAGCTCCCTAACCAGAGGTATAGCCAGTGCGTATTCCAGGAACAGAAAAAGAAAACCGAGTGTTTACTTGACTTCTAGACTGTCTTTCATTGGCTTTTTTCATCCTCTCTAATTCTCTTTTCCCAGCTTGCACCCCATTCTGGAATCAGGACTTTAAACAAACCTGTAACAATTCTGTTCTCCCAGCAGCCCATGCTGTGTGATCTTCAGTGTTTACTGTTCTTTGAACCTAGGGCTCACTCTGGGAGGTAAGAGTGATCACCCTGGGAGGTAAAAGTGGTCACTCCAGGTGCTCTTTGGGAACCCCACCTCCAAGCCTGGAACCTGTATGAGGGAGCTGAGGGAATGAGGGAGGAAGGGGGAGTTACCTGGCACGTGTCAGCTCCACCTTTGTCACCTGCGCAGACCATCCCCTCTGTGATCTTTCCCGGGTAGGCTTCCTTGCACTTCTCCCGAGGAAAGATGTTTACTTCAGCACAGTTGAGGGTGTCAGGAAAATTCTCTGAAGGGGAAAGAAGTCGTACTCAGAAAAGCGGCCCTTTTTTCTTTGTGCTTGTCCGGACCGAATTTCCTTTCTGTCTGCAGATGCAGAGAAAGTTTTCTGACACGTTTCTCAGTGTTGGTTTTTGTTTTGTGTGTCCCCCCCCCCTTATTTCTATATTAAAAGTGTGAAGGCTATGAAGAGTACAAGAAGGCACCTTCCCACAAAGGATTCTGGGAGAGAGAACCGCAGTATCTGACTGAGCTGGGACCTGGGCCAGGAAAAGACGCACAGAACTCCTGACTTCATGATAACATCAATTGCATTCCATTAACCAGTATAAAAACAACCCCATCTATCTTACTTTGTTATTGGCCTGACTCTGCTGCCCTTTTTACTTCTTCTTGGAAGGTCTCGTAGCAGCACAAGAGGCCTGCTTCTCGCAAAGGACTCTGGGAGAGAACCAGAGTAACTTACCAGGGAGGCATTAAGACCAGGAAAGTGTGCACCAAGCATAATATCAACTGGAGCCCATTGACGAGGATAGATACAACTTCGTCTATCTTGGATGACACATGATTTCTTTCTCCAGGTTCTCTGGACCTATCTTTGCATATAAGCACTAAACTATATAAACCCTACCTCACATTGCCCTGTTTGGATCTCCACTCACGTGACGTTTGATGCTGTGTTGTCCAATTTAGAGACTCACTCTCTCTACATAGCTGCTCCCATCGAGCCAATCCTGACTTATATCAACCTTCCGGGACACAGTAGAACTGCCCCAGAGGGCCCCAAAGTCTCTATAGAATTAGACTGTTATATCTTTCTCAGAGAGACCACCTCCCCCAATAGGACTAAGTAGAACAGCCCAATGGGACTTTCAAGGCCACAGCCTTTTCAAACTCTGGCCTTTTACTTGGATCCACGATCAACACCCGTAATAACAACAGGCAAGAAAACAAAAGACAATGTTACATTGGGGAAAATCTGCTCTCGAGGACCTCTCCAAAGTGCTAAAGAGCAAGGATGTCAGTGTAATGACTAAAGTGAGCCTGGTCCGAGCCATGATTTTTTTTTGTCCATTGTTTTGTATATGTTGGAAAGTTGGACCGTGACTAAGGATGACAGAAGAAGAATCGCTGCCTTTGAATGATGGGGGAATTGTTCATATGGTCACTGTACACAGTGGTTGGCTCAATGGCACCTAATAACAACAATCTTTATGTATAGTTTGCTATCTCACCTTTCTCAATGATCCGATAGAACAGACTAGGACTTCCTATCGTGTTTCCACAACTCTAATCTTTACAGAAGCAGACTATCTCATTATTCTCATCATGACCCTGCCCTAGGACAGAGATCTGTCCTGAGGGTTTCCAAGGCTGCACCTTTCTCCCTCGGATCAGCTGGTGGATTGGATTAGCCGATCAGTGCGTGGTGCAGTGCGCCACCAGGCCTCCTTCTCTGTGTGTGTGTGTGTGAGTGTGTGTGTGTGTGTGTGTGTGTGTGTGTGTGTGTAAACTCACCAATAAAGCCTTGTTTGAATCCACCTGGATTTTTCTGCCTCTTTCCCCGCCCCACTCCCCCAAATCTGGTAGTCCTCTACTGGTCAGGTAGAGTGTGACAAAATGACACCAACTCCCCCCACACTGTCCCCCCTTTCCCCAACAATGAGAGTAACAAACCTCTGGACTTTATCTTTTGTTTCTTGCCCTGCGCCAATTTCCAGTTAAGGGACAAGTGACAGAGGGCCTTGGAGGTTACCATTTGTGACACCTGCAACCTCTTCAAACTCTCTCTCTAGCTGTATGCCTTTCCCCAACCCTCAGGCCACCTGCTCCCCAATCTCAGCTCAACCTTACTTCTTCCAAACCTCATCTCCTCTTCAAAGCATTCCTTGACCACTCGAAGGTTTTCAAATAGTGATTTGAGTGAAAGCCTACAAAGTAAACAAGTTTTCCATTAAACTGTTTATACGCATTTTGGTTTATGACATTAATTCGGGAGCTCTGGTGGCCTAGTGGTAAGAAGCTGCACTGCAATCCCGAAGGCATTTGGTTCGAATCCACCAAATGCTCCACAGGAGAAGGATGCGCAGTCTGCCTCTATTGTGATGTACTGTTTCTGAAAGCTCACTGGAGAGCCAGCTGTGGGTTGCTTGATTGCAATATCACAATGTAACTGCAGTATTCCTGCTTCTTCCTCAAAAGTCTCATTTCCATTCATCCTTCTATCCTACCCTTTCTTGACCTTATCCCCGGGGCAAATGCTACTCTCTTGATCCTGCATGATGATCATGTTGTTGTTAAGTGCCGTCGAGTCGTTTGCAACTCATAGCGACCCTATGTACAACAGCCCTAAACCCTGCTCTGTCCTATACCAATCGCACTATCTCTGACACACCCATCCCGATTATTCCAGTCACTGAATCAATCCACCTCATAGAGGGTCTTCCCCTCCTGCGCTGTCCCTCCACCCTCCCAAGCATGATGTCCTTCTCCAAGGATCGGTCCCTCCTTACAATATGTCCAAAGTAGGTTAGACAGAGCCTCAGAATCCTTGCCTCCAAGGAGCAGCCCGGTTTAACCCTCTCCAGGATGAATCTGTTTGTTTTCCTGGCAGTCCATGGTACCCTCAACACCCTTCTCTAGCACCACAGCTCAAAGTCATCAATTCTCCTTCTCTCCTCCCTAGCCATTGTCCAACTCTCTGATGCATAACAAGTGATTGCAAAGACCATGGCCTGTATCAGGCGCACCTTAGTCTCCAGAGAGACACCATTGCTCTTCAGTACTTTGGAGAGGTCCCTAACAGCTGACTTTCCCATACGCCTTTTACTTTCCTGTCTACTGGTGCCAAGAGTGTTGACTGTGAGGCCAAGCAAACTAAAGCTGTGAACAATCTCAATCTCTTCACCATCCATCCTGATGCTGCCAATTGGCCCAGTGGTGAGAATCTTTGTCTTCTTGATATTGAGCCTCAGTCATATCATATAAGTTCGACTCATTGCCATTACGGTAGATCTATTAAATGACTGATGCTCCCGTGGGTTTGGCAAGTGGTAAATCCCACCAGAGGAGACACCTTTCTCCTGCAGAGATGCGCTGTCAGAGAGCCCCCTAGTGGAAGAGCAGTGAAGAACAGTGATGTAATCTGAGCCCTGCTGGAGCTAAGAGTCTATTGGATAGTTTTGCAAAGGAGGCTGAGAGATCAGGAGGGATGTCCTCAGAGGCGAGGAGGTGGAGCTGCAATTTTGAAGGGACCTGCCAATTTCCATTTGTTGGTGTCCCTGCTAGATGGCTATGAGTCAGAACAGAATTGAGCCCTGCCGGGTTCTGCACCTTTCCTTGCAATCACCGCTCTGTCTGAGCCCCTTGTTGTCCGTCTCATTGAAGGTCTTCCTCCTGTTTTACTGACCCTCTGCACTTTTCCGAGTGCATGTCTTTCTCCAAGGACTGGATGGGTCGCGCTGCCTCTGCAGAAGCAGGAGTCAGGCTGGTAGAGATCTGAACTTTGACTTTGCCACTTAACTGACAAGTCAAGTGTTCTTCTTAGCAGAACAGTAACTCCCCCTGTGAGGTGGTTCCTGGAGGGAAGAAGATGTCCAGACATACCCCGGGCTTCTGAGTCCAGAGTGAGAAGAAAGCTGGGATCCTAGCCTACGGGGTGCCAATGCGAGGGAGGTAGAGGCTGAGAGCCTGCTCTCTTGGGTTCCAGAAGGAGGAGGTGTTTGGAAACCTGGGTGCCTGTCTTCCTGGAGAGGCTAAGATTCCAGTGGGGTGCAAACAGCTTGTGCTTAACCACTAATTGAAAAGTTAGTGATTCAAACCTGCCCAGTGGTACCAAGGAAGGAAGGCCTGGCAATCGCTGCCATATAGAGTACAGCCAAGAAAGACCAATGGGTTTGTTTTGTTTTGTTTTCTCAGGAGTTCATCTATCCCAACCAATCAAAGTAAATATAACTAGAGAACTCAGCATGTCTGTGAACTCAGTATTAGCACAGTCCACCTGAAGGAAAGATACTTATCCTTCCTTCCTTCCTTCCTTCCTTCCTTCCTTCC
>NW_006399958.1:1834825-1836065 GCF_000299155.1 Elephantulus edwardii
TCTCTGTCTCTCTCTCTCTCTTTCTTTCTTTCTCTATCTCTCTGTCTCTGTCTCTCTCTCTCTTTTTTGGTTTGTGTTTTACAACTTGCTAAGCAGTCGTTTGGTTTCTTGCCTTTCCTCCACAGTTCGTACTAACGTTCTAGCTTCAAGATTTTCAATAGCTAAATGACTGATATAATCAATTTCCTTTCTCTGTCTCCTCCTGGTGGCCAAGCCTTCCTAATGATGTCTTGTGGTCCACTAGGCCAACCAGCTCCTCCTCTCCCTCCCAAGACTGGCCAAGCCCGATACCTCGAGGGCTGGTCACTGTTCCCCAGCCGGAGATGGTGCACTGCTCGCCATCCTGGGGGCATCGGTGGGCCAGCGGGATGGGCTTCACTTTGGATCCCGTGGAGGCCCGACCTCGTAGTCGAATGAGCATCAGGTCGTGGTCGTGGTTCTCACTGCTGCTGTTGTAACAGGGGTGGGGGATGGACTGGGCCACGGCCAGTTCTTGCTCCTGTCCTTCCTTACTCTGCAGACTGTGTTCTCCCAGGCGAACTGTGTACTTCCTGTAACGGTGACGAGAGACTGGAATCCCAGATCTGGGATACCAGGCCAGCAGCCCACTCCACCCTCAGACCCAGGAGTCCTGACTCCCAGGCCCAACAGTCCTGACTTTTAATTACTACTTCAAACCCAGGAGTCTAGATCTCCAGTCCCTCCTGAAGTCCTTATATGCTGCCTCTCCTCCCTCAGACCCAGGTGTCTGAGCCCATAGCCTCCCACCCCCTGAGTCACAACCCCAGGCCCCTCCCCGTGGGCCTCTGTCCACCTCTGCCCGGACATGCACTCACGGTTTTTTACAATGGGCAGCTGTGATGACCCAGTTGTCGGCGATGAGGACACCTCCACAGAGTAACCGGACGCCCTGGAACAAGCCCACCTGCCACGGCTGTGAGTGGGGCTCACACTCCTGGCCCTGCAGCACCTTGGACTCCTGGGCCCTCAGATATCCTGCAGCGGGAGGGAGACTTGGACCAGCACCCTCTCACGCAGTGCCACGGCCAGGTAAACCACTGTTTCACCCAACGCAAGGGCTCACGGAGCGATGCGCTCCTCTCTACAAGGGAGTATTTTCACTCACTCACCCACTCATTCATTATTTTTTTTAGTCGTCTCTCCATATATATATATTATGTATTATATATAATATGAGAATACCATGGACTACTAGGAAAACAAACAGATTTGTCCTGGA
>NW_006399958.1:1836740-1840099 GCF_000299155.1 Elephantulus edwardii
ACATATGTCATATATATTACATATATATATTTGTAATCTCTGCGTTCTCGACAATATCGTGTCTTTCCAACATAGCCCACCTGTGCATCTCAATCACAATCCCATTTTCCTTGACTCCTCCTGGAGAGCCAAACCTTGCTAATGGCTTGGGGTCCACTGAGCTCATCAACTCCTTTTCTTCCTTCCAGTACTGGTCAAGCCTAATTTTGTTCAAATGAACACTTGACAGATTTTCCTCCTGTTTCATCACGCTGTTACACATTTGCACATGCGCGTGTGGGTGGTACTCCAGGTGCTCGTAAACTACCACACGGGTACACACATACATGTACCCAAGCCCTTGAATCATCATGCATGGAGTCGCACACCCAAGCATGCTTCCACATGCTCCCACACGCATGCACACGCTCTGGTGGACGCCCCTGGGTGCATCAGGACAGCATAGCAAACAACCTTCCTTAGCAAAAAAAAAAAAAAAAAAAGAACCAGCAATGACGGGTTGTCAAACTTCTACTTGCTTTCACAGGCTCCCTGCCTCGGCCCACCCCCTCTCCCACTTCACATACTCCTCCCCAGTCTCCCTCACCCCCACCACTGCCTTCCGGGGCCCTTCCCCAGCCCCTCACCTGCCCAGGCTTCCAATAGCAAAAACAAGAACATCCAGGTCAGGACTGCACCAGATGGGGGCCGCCCCATCGTGAGGTCTGAGAGGGGGAAAAGGTAGAATTGAGACGAGAGTGGGAAGGAGTTCAACATCCCAGGATTTGAGGATTAGGAGGGAGCTAAGGTCCCGGAGAAGGAAGAGTAAGGGATACCCAGTTTATCTGAAGGTTAATGACTGAGAGATAGGCTTTCAGGGTGGCTAGGAAGAAGGGAGGGGCCCTAAACTTGGATCCAAGAAGGTAGGGTAGGATTGGGGTGCCAGATCTCTAAATCTTGAAGAGGAGGGCCTAGAGACCTAGATTCTTGGTTCTGGGGGAGGAAGGGGCTAGGGATCCTGTTTCCTGGGTCTGGCTGGGAAGGCTGGGGTCCTGATGCCGGTGTCTAAGTACCTTTGCATCTCACCTCACGGAATCCAGGGGGCGGGGTCACCTACTGACTCGGACCCAGCAGGCGAGGCCCCAGGACTTCAGTTCTGTTTGACAAGTACCCAGTTCTGGAGCCTTTTAACTGAGAATCCCCGCCTCCCGCTCCGCCTTTCGGCCTCCGAGCTGGTGGAGCATTGGAGCCTTAATCCTGAGTCTTGAGAAGGACCAGGGGGCTGCAGAAGCCATCCCAAGTCCCTTCTCTGAGAGACTTGAGTCTCAAACTTGAGAGGCAGCCCCGAAGGCAGAAACGCCCAGGTCTGAAGGAGGAGGGACTAGGGGCCTGGACTCCCTGATGTGAGGGAGGAAGGGGTTGTGAGGGAGGAGGGACTCTGGTCTGAGGCCGGAGGGACTGGGGGTCAGGATTCCTGGGTCTGAGGGGAGGAGGGACTGAGGAAGGAGAGAGCTGACGATCAGGACTCTGGGGCTCTGAGGATCAGGTCTGGGGGTCTGAACTCCCCGATCTGAGGAAAGAGGGTGTTGAGGCAGAGACTCCTTCCTGAGTCTAAGGGAGGAAGGGCTGGAGCCGGACAGGGACTGCTTCTAAGGGATGCGGAGAGTTGGTGCCTGGACTCCTGGGTCTGAGGGAGGAGCATCTGGGACCTGGACTCCTGGGTCTAAGAGAGGAGGAACTCGGGCCTAGACTCCTGGTCTGAGTGAAGAGAGCCTGGGGGCTGGAAAGGGATGGACAACCAGTGATTTAACGGTGGAGAGACTGTAGGTCCGGACTGGGTGTGGGGGGGGGGCATGTCTGAGGGAGGAGGGGACAATGAGTCCCCTGGGTCTAAGGGAAGAGTTGGGTAGAGAGGTAATCCAGATGAGAGAAAAAAAGGAGAATCGTTTTGGTCCAGAGACCAGAGGCGGATCAGCTTGGCCTCCTGCCCCCCCTGAGAGGTCAGGGATCCGGGAAGGCAGGTTTGGGAGGGAACCTGACCTGGTTTCCCCTTTCCCTGGGGGTGGCGGGGCCAACCCAAGCTCAACCCAGGAGCTTTGCTGCAATACCCAAGGAGACAGACTAGAGGCAGAAACTCTCTAGGGTCTCAAGGATTATTATTATTGAAAGGCGCAGCCCTTCCCTTCAGTGCTCACCAATCGCCCTCCCTTCACCCCACAGCGCAGACAGAAGGCGCGGCTCCTTGCTTTTATTGCAAAATAAAATAAAGTCACTGGATCTGCAGACACCAACCCCTAAAAACTTGCCCCATCGCATCCCCGCCGGGATTCAAATCCAGGCCGCGCCCAGGGCGGGACCGCGGGGGGCGGAGTTAGTTGTTATCCTAGTTCCAAATGGGCGTGGCCACATCGCCACTGCCGCCCGGGGGCGGGGTTTCTGCTCAAAGAGGGCGGGGCCACCGGGGGTGGAGCCCAGAAGGGGGAACCCATTGGGCACAGCTCCAGGGGGCGGAGCCTTGTTTCATTGAGGTGGTTCCCGCTGTCTGTGACATCACACAGATGAAGCCACGTGGGGCAGAGGCTTGGCTGTATCCCTGGGTGGTCGAGGGGAGCGCAGTCATCGCTGCTGCAGGTCACAGGCTCGAGACTAGCCGAGGATGAAGACGTGCAGTTTTCCTGATGTTAGCTTCCAGAGTCCTCTCTTGGTCTATCAAGGCCAGGGCTCAGTTTTCCTTCATGATCTTTCGGATCCAGGGCAAGTATTTGCATACACTGGTATAGACGGCCGGCCGCCTGGGCATGGAGCAGGGCTCTGCGCCCCCAGACACCACTCCAGCCAGGGTCCCGTTGCAAATGAGGGGACCCCCAGAGTCACCCTGTGGGTGGAATAGGAACAAGGAAAAGTTAGACAGATCTAAATCATGACCTTTACAATGACCATTGTCTCAGAAAGACCTTCAGTTCACACACACTCCCTCTTCGGAGAGTCCCCGTCTCTTCCTTTGTCAGACTCTGGAACCCAAGCTCCATCCTCATCTTCCTCAGTCCCAGAAGTCTGAACCACTCCCCAAGTCTCCTGTCCCAGGAGTCTGAGCTCCCAGTGCACCCTCCTTTTGGACAGAAGTCTAAACTCCCTGGTTAGTTTGACCCAGGAAGTTTGGGGCCTGTTATGAGGGTTTGTTTTTTTAAAAAAAAAAGTAATTTAAAAATTCAAAGGTGAAAGTCTTGAGTTAAGGAGCCTAAAATCTGGGGTTGAAACCACTCTAATAAGGCTTTTTATTCTTTCTGCTTATTAAGAAAATATGTATGACTAAGCATTAGGTGTTTGTAACTGATGTAACTGAATGAAAACACATTTTAGAAATCTATAGTAGTACACAA
>NW_006399958.1:1841288-1855635 GCF_000299155.1 Elephantulus edwardii
GAAGGAAGGAAGGAAGGAAGGAAGGAAGGAAGGAAGGAAGGAAGGAAGGAAGGAAGGAAGAAAGAAAGAAAGAAAGAAAGAAAGAAAGAAAGAAAGAAAGAAAGAAAGAAAGAAAGAAAGAAAGAAAGAAAGAAAGAAGAGGGAGGGATGGAGGAAAAAATAAATAAGGGGTTAAAGCAGATAAGCACAGACTTTGAGAATGTTACTGAGCGTTCAAACAGGGGTCCAGCCCATCTCTTGCCTAGGACCCTCCTTCCCTCCCCCCAGAGCACCATCTCACCTGGCACGAGCCTCTTCCACCCTCCCACAGGCCAGCACACAGCATGCTGCTAGAGATGTGGCCTGGGTATGCCCGGTGGCAGAGCTTGGATTCCAGGATGCTGATGTTGGCACATTGCAGGGTTAGAGGAAACTTCACTGTTGGGGAAGGAAACAACGGAAAATCCACAGCTGACTTCATCACACACAGCCCCTGCCTTGGACCCCACCTGCAGCCTTCTCGAAGGAAAGAGGACACAGAGGGCCACAGCACAAGGCTCTCAGGGGAAGAGGGAGAATCAGGTAGCATGAAGGAGAAACAGAGGGAGATGGAGAGGGAGAGAGAGGAAGAAACCGAAAGATGTAGAGGGTTTGGTGACCACTGGTGGCCTAGTGGTAAGAAGCTGCACTGCAATCTCAGAGGTGCATGGTTCAAATCCACCAGATGCTCTGCTGGAGGAGGAAGAACAATCTCCTTCTGTACCAGTCAGATCTGATTTGATGGTACACACAAAAAAATAATGAAATAAAATAAAATTTATTTTAAAAAAAAGATAAGAGGGTAATGAAACAGGGGTGGATATAATAGAAACCAGAGAGCTTTTTTTGAGTTTTATCAACTCAACTTGTTGCTGGGATAGATTCATCACGGACCCTCCATTGAGTTTCTGAAGCTGTAAATGTCACAGGGGGAGATTGCCTGTCTTTGTTGCACGGAGTCACTGGAGGATTTGGAGTCACCAGAGAGGCACCACCTTTAGCAGCAGCCCCCCTACGGACGATGCTCTCTGGTGAGAGCGCCTCTTTGAGCTCAATGACATCAGCTATCAGGCTCTATAGCTTCAGTATGGATTACAACGTAACATAAATAAAGAAAGCACGAAATCGCACAATTAGACCCATGAACAGGAGCGCTGGCGGCCTACTGGCAAGAAGCAGCACTGCAATACCTAAGGGATGCGGTTCGAGGCCACCAGCTGCTGTTCCACGGCAGAAGGATGGGCAGTCTCCTCTCGTGCGTTTAACTGCGTCTGAAAACCCCACTGGAGGGTCAGCTATGGGTCGGTTCCAAGTATACAACAACAACAACAACTGACAAATAACACAATAGAGAAAAGATTGAAACTGCTAAGGGTTGAATTTTATTTAGATCAACAACAAATAACCATGGAAACAGCAGTCAAGAAATCAAACGTTGTAGTGCACTGGGAAAATTTGCCGCCAGGAACCTCTGTAAAGAGCAAGGCTGTCTGTTTAAAGACTTAGGTGCAGTGTGTGTGTGTGTGTGTGTGTGTGTGTGTGTGTGTGTGTGTGTGTGAAACTAATAGGAGATAATGTTTAATAAAGGATAAAGCATCATTAAAATATTACTTTCATTCTTTTTTAAAAAAAATAGCATTCAGTTTATTACAAATACTTAATATTGGCTTCCCATATGCCCCCCCCTTTTTTTTTTTGCATGTACCATCAAATCAGATCTGACTGGTACTGGAGGAAATTGTCCCTCCTTCTCCGGCAGATCATCTGGTGGATTCGAACCGTGTACCTTTGGGATTGCAGGAAAGCTTTTTGCCACTAGGCCACCAGAGTTCCCCCCCCCCTTTTATTTTTATCATAATTATGTTATCATCTGACTTAGGTGCGTTTTTAACAGCTTCATATATACGTGTGAAAGTTGGACA
Organism: Elephantulus edwardii; assembly: GCF_000299155.1. Lineage (NCBI taxonomy): Eukaryota > Metazoa > Chordata > Mammalia > Macroscelidea > Macroscelididae > Elephantulus > Elephantulus edwardii. The sequence goes on from NW_006399958.1 coordinate 1,843,229, forward strand.
ATGAATAAGGAAGCACCTCTGATCGGAGAGCTGGACAGGGAATAAGATGACAGAAGAAGAATTGATGCCTTTGAGGTGTGGTGTGAGAGGTGAACACTGAAGATCTCGTGGTCTGCAAAAAGAACACTCAGGTATCTATTGGAGAAAGTACAGCCGGAGTTCCCCTTGGAGGCTAAGATGATAAAGCTTCATCACGTATACTTTGGGCCAATTGCTAGGAGAGGCTATTCTTTGGAGACGAACATTATGCTTGGGAAGGCGGAGGGTCAGCAAAGAAGACAACCTCCAACCAGGTGGGTTGACATAGTCACTGCAGCAACGGTCTCAAGTGTGTCACAGATTGTGGCACAGGCTAGGACAGGGTTCAGATCTCATATTCATAGGGTCTCTGTAAGTCATACTAGGTTTGATGGCACCTCCCAACAACAACATTTAAAAATATATTAACTCTATTAAATATATGTCATTTGGAAGCAGGAGTAGCATCCAATTCCTATATCGCATGCCTCCGGAAACTCTATGAATGTTGATAAATGTCAGTAGTTGTAGAGGGGCTTCAGGCCTTTTGTTCATGGGATTGCTATGAGTCGTGCTCGACTCAAATGCAATCAACAACAACACAATATATTTTAAACTATGTTAAAATAAATTTTGCCTGTTTCTTTCTGGGGGAAAAAAAGAATTGGCACCTTTGAATTGTGTTGGGAAAGAATATTGGCTGTATTATGCTTTGCCAGGCTCTCGTATGATTTTTAGCCTCTGAAAACCTGCTGAAAGGTGAGCTATGAGTCAGTTTTCACTTGACAGTAAATAACTGTTAACAGCAGCAATGCCTTGCCAAAAGAACAAGTAAATCAAGGGAGCTCTGGTGGCCTAGTGGCAAGAAGCTGCACTGCAGTCCCCGAGGTATACAGTTCAAATCCACCAGATGCTCTGCTGGAGAAGGAGGGGCAAGCTCCTTCTGTAGCAGTCAGATCCGATTTGACAGTACACACTCACAAAATAATAATAATAATAAAAGTAAGTGTTGATCTCAGAGGTAAAAGCATTTTAATGGTGCTGATTTGTGACTAAGAGATGTACGCCTTATTTTGATTCTAAGAACATTTTTTTTTCTTATACTTAAATATTCTGGAAAACAGACTGTGCCTTTCAGTAAATAATGTCAAGTAATGATCAAAGCTCTGGCAGCCTAGTGGTAAGAAGCTATGCTGCAATGCCAAAGGCACATGGTTCTAATCCACCAACTGCTTTGGGGTGAAGACTGGACAGTCTCCTCCAGTGTGATTTACTGTCTCTGAAAAAGTGCTGGAGGGTCAGCTAATGGTTAGTTCCAACTCGACAGCACACAACAATAATGATCAACGGAGCCATTTTTTCCCTCCACTCTTAGAGGAGCTTTGGTGGTGCAGTGGTTAAGGAAATGGCTTCTGAACCAAAAGGTCAGAAGTTTGAGCCCATCACCCACTCCATGGGACAAAAACGAGGCAGTCTGCTTCTGTAAAGATTTGCAGACTCAGATATCCTATGAGATAATAATTCTGCTCTGTCTTATCGGGTCACTTCAGAAACAACTCAACCATGGGTCTTTTTGTTTCATTTTACTGGTTCATAGGATAATGAAGCACCTTACGATTTATGGCATCTTATATTTGATGCAGGGAGCTCTGGGGGCTTAGTGATAAGGAGTTGTGTTTCCCAACCCAAAGGCAAGCAGTTCAAAGCCACCAGCTGCTCTTCAGGTGAAAGATGGTCAATCTCTTCTTGTACTGTTATTTATAGCACCTGAAAACCCGCTGGGGAGTTAGCTATGAGTCAGTTTCAACTCAATAGCACATAACAAAAGCAGTATTTGATAAACTGTGTGTGGGGAGGAGTGGGGAGGGAGGTAGCTAGACAGATAGATAGGACTATTAGAAGAAAATAAAAGCACTATCATTGAGTTGCTTTGAACTCACAGTGACCCTAAAAAGACAGAGACTAGATAGATAGCTACATAGCTAGATTGATAGACACGATGAGAAGGAGGAGAAGGGGGAAGAGAGAGAGAGAGAGAGAGAGCGCGCAGTAACAGACCCTTGACTTGGAACACAGGAGTTCTGTTTCTGGTAAGCCCCTACCTTTGGGGCTGGACACAGCCCCCCAGCCCGAGATGAGGCACTGGGTGCCTGGAGTGACACAGGTCTCACTGAGGTTAAGAGGCTTCACAGCAGAATTCAGCTTTGCCGTCTTGGGCAGCCGTATCAGCATGATGTCATCATTGTGGTCTTGAGCCCGGAGGTCATCATTGAATCCAGGGTGGGGGAAGAACTCTGTGACCCTGAACAACTGCTCTGGACCCTCCCACCGCCAGAGGTGGTGCTCCCCGAGGCGAACCCACAGGTACCTGTGGGGACAGAGCCTGGTGGTCAAGCTCAGGCAAAGACGGGTTTCTTCTCTGCCCTAGTCTTCTTTCTCGTTCTACCAGGAAACTGTGTGACCTTCCGTAAGGCACCTTGGTCTTCCATAAAGCACACCTCTGAGCCCCTATCATCTATGTGAGACCTAGGGTGTAACTTTAAGCAAAATATGTACCCTCTCTGTCTTCTTTTGTGTTAGGATGCCATGTGATTTTAGGCAAGACATATACTCACCCTGTAAATCTTTCATGTTATATGATGCTGTGTGATCTGAAGCAAAACGTACACCCTCTCTGTTCTGTCCACTAGAACGCTGCATGACCCACCAAAGGCTGTATCTTCTCTCTGGACCCATTCTTCTGCTCTGATCCCTTGTCTGCATCTATCTTTGAAACCCTCCCCTAAAGCTCAAAGACTCTCTTAGCCACATATTGAATAAGCCACCACCATGGACTCGGCCTCACCCAGAGGCCTGGTGGTGACCTGAGTCCCCCAGCATTGTGTGGGCATGTGGAGGCCACACCCACTATACAACAGCTGCCACACCCCCTGCCCCCACAGGTCTGGTGGCTTCTATGAGGAGTGACTGTGTGCGCGAGCGTATATATGGAAAACTGAACTGAAGGCATTCCGCTTAGCTTGTGGCCAGTGTGTGTGCTTGGGCTTCTAACTACCGTATCTCTTACCTTCGGTACATTTCTTCCTACACTTGAACCTTGCCTTCTTTTTTTTAGTTTTGGGGTTGCTTTTTGGTGTGTTTTTTTAAACCTTCTCTGCTTGCTGTGCTCTGAATCTGAGCCCAGGACAGCTAGAGACCCTTGGACTTGGTGAGTGTGGAGTGTTATTTCAACTCTGCCGTCTCTGATACTCCCTTATCTTGGCTCGACCTCTGAGAGGTCAGGCTCTCTCATACTTCACTCCTTCATGTCTGCTGCTGCATTTCTTTGACTTCCACATCCCTGCTTCTGTCTTGCTGTGTTTTTGAACTGAAATCCAAACCTTATTCTCCTAGCCTGCTGTAAAGATCTGAGATTAACAAGGCCCTATGGGGAAGCAGTGTATGATGGGAAATTCCCACACAGATGTCCCAACATCTATACTTCATCCCTGAAGGGCAGAGTATTGAAACAGTGGGGATTCCAGTAACCCTTCAGAGACAGTGTAGAGAAGATTCTGGGATTTAGTGGGTTCTGAGAGTTCAGAATGCTTAGAGTCTGAAGATTCTGGTGGTTTAGTGGTAAGGAGTTGTGCTGCCAACTCAGACGCACACAGTTCGAACAAGCCAGCTGCTCTGTTGACAGGACACAGATGGCAAATTTCCTGTGAAATTTACTACTTTTGAAAACTCACTGTAGGTTCAGTTCTGGCTTGACGGTACATAACAAAAACATTATACGAAAGACCTTTGGGGGAATCATGATTGAAAGACTCACCTAAGCGCAGCTGGCAGTTTAAGCCCATCGTCAGGATTATAATCTTGGCAACCCTGTGGGACAGGTCTACTGGGCCCTACAAAGTCACTGTCAGTTGGAATTGACTCAGTGGGAACAGCTTTTAACAGTCTGTGAATCCAATAATTGGGGATAATTAAACTAGATTTTGTCATCCTCGAATTCCATAAATGTATAGATTCAGACATTTGAGAGTCAGATTCCTTTAAAAAATAAGTTAATAAAATAAGTTAACCTTAAAATAATGAGGAAAGGAAAGAACCTGCAATTCCAGTAGTTTCAGACTCTAGAATTCTCTGGATAAGCTTTCTGAATTTTGAGACTCTGGGGTGATAATATTCTAAGCGATTAGGTCTGCTAGCATTCTGGTGGCATAGTCCAAAGCATTTTGCTTCCGTAACTAAGAGGCCGTGTATCGCCAGCAGGTCACATCTGCCAGTGGCACCATGGGAGACAGACATACGGTCTCTTGATGTTGAGATCATAGTTTCAAAGCCTGAGGGAGGGTCACTGTGGATCAGAACTGACTTGATGGCCCTGAGTTAGAGGTTCTGAGGCATACAGGATACTAAGCTTTTCAAATTCTCTTGGTTCAAGAGTCTAGAAATCCGTGAACTGCAGGATTCTAGAATGTTGTTGTTGTTGTTGCCATGTGCTGTCAAGATGCGGCCAACTCATAGCTGACTCTCCAGCGGGTTTTCAGGGGCAGTAAATCACATGGGAGGAGACCGGTCATCTTTCTCCTTTGGAGGAGCAGGTGGATTTGAACTGCTTGACTTTGGGTTGGCAGCGCAGTTCCTTACCACCAGGCTATTGTTATTGTTGTTGTATACTGTAGAGTTGGAACCAACCCATAGCTGACTCTCCAGTAGATTTTTCAGAGGCAGTTAATCACACGGGAAGAGAATGGGCCTCCTTCTCCCATGGAGCGGCTGGTGGAATTTGAACCATGTGCCTTTAGGATAACAGCACAGCTTCTTGCCACCAGGCCACTGTTTTTGATTGCCTTCAAGTTGAGCGCAGCTCATAGCGACCCTATGAACAAAAGGCCTGAAGCCTTTCAATAACAATCAACATTTAGCAAAGTTCATAGAGTTTCCAGAGGCATGTTGTTTAGGAAGTGGATGCCACTCCTGTTTCCAAACAAGGCCACAGAGCTCCTTAATTCTAGAATAGTGTGAGTCAGATTATAGGGTGGTTTGTATAGGCAGTGAACCTAGAAACTTCTGACTCTAAGCTTCTAGGATTTCACTATGCAGTACAGCTTTTGAAATGTGACTGACTGAATTGAGATGTGCCCTAAGTGTAATATACAGGCTGGAAAATTTGGAAAATTAAGCTTTAAAAAAGCAAACACCCCTCCCAGATTTCTCATTCGTAATTACTTAAAACTTGACTCCATCGAAAAACACTCTTTCACTGTTGTTGAGTCAACTCATAGCTAACCCTTCAGCAGGTTTTCAGTGGCAACTCAACAACAACAAAGGGCCTCCCTAAAACTCCTAGGGGAGCGGTGCTTAGTGGTAGGAAATTGCGCTCCCAACCCAAAGGTACAAGGTTCGAATCCACCAAGATCGATTCCAACTTGATAGTACACAATAACTCCTAACAGCAGCTCTTTCATCCTCCCCTTGCCTCCAACCCTCTGCCCAGCGTGTCCAGCCCCGGCCACTCACGGCTTGCGGCAGTGGGCAGCAGTAAGCAGCCAGCGGTCGCTGACGAGGGACGCTCCGCAGAAGAGGTGCGTAAGGAAGAAGAGGCCGGCTTGCCAAGGCTGTGAGTTGGGGGGGCATTCCTCGGCTCCGATGGTCCGGGTGTCTCCCCAGCAGTGCCCTGGGGTGGAGGTGAGGAGAGGAGGGGTGGGTTAAATGCATACTGGAATGAGGCGCCCACGCGCAAGAAAAGGGCAGCTCTATAGCCTAGCGCGCAGGGTGGCTGAAACCTGGGGGGGCCAGGAGCAAGATGATGGGTTAGCGGGACCATGGAGGGGCAGCCTGGATAGATGGGGATGGAGAGGGGAGGGAGAGAGCCTCACCTGCCAAAAGAGAGAGCAGAGAACAAGCCAATAGCAGCTTCATGGCCTCAGGACTCGTGGGTCCCAGAGCGCGCGCTTGGCACGGAGTGCTTCTTTATGGAAAGCCATGCCTTCGGCTTCCTTCGCCACAGAGCCGCCTCTGCGATTAATCAGTGTTAGGTAATGTCACCGGGGGAGGGGGAAGCCCTGGGCTGGGCTGGGGCGGGGCGGGGACCCCTGCTGGGATAAGCTGGCCACCGAGCTGAGGGAGGCTTGGCTAGATTGGGCGAGGGATGTGGAGCTGCTTTGGCTGGATCCTCCTTCAGGATCCCCAGAGGGGGCTGTCCCCATCCTCATGACCTCAGAGAGCAGGCTCCGGGATGGTTGTGGTCGGCACAGGGAGGAGGGAGGGAAGCAGGGAGGGTCCCGAAGGCGGAGTCCTGGCGGGAGAAGCGAGTTCTTCTAGGATGAGGTTGAGGTGAGCCGTGTCTGACGTCACTGGGAAGGCTGGGGTAGGGGTGGGAGGGGTGGCGCTGGGCATGGAGGTAAGAACCAGGACCCTTTGATGAGGAGGTAGACACTATGGGGGAAGGGGCAGAGGAAGCGAGATAAAGCGAGGGAAATGGGGACCAGGAGAGACTTCCGGGGAGACCCAGCACACAATGTGGACCCACCGCTGTAAAGTCATCCCAGCGCAAAGCGACCCTACAAACCTACTGCCCACCTTTGTGGTAGCAGCTCAACACTTAACACTGGCGCCAGCAGGACCCCTTTAAGTGACTTTGCCACTCATTGCTGTGAGTCAGTCAGAAGCAGGTGGTTCCAAGCTGACCCTCCAGAAGTTTCTAGATCACACAGGAGGTGACTGCCCATCCTCCTCCCTCAGAGCTACTGATGAATTCGAACCAGGAGAGAGAGAGAGAGAGAGAGAGAGAGAGAGCGAGCCAGAGCCTTAGGGACATCAGCACAGTTTCCAAGAGGCTATGCTACCAAAGCAGGGGAAGACCCTCTATGAGGTGGATTGATTCAGTGACTGGGGGTAATCGGGATGGGTGTGTCAGAGGCAGTGCGGTTGGCGCAGGATAGAGCAGGGTTTAGGGCTGTTGTGCTATGAGTCGCAAACGACTCCATGGCACATAACAACAACAACAACAACAGGACAGAGGATGTAGGACTGTCCCTTCCCCTCAGGGTTCGCGAGGCTGCGATCTTTACTGGAGCAAAGGGCCCCGTCTTTCTCCCAGGAAGCAGCTTGTGGGCTTGGAATTCTTGGTTAGCAGCTCACTGTTTAACCCATCCCACCACCTGGGCTCTTTCAGAAAGTATGAACACTGGGCACACACGCTTACTCACCCCACGGAGCCCTTCCGGCCCCAGGCATTTGGGCCCACACGTGGCACTGATGATGAAACACCTGGCTGTGAACTGACAGATACTTGGAACCCATGCGGAGGTGCCTAGGTAGAAAGGCCTGGCTGTCTGCTCCCCAAAGACCGCCGCTGTGAAAACCACCAGGGAGGGTGTTTCTGTTCTGCAGCACGTTGGGTCCTGAGAGTCCAGATCTGCCGCACCTGGGTGGATTTTGGTTCCCACAAGGTCAAAAGCGTGGAGAAATGTGGTTCCCGTAGAACGAACCCATTCCTATCCAGAGGACTGAAGGAAAGCTCCCTTCTTCACACTCCCACTGCCCCAAGGATCTAGGTACCCAGTCTGCCTGGAACGAAACACGTTTCTCCTCAAGAACCATCAAGTTTATATCCCGTTTTGGTTTTTTTTTTTTTGTCCCAGCCCCTTGGTCCTCCATCTCTCCATTCTCCCCTCCCCCTTCTCCCTCCATCCCCACTTCTTGCCCAGTGAACAGCCCCTGGAGTGTCCAGCCCTGGCCTGACTCAGCTCTGTGGACCCTGCCTGACCTACTTTAGAGCTGGGCTTATGAGAGGCCTCAAGAGTTACTAATTGAATGAGTGAATGTCTTTCTCCACATCCTTCTTTCTCAATATCCTTCATCTCCTATTCATCCATTAAGACTCGATCAAATGCCTCTTCCTCCAGGAAGTCTAATCTGATTTCTCTAGGCAGAGGCAATTTCCACCTCTCCTTGGGGTCACAGCCCCTTCCTCTTGTCTTTTCCACAGTCGTGTCTATCAGCCTGGATCTGACATCCTCCCTCACTAAGTGAGGAGGACTTTAAACACTTTTGTTGTAGATGATCAAAGACTTCCATATGGATTCTCAACATTAAGAGGACAAAACTCTTCACCACTGGCCCAATAAGCAACATCATGATAGATGTTGTTGTTGTTGTTATGTGCCTTTGAGTTGCCTGCAACTCATAACAACCCTATGAACAACAGCCTTAAACCTTGCTCTATCCTGTGCCCCCATTTCCCCAGGAACTGAATCAATCCATCTCATCGAGGGTCTTCCTCTCTTGTGCTGTCCCTCCACCCTCCTAAGCATGACATCCCTCTCTAAGGACTGATCCCGCCTTGCAAACATATCCAAAGTATGTCAGACGAAGGTTCGATAGGTGTTGCACACTGAGGGTAAAGCATGTTAATAAGTAATAATGAGACAAAACACCAAGAATGAGATAAAACAGAGAGCATCAAAAACAAGGGGCCAGCAGTTCCAATCAACAGAAGTGCCACAAGGCACACCTCTCTGTGTATTTATTGAGAATCAGGGGAAGCAAATCATAAAGAGAATTCTCTTGTAAATGAAGCTGAATTTTTCCTCTATTGTCAACCTGATGCTTAGCTCAGGAAGGATTTCATATGTACTAATACTCCCTCTGCAGGGGGACCCTAGCTGTCTCTTGTCTACAGGAAACAGCTCATTTCCTGTGATCTGTCACAAGAGAAATTCCAACTTATAAATGTGTGGTTCCTTCAATTCCTGAATAAGCATACGGGTTTTCATATAATTTTGGTATGAAATTTGGCTTCCCATAGATAGATATAATTGTTATTGTTGTTATTTGCCATCGAGTCCCTTGTGACTCATAGCGACCCTATGTACAAGAGCCCTAAACCCTGCTCTATCCTGTGTCAACCTCACTGTCTCTGACACACTCACTCCCATCACCGCAATTATAGAATTGATCCATCTCATCAAGGGTCTTACTCTCCTATATAAAGATTAAAAATGTTGATTATTTTGTCTTACTGGTATGTCCAGTCAACACCTCGGCACCAGCAATCAAGAAATCAAAAGGTGTGTTGCAATGGGAGAGTCTGCTGTCTGAAGTACTGAGGACCAATGACGTCAGCTCAAAAACTAAGGCTTGTCTGATCCAGGCCACTGTCTTTTCACTCACCTGCTATGCATCCGAGAGCCGGACAATCAATAAGGCTGACAGAAGAAGACTGGGTGCCTTTGAGCTGTGGTGTTGGAGGAGAGAACTGAACATCCCATGGACGGCCAAAAGAACAAACAGATATGTCTCGGAGAAAAATGTAGCCAGAGTGCTCCTTAGAGACAAGGTCAGGAATCTTCTTCTCACATCTTTTGGGCATGTTATTAGGAGAGGTTATTCCTTAGAAGGGGGCAGCGTGCTTGGGAAGTAGAGGGTCAGTACAAGAGAGGAAGACCCTCAGTGACATAGGTTGGCATAGTAATGACTGCAACAGGACAGAGTTCATTCAGATCTGTTATCCTTAAGTTCACTATGAGTGGTACTTGACTCAACCACATAGAACAACAAGAGTTGGTGGCTCAGTGATTAAGGTATTGGGCTCCTACGCAAAAGGTTGGCATTTTAAACCCACCAGCCGTTCCTTGAGAGAAAGGTAAGGCAGTCCACTTTGGTAAAGATCTTGTCGTTAGGTGCGGTTGAGTTGAGTACACCTCACAGTGACCTTATGAGCAAAAGATCTGAACCCTGTTCTGTCCTGTGTGCCACCCTCACACTTCCTGACACACAAGAGCCCGTTGTGGCCCTCACTGTGTCGAACAACTTTGTCAAGGATCTTCCTCTCCTTCGCTGACCCTCGATTCTTCCAAGGATCATGTTCTTCTCCAAGGAAGAGCCCCTTGTAGTAATATGCCCAGAATGTGTGAGACGAAGCCTCATCATTCTTGCCTCCAAAGAACACTCTGGCTGCACCCTCTTCAAGACATATTTGTTTATTCTTTTGGCCATCCATGGGATGTTCAGGGCTCTTCTCCAACACCACAGCTCGAAGGCACCAATTCTTCTGCATCCCTATTCACTGTCCAGCTCTCAGATGCATGGAAAGTGATACAACCATGACCTGAATCAGATGCACCTCAGTCCTCAAGCTGGCATCTTTACTCCTCAATGATTTGGAGAGGTCTGTAACTGCAGACTTTCCCAGTGCAGTGCTTCTCCTTATTTCCTGACTGCTGGTACCAAGGATATTAATTGTGGATCCAAGCAAGATGAAGCTGTTGGCAGTTTCAATCTTTTCTCCATCCATCATGGCGTTGTCTATGAAAACCCTATGAACACACTAGAGGAACATGGATCGTTAGAGTAATGTTGTTAGGTGCTGTGAAATCGACTATGACTCATAGTGACCTGCCGAGTGCAACTTCGCCGCCAGCAGCCGAAGAAGACTCAGACAAACAGGATTCGTTGCAGAAGCTTTATTGAACAGAAAATGGCGAAATGGCCCCGTCTTTTTCCCCGGCACTTGCTTATATCCCTCTCGGTTCCACGCCTCCTGCTCTTACGTCTTAGAATCTCATTGGTGTTGAGGTCTTTCTAAACCAGGTCCAATGGACCAATAGCAATATTGCAGCCATAAATGGTGTTGTTTGTGCGTTAGTAAGTCAATGAGGAAGTGAGGTATCAGTGCCATCTTGTAATGGCGGCGTGCAAGTGCAGACCGCGCATGTGCAATGACGTCAATGATCTTAAACGGCTAGCCTGCTGCCGCGGTCGGCCTGCTGCAGTGACCCGTATAAACAATAGCCTGAATCTTTATCTTGTACCATCCTCATCATCTCTGATATACTTGAACCCATGGTTACAGCCACCGTGTCATTTCATCTTGTTGAGAGTCTTCCTCTCTTCCTCGGACCCTCTCTGCTTTTCTAAGCATGATGTCTTTTCCCCAAGGACTGGCCTTTCCGGACAACATTTCCAAAGTATGATGTTTCATCCTCCTTGCCTCTGAGGAAACATTCTGGTTGCACTTCCTCCAAGATAGACTTGTTTGTTCTTTTGGCCGTCCACGGGATATTTAATACTCTCCTCCAACTCAAAGGCATCGATTCTTCCATCATACTTGTTCACTGCCAATTGTCACTTGAATATGACACAATTGGGAAAATATCATAGCTTGGATCAGGTGTGCCTTAGTCTTTAGGTGGACATCCTTGCTCTTTACCACTTTGGAGAGGTCCTTGAGAGCCCGGTGCAACACACCTTTTGATTTCTTGACTGTACTGCAGAAGCCAAAAAATGGCTGGACTTAATTTTTTTTAAAAATACTCTGCCTTGAAAAATATGTTCATTTAAGAACTATCTATATGGAGTCAAAGTCACAACAGTGATTCTAAAGATGAGATAGGAATCTTAGGGGACAGTGAGTTTATGTCAATGAGGCTCAAGGCTCACATCACAGCAGGTGAGAACAGTGATACAACTTGAAAAATTTCATCAATAATCACTGAGTTGTTTTGGTGTGCATTTGGAGTGCAGTTGAACTGGAGTGTGTTTTGCTGTGTATATTCTCAATAACAACAAAATCTTATTTCTTTTTTTTTAAGTTTAAAGAAAGAAAGCAGAGAGATTTGTGACTGAGGGGCTGGGTGGAGGGAAGTCCTTTAGCCAGGGCAATCTGGGAGGGCCTCCATGAGGAGGTGACCTTTGAGTGCAGACCTGAATGACAAGAATGCAAAACCTGCTCATCTCCCAGACCTGACTAGCAGCTCCTTGAGGGCAGGGCCAGGTCTGATTCATCTCCAGAGCTTGACAAAGGACAGGCCTCAGTAAACATTTGAGGAGTGATGAAATCAATGGGTGAATCGCCCTTGAAAATCTCAGTTTCCAAGTTCTTCCCTCCTTCCTTTCTAACTTTTGGGTGACAAGCTCAGCTGATATGCCTGACTGGCGTTTCCTGGGTGTGCTAATTGGGGTAGAGGAAGAGTCAGTGGGAAGGACTGGATAGTCAAGGATTAAGCACCTCATGTATACCAGATACTGTACACCAGTGTCTTAAAGGCTCTACGACCTTTATACTCAACACTGAAACCCCAGGACCCAGCATAATAGGAACATAAGAAATGATTTCAGTTAACTGGATTGGACACACCGTGACCGCGTATGTCTCCTAGAACTGCTCTTCATAAGGTTGTTCCAAAAGCCATGGTCTTTCAAGGACCTCTGATGGTGCAGAGGTTAAACTCTAGTCTGGTGACAGAAAAGCTGACGGTTCTAATCCAGCAGGAGCCATATCAATAGAGGAAGATGTGGCACTGTGCTTCTGGTAAGATTCACGGCTTGGAAACTCTAGGGACAGCCATACTCTTTCCTGTCACCGACCACCCGACCACGGTCGTGACAAGAAACTC
>NW_006399958.1:1859925-1861852 GCF_000299155.1 Elephantulus edwardii
GACGTCCCATTTTGTCACACAGGCGTCGTGGCCAGAGAGGACAGCGAGGCGGGTGTGGCACTTTCCTTACAGAGTGGCTACAAATTGGAATTGACACATGTTATTGAGTTTGATTTTTGAGGTTTATTAATCTTCTAGAAGTAGGTTCTTGGTTTATACCAGTTTCCAAGAGATTATGGACCAATTTTCAGGAATTTTGAGTAGGTTGTTAAACATACAGTCAGTTGCCTTTGAGTTTACTCCAACTCATAGTGACCCCTTGTGTTTCAAGGAAGAACTGCATTTTGTAGAGTTTTCTATCAATAGCTTTGCTCATTGAGAAGTTGACCTCCAAGATTGCTCCGCAGCACCTCTGGATGGATTCGAACCTTCAATTTTTGGGTTAAAAGCCAAAGACTTAACTGCTTATATCATCCCGTGACTCCTAGATTTTAATAAAATCCAGTGCTGACAAGTCGATTCTGACTCACAGCAAGCATATAGAACAGACTAGAACTACTCTGCGAGGTTTCCAAGTCTGAATATCTCTACAGATTGGAGGAAGACTCATCAACAAATTGTGTTATACAGACGACACAACCTTGCTCACTAAAACGGAGGAAGACCTGAAGCATCTTCTTCAGAAAGCCAAAGGCTGCAGTCTTCAACACAGATTGAAACTCAACATCAAGAAAAACAAAGACTCTCAGCAGTTATTCCATTGCTTGGAATATGTCAATTGGCAGCATCATGATGGATGGAGAAGAGATTGAGATTGTCAACAATTTCAACTTGCTCAGGTCTACAATCAGTGCTCTTGGAACCAGCAGCCAGGAAATCAAAAGACGAATTGGATTAGGAAAGTCAGCTGTCAGGGACCTCTCCAAAGTGCTGAAGTCCAAAGGTATCAGTCTAGAGACGAAAGTGTGCCTGTTCCTGGCCATGGTATTCATGAGTACTTGTTATGCATCAGAGAGCTGGACAACGAATAAGCATGACAGATTAAAAATTGATGCCTTTGAGTTGTGGTTCTGGAGAAGAGTATTGAACATGGTCTGCCAAGAGAACAAACAGGTCTATCCTGGAGAGGTTGAAACCAACTTGCTCTCTGAAGGCAAGGATTTCTCCCGCCTCCCACCCCACCCCCCGAAATGAAATTTTAAAAATTTTATTACAGATTAATATTCTTTAAAATTTTATACTGCTTTATTTACAAAGCTTGAATACATTATTTTTCACACATGATCCTTCCCATTTCCTTCACAAACCCCCCATCCATCAAATTGTGCAACCCTACGGTTAACATCCTCACCCCTCTGCTTCCACCCCTCCCCTTCTTGGATCCTCACTCATTCTACAGTAATGGTATTACACAGTATTTGTCCTTGTGGGACTGAGTTAGTTCACTCAGCATAATGCTCTCCAGTCCCTCCCTACTACTTAGGTAGTAATTTACAAAATCATTGCTCCTGTGTGCTGTGTAGTATTCCATTGTATGAATGTACTACAGCTTCTCAATCCGTTTGTTTGTGGTTGGACCTCTGGGCTGTTACTATGTTCTTGTGATGGTGAATAATGCTGCTATGAACATTAGTGTACAAGCCTCCATTTGAGCCTCAGTTCTCATTTTCTTGGTGTATTTTCCAAGCAATGGAATAGCTGGGTCATATGGAATTTCTATGTTCAGCTTTTTGAAGTGCCAAACTGCCTTTCAGAGAGGTTGTACCATTTTATAATCCCACCAATAATGTATAAGTGTTCCTATCTCAGCACATCCTCTCCAACATTTGTTACATGTGGTCCTGTTAAACTTTGCCACTGCTACTGGAGTGAGATGATATCTCATTGCCAGTGATTTTGAGCATTTCTTCATACGTCTGATGGCCATTCAAATATCTTCTTCTGTGAAAATTCTTTCCATGTGTCTTTTGCCCATTTTGTAACTGAG
>NW_006399958.1:1863037-1866454 GCF_000299155.1 Elephantulus edwardii
TTAATTTTTATTTTATTTTTTTTTGTGTGTGTACCATTAAATCGGACCTGACTGGTACAGGAGGAGATTGCCCCTCCTTCTCCAGCAGAGCGTCTGGGGGATTCGAACCACATACTTCTGGGATTGCAGTACGGCTTCTTACCACTAGGCCATCAGAGCTCCCTAACCAATATCTATTTCTAAGAGCTCAGAGCTATTGTACATGGGGTCTTTATGAGCCACAAGTGACTCGACAGCACATGACAACAACAAACAACATCTCTACAGAAGCAGCTTGCCTCATCCTTTCCCCCATGGGACAAATGGTGTGTTTGATTAGGCAACCTCTTGGCTAGAAGTTGAATGCTGTAATCAATTTACCACCAGAGCTCTTTCCAGTATATAATAGATGTTATTGTTGTGTGCCATTGAGTTGCCTGTGACTCATAGCAAACCTATATACAACAGCTCTGAAGTCCACCCTGTTCTGAGCTAGTCTCATTGATTACAACATACCTATTCCCCCACTGCCCCAGTTACGGTATCATTCCATCTCATTCGGGGTCTTTTTCTTCCGCACTGTCTCTCCATTATTCCAAGCATGATGGCCTTCTCCAAGAGCTGGTCTCTCCTGGCCACATGCCCAAAGTATGTGAGACAGAGCTTCAAAATCCTTGCCTCCAAGAAGAAACTTGGTTTCAGCCTCTCCAAGACAGATCTATTTATTTTCTTGGCAGTTAATGGTAGGTAACCAATTTACCACCAGAGCTCTTTCCAGTCCATAATTATTGTTGTTGATGTTAAGTCCATAATAGATGTTCAATAAATTGGAATATGAATGTAGAAACAATAACAAGGTGCACATTATGGAAATATTCTGTCATGTGGATGTTTCTTCTGTCACAGCTCCAAAGTCCTTGCTAAAGTGAGACATACAGCCATCAATTAGCTTTAACTGAACTGTGCCTAGAAGACTCCTTATATCTTTGAGCACAGAAGTAGTTCGAAATAGTAGTTCGATGGCATCAGCTTGGCACCAAGTCATAGTAACCGGCACACCACAGAAAGAGACCCCGACCAATCCTGTGTCTTCCTTACAGTCTCTGCTGGGCTTAAATCCTTCGTTGCAGCCACTGTGTCCACCCATCTTAATGAGGGTCTTCTCTTCTTCCATCAACCCTTTACTTTTCTAAGCATAATTTCATTCTTCAGGGACCAGCCCCTCTTGATACATGCCCAACATATGTGAGGCCAAGTGGCTCCCCTCTCTCTCTCTCTCTCTCCCTCTCCCTCTCCCTCTCCCTCTCCCTCTCCCTCTCCCTCTCCCTCTCCCTCTCCCTCTCCTTCCTTCCTTCCTTCCTTCCTTCCTTCCTTCCTTCCTTCCTTCCTTCCTTCCTTCCAGAAATAGTTACAGGGGGACAAGTTTGGAGAGTGGAAGAAAAATATCCTCAAGTTTCCAGGAAAAACTCCAACTCACCGCTGCCAGGTTGTTAAAGCTCTTACTAAGAGATGACCCTTCACTGGGTCTCTGAGATGGTAGATCAAATGGGAGGGGACTGCCCCTCTTTTTTTATTAATTTCAATGAACATTTACAGAGATTTTGGATTTCCATTCATTCATTGGGACTGCCCCTCGGATCTCCTGGTGGATTTGGACAAGCAGAGATGTACAGTCTTGTGGTTGGCAGCTCAGCTTACTAGAGACTACACCACCAGAGCTTCGTGGTCAAGGAAAAGGGCAAAACAACACCTTCAAAGTCTACTAATAAGAACAACAATTAAAGAAGGTTTCCTAAATTTCAGAGAGGAGCCCTGGTAGCACTGGAGGCTAAGCATTGGGCTGCAAGCCAAAGGGTTGTTGGTTTGAACCCACCAGCCACATCTCAGAAGATGAGGCAGGTTGTTTCCACAAAGATTACAGCCTTGGGAATGCCTATGCGTCATCGCTGCTCTGTCCCATAGCGTTGCAACGAGTTGGGATTGACGTAATGGCAGAGAGCTTTCTTTGCACAAGTTTCCTGAGTGACTGGCCCAAGTAGTCTGTGCCCAGCTGTTCACCTCAAATGATGCTCCAATGGCGCAGTGGGTAAGGAGTTGCACTGCTAGCCCAAAGGCAGGCAGCTTGGATCCACCAGCTGCTCCTGAGGAGAAAGATGGGCAGTCTTCTCCTGTGCCTCTGAAAATCTGATGGAAGGGTCAGCTGTGAGTGAGTTCTGACTCAGTGACAATGTTGAGTTGAGCTGAGTTGAGCTGAGCTGAGTTGAGTTGAGTTGAGCTGAGCTTAGCTGAGTTGAATTGAGTAGAGTTGAGTTGAGTTGAGTTGAGTTAAGCTGAGCTGAGTTTAATTGAATTGAGTTGGGCTAAGCTGAGCTGAGTTGAGTTGAGTAGAGTAGAGTTGAGTTGAGTTGAGCTGAGCTGAGTTGAGTTGAGTAGAGTTGAGCTGAGCTGAGCTGAGTTGGGTTGAGTTGCCCAGCCTTAAAGTGGGAAGTTCAAATCCTGTCAATAGATTGGTGGTCTGCCTTCCTAAAAACAACAGAGGAAAAAATATGGAGAACTTCTTCTCTACCCATGTGTAGGGTCACCATGAGTCAGAAATGGCAACGAGTTTGTTTTTCTGGATTCGCCCCTCACCCGTTGAATGAACAGAGCAATGAAATGGGAGGACGTGCCCGGTTATGACACACTTACTCAGTATTCCAGTCATGGGGACTGACCAGGGATGGATGCAGGGTGAGGTCTCATGTGTACCAGTGACCCCATCAAGGCTTAGAAGGTACCAGGTGACTCAGAGGTGACCCAACCACTGCCAGGACAGGAGAAACTGGTGTTGGGTGGACCCAGAAATGAGAAGTCATGTAAAGAAAGAAGGAAGAGGTGATCATGGGAGCTTGAGGAGGGTGGTGAGGAATTGGATGCTGCCTCCTTGGAGAGCTAAGCTGTTAAAGCCAAAGATGATACCTGCTGCTCCCAAGAAAGGTGGGTGATCTCATCCTGTGGGATTTACTGCCTCAGAAAACCCAACTGGTGTGACTCCATGTTTCCTTTTCCCACAATCCTTTGCCCTCATCTTTTTCAGGCTGGTCCTGGCCGCAAGGAAGGGTGGTGAGAAGAAAGGCCGTTCTTCTATTGATGAAATGGTGACCAGAGAGGAAGCCATCAACATTCACAAGCACTTCCATGGAGTGGAATTTAAAAAGGGTGTTCCTCTGATAGGGTATTATGGGTATCACAAGAGTCCAGAATAAAGGTTGCCTAGTTGAGTGTACTTGGGGTGGGGCAGGGCGGTGGGGGGGCAACTGAATACCAATGAAGGAATTTTTCTTTTACTTTTCAAAGAGAAGAGCAAACTGGGGGAGAGGGGTAGGCAGGGAGAAAAGTGCAACAATGAATGAATGGAAATCTAAAATCTCTGTAAATGTTTATTAAAATTAATAAAAA
>NW_006399958.1:1866759-1879523 GCF_000299155.1 Elephantulus edwardii
GAAGGAAGGAAGGAAGGAAGGAAGGAAGGAAGGAAGGAAGGAAGGAAGGAAGGAAGGAAGGAAGGAAGGAAGGAAGGAAAAGAAAACTCAACTGGAAGGTCAGCTATGAGTCAGTTCCAACTTGACAGCATTGAACGAATGAACGATCAGCCCAGGTGATGGGGATAGAGTTGGAGGGCTTTGGTTTTTATAAGGAAGCTTGTTAATTACTAGTTAGATGTCATTGAGTTGACTCAGTGACAATTCAGCAACCCTATGAACAATGAATATGAACCCTGCCCTATCTTGGTGCACCTGAACCCATTACAGTCACTGTGTCAATCCCATCTTGTTGAGCATCTCCTTTCTCTGACCCTCCACTTCTCCCACCATGACGTCTTTTTCCGAGGACTGGTCCTTCCTAACAACATTCCCTAAACACATGAGATGACATTTCACCACGCTTGCCTGTAAGGAACACCTTGGCTGCCCTTTCTCCAAGACACACCTCTTCATTTGTTTGGCAACCCATGGGCTATTCAGGACTCTTCTCCCACTCCACAACTCAAAGGCATCAACTCTTATTCTGTCATCTTTATTTGTTCTCCAGTTCTCAGATGCGTAGCAAGTGATCGAAAAGACCATAGCCTGAATCAGGCACACCTTAGTCCTCAAACTGACATCGTTGCTCCTCAGTAATTTGGAGAGGTCCCTGACTGCCCTTTCCCAGTGCAGTAGGTCTTTATGATTCTATTAGTCGCAAAGAGAGTCCTTTGTGCTTAACGTAGTATAAAGTGTTAAATTTTAAACTATCACAAGTTTTTAAAACAAGAAGCCAGTTTCGTACTGCTCTATTCTCGGCTATAGGGTGCTCAAGACTATAAACCATTATGGAAGCACAGTGACACATCTTTGTCCCATGAAGCAGACAGTGGATTTGAACCTGTGACATTCCAGTCACCAATCAAGCCCTTAATCACTACACCATCTGGACTCCTTTTTAAATTTTTTTTATTAATTAATGTTAATGAAAATTTACAGACACTTTGGACTTCCTTTCATTCATTGTTGCACTTTCCCCCCTGCCCAACCTCCCC
Source organism: Elephantulus edwardii (assembly GCF_000299155.1). NCBI lineage: Eukaryota > Metazoa > Chordata > Mammalia > Macroscelidea > Macroscelididae > Elephantulus > Elephantulus edwardii. The sequence continues at coordinate 1,867,836 of NW_006399958.1, forward strand.
CCGCCCAAATTCGCTCTTCTCTTTTAAAAGTAAGGGGAAAAAATTCTTTCATTGTTGTACAGTCCCTCCCCCAAAGTCCACTCCACTATGCAGCCTTCGTTCTGGACTCCTGTCATGACAATAATACCTAATTACATATCCTTTTAAACAGTTCTCTCCCTCATCTGTTTCAATGCAGTATAAATTATTGAACCCATCTTTCTCAGTCTCTCCCCAACCCCGATATCAGTCCCTGTTGACAACAGTGGCACTATGCAGTATTTGTCCTTTTATGACTGAGATATTTCACTTAGCATAATTTAAAATACTGGCCATAGGTGGTGTGTAGCAAGCACCTGCCCCCCCCCAAGTAAGTTTTTAATTTTTTTATTCTTGAAGTCGAGGTGAAACTTTACAGGCAGATATTTTCAACAACTGACGCACATTTCGTTTTGTGACATTGATTACAATCCCCTCAGTGTAACAGCACTCTTCTCCTTCCTCTCTGTGTCCCTCATTTCCACTCATACTTTCCTGCACTCCCTGCATTATGAGCTGTGTGGTTTTGGCAAATGCAGTCGTTCTGGACCCCTGTTCCTCCAGGTGCTTGCTATTTTTCCACTTAATAAGCTTGTGTCTTGTTTAGCTGAAAGCTGATTCCCTAGAGACCACCCACTGTGCTAAATGCTTTTTTTTTCACATATGCTAATTACGAGGGAGCTCAGGTGGTCTAGTAAGATGTTGGGCTGACAAACCAAAGGCCGGTGGTTCAGATCCACTAGCTGCTCCGTGGGAGAAAGATGGATAACCTCCTGTGCCATTTACAACCTTTGAAAAATCCACTGGTTCCAACTCAACACCAATGGGTTTGCATTTGAGTGTTTTAAGTTATCATAATGATTCTATATCTATGTTATGTCATAGACGGTCTTCAAAGCAATGAGGCAGATACTTCACTGTGCCCAATTTCTGCATGAGGAAACTGAGGCTCCAAGAGGTCACACAGCGATAGAGGCATTCTGACACAGCATTCTAAAGCAGAGCGGCTGAGAGATTTGAACCTCTAACTCTTTGCTTATTAGTCATACTTCTTAATCAGGGAACTCTGATGGCATAATCTATAAGGAGTTGTGTGTTACTAACTCAAAGGTTTTTCTTCTCTGGCTGTTCGAACTCACTGGGAGTTCCTCAGGAGAAAGATGGGAGATTTCTTCCTGTGCAATTTACAGGCCCAGAAACCCATTGGAGGGCCAGCTGTGAGTGGCTTCTGCCTCGATGGCAATGAGTTCTTTTACTTTTCTCTAAACAAACCACACAGCCGTAGTTTCAGTAACTTTTCTTAAGAGACCAGGTGACCAACTTCCTCCCTTCTCTGGAACAATTTTTTTAAAAAAAAAGATTTTATTGTGATTGGAGTCAAAGTTTACAATGCAAATTGGTTTTCCATACAACCATTCATAGCAGTTTGTTTTATAACATTTGCAATAACTACAGTGTGTCTTCACTCTTCCCACCTCCTCCCTATGATTCTCATTTCCATTAGCCCTTCTATCCTACCCCTTTCTGCCTTCTGAGTTTTATCCTTGGTCAAATGCTGTCCCTTTGACCTTGGTCAAATGCTGTCCCTTTCACCTTATATGGTTGGTTATTCTAAGGAGTGAGTTCTTCCTTGGTGTTTGGGAACAAAATATTAGTACCATTTTCATGTGCAGTATACACAGGGGAATCCATATAAGGAGAGGGAACAAGAGAGATGTGAACAGATGAGGAAGAGGAGGAGCCGGAGGGAGGAGGCAGAGGATAAAGAAGACCATGAACATCTGGATCAGTTGGAACGTATGGTTCTCTCTATCCAAGGAACGAATTTGCAGATCTGGGTGTAGACGGCTGGATGTTGGGCAGAGCCACAGGGGTAAACACCCCATGAAAGGATGCCGTGCAGGGTCTCATCACAAACCAGGGGGCCACCTGAGTCACTCTGGAGACGGGAGGAAGGAGAGAGAGCACATTAGCGCACCAATGTGAGAGCTAAATTTTATGGCTAAAGCAGTTATGGGGAAAGAGCTGGGGTCGAGGTACCTGGGAGCAGATGAAGTTGGGTTGGGGTCGGAATTAGATTGAAGGTTGGTGAGTGGGAATGGAATTGAACTTGGGGCTTTAGAGGTTGGATTGGGGCATGGAAACGGAGATGTGGTGCAATTGGGTTTGTGGTTCTTGGCAAGTCAGGAGATGGAGATGGGATGGGACTGGAGTTGAGAATGAGTTCGGTGGATGGTGTGAGGATGGGAATGGTGTTGAAGATAGGGATAAGGCTAGGAAAGAAGTTAGGGTTGGGATTGGGGGTGAGGAAATAGAAGCCAAGTTGGGGAAGGGATTGGAGTTGGGATGTAGAGTGGAGGATATTGTTGAGAAACCAGTTGGGACTGATGGGTGCTATGGTCTTAGGGACAGGGGTGGGAGTCCTCTATTTTTTCATAGCCACCATATCTTCTCTCCCATGATTCCAGAGACCCTCCCTGACCAGTTCCTACCTGGCAAGGATCTTGGCCCTGATCCAGTCCAGCACACATCATGTTGTTGGTGACCACGCCAGGGTAGAAGACATCACATTCCTTCTGGCTCAGAACATTGACATTGGAGCATCTCAGGCCCCTGTTGTACTTCACTGATGAGAAAGGAAGCCACGTAACTTCTGGGCTCAGCACCACACAATTCTAGACCCAGGAGTCCAGATTCTTTCCATCTCAGGAACCAAGAGCCGAGCCCAGCCCCTAGCCTCCTCCTTCTCCTCCTTTGGATCTAAGAACCTGAGCCTTTAGCTCACATCTCCCAGCTCTCACAGACCCCAGAGTCCAGGTCTCAATTCCCTCCTCCCTCAGACCCAGGAAGTCTCCAACCTCGCCTCCTTCCTTAGACCCAGGAGTCAAGACTTCCAGCTTCCTTTTTGCTCAGGGCCTCTCTCTTTCCTCTGTCCCTTTGTCCCCAAGACACAAAGTCCCAGCTCTTGCCTCTTCGAGCTGATGAGGTGCCCCAGCCAGCAATCTGACACTGCTCTCCAGGCTGGACACACTGGTAGGGCAGGCGCAGGGTCTGGATTCGAGGCCCCAACACTGCAGGTCTCCCCAGCTTCAGCAACATGAGGTCGTAGTCGTCAGAGCGCCTGGGAAGGATGGGGCCTGAGCCCTGCCGGTATTTGGGGTGGATGATGGAGAGAGTGGTCCGGCGGAGCTGTTCGCCCTGGAGGAGCAGCAGGTGGTCATCTCCTACCCGAGCCCACAGAGGCTTTCTGGGGGGAAATCACATGGAGGCAACTTAGAAGGGACTGAGATTGCACCCCTGGTATGGAAGGAGATAGTGGCAGAAATGGGAAGCACACATTTGAGGCCAGAGGGAGGGGCGAATAGGGTTCAGAATTCTGAGTCAGAAAGGAGGGACGGAAGGATGTAGGATTTCTGGGACCTTGTCAAGGATTGAATTGTGTCCCCCGAAAATGTGTCAATTTGTCAGGATCATGATTCTTAAAGTGTATGGTAGTTATGTAACGATGTAATACGGCAAATGAGTGATGATGTAATCTGGCATCTGAGTGAAGGTGTAATTTGGCATTTATGTGATGATGTAATCTCTCCTCATGAGGTCTCTGTTCTGCTCCAATGTAAGGGAACTATGGTGGGATGACTCGCCATTGTTCAGTCTATTTCAACTCATAGTGACCCTATAAGACAAAATAGAGCTGCCCCATAGGGTTTCCAGGGCTGTAATCTTTTTTTTTTTAACTTAATTCACTTTATTTCTTATACAAAATCCACTATGTGGTGGCCACAGCTGGAGCCTGAGTCCTCTGCAAGGAGACTCTGGTGTGAGTTTTTACAAGATGGTCAAGGCTGTAATCTTTAGATAGGCAGATTTCCCTATCTTTCTCCTTAGGGGCAGCCGAGGAGCAATACTTAATCTAGTCACAGCCCTGATCCAAGCTCCACATTCGGACCTCTAGCCTCCTAAACTGTGACACAATAAACTTCTGCTTCTTAACGCCATCTACGTGTGCTATTCTGTTAGAGCAGCTCTCAGTCATTACAGAGACAGACGACTGAGTCTCTGAGCTTGAGTTCTTCAGGAATTGAGGACAGGCGGTCAGGACAAAGCCCAACTCTCCCTCCACCCAGGGGTGGCTTATAAGGTGAACATTTTTTCTAGCTTCAAACTCCTAACTGCATTTGATCCTAATTGCTCTCAGCAGCACACAACTTTGTGGGGAGTCGCCTGGGCGTTTGGCTCCGTCTCTCTCATGGTGAGCTCAGATATGACAACATGACACACTGACATCTGTATGATGATTGGGGGGGCTCAGTTTCATTGCTGGAACTCCTGTGTCTTTTGAGGGCCTACCAGCTTAGATGCCCTCTAACTACTTAAGCACAATCAGAGTGTTCTTTAGAGTCAAGGTTTGTGACACTTCATCTCACTCTCTTATTTTTAAGAGGAACCAGTTCCTAGAAAGAGACATCATGCTGAGAGAGATAGAGAGCCAGCAAAGGCAAGGAAGACCCATGACAGAAAGCATGAGGACGGAGCAGGGCAGGGCAGCATTAGGTAGCTATGAATTGTGGCTGATTCTGCACCTAACAGCAACCACCACCAATGTAAGGAAGGCGCTTTGGTGGTGGTGTGGTTAAAGCATTCAGCTGCTAGCCAAAAGATCAATAATCTGAACGCACCAGCAACTCCAGAGGAAGCAGGCTACTTCTGTAGAGTCATAGAAACCAGGGCCCCCTGGAGCTGTCCTCAAGGTCCACAAGGGTGCTATCAGTCAGAAGAATGAACCCAATAGCTGTGGGTTTGGTTTTTGCTTTCCAACCCAAGGGGCTCATCGTCTAGTCTTGAGAATACTCCCATTTACCTAATTTGGGGGAGTACGCCCATCAAGCCTTTCTCCCTACTTGGTCATGGTGACACTTGTCCCCCATGGATGATACTGCTAATATTTGAAATGTTGATGGCAAAACTTCCAACACCATCGCAACACACAAGCCACCACAAGCTGAACTAACAAACTGCATCTCACTGTTGTTGTATGTTGTCGATTCTTATAATGACTCGATGTAACCAGAGTACAACAGCCCCTAGAGTTTCCAAGGTTGCAATTGTTACGGAAATTGTCACATCTTTCTCCCTTGGTGGGTTTGATAAGTCGACTTTCAGTTGACATTGGAGCACTTAATCAATTGCTCCACCAGAGATTGATTCTGTTTATAACTCTCATTGCGATCAAGACCACTACGACTTAAATGGAAACCAAGGACTATCTGATCAGCGAGAGATGAGTCCAGAAATGTGAAGAAGAACCACACCGCTCCCTGGTGGCCACCACGCAACCTCACCTCGCCCCCTGCAGGAGGCAGTGTAAGAACTGAACCCCTTATCTTGCTGGGAAAAGTTCCATCCCACAGGTATTCCAGATTTCCCCCCTTAGTCTCTCCGCAACAACTCCACCTACTTGTGGTTATAGCAGTGTGCGGCCGTGAGCACCCAGTTCTTGTCCACCAGGACGCCGGCACAGTGGAAGGAGAGGCCATTGAAGAGGGAGACCTGCCAGGCCTGCGAGCCGCGCGCGCACGGGGAGCTGTAGGTCTCGAGGTCCGTGTCGGTGTTGTTTCTGGGGAGCAGAGCTGCTTCCGCAGCTGGAGAGAAAGAGGGAAAGGGGGGCGATCAGAGCAGGGGGACGATCAGAGCAGAGAGAGCAGGGCAGCGGCTGGGTTTGGGGTCAGGGTAGAACTTTGCTTTGGGACTACAGGAGAAGAGGAGGTGAGGACACGCTCAGAACCAGATGAGCTTTAGGGAGAAATTGTGGGATCGCGCGAGAATGAAAGTCAGTGGGCCAAGACTTAAAAATCACTGGGGAAATGAAATAGGGCGGAGCTGAATATGGAAGGGCGGAGACAGAACGTAGTATGGTAATAAGAGGGCGTGGCCAGAGCGCGCAAATCGGGAAGGGGTGGGGATAGAGCGTTGTTGAATGAGAAGAGGCGGGGCCAGAACGCGGCGCGCAGGGAAGGGGCGGGGATAGAACGCCGCTGGAGGAGAAGGGGCGGGGCCAGAACGCTCAAGTCGGGAAGGGGTGGGGACAGAACGCTGTTGAATAAGAAGGGGCGGGGCCAGAGAAGGGGTACAGAGCAGGGGGCGGGAATAGGACACTGCTGAAGGCGCAAAAGCCACACAGGGGGCGGGGCCAGAACGCTGTTGAATGAGAATGGGCGGGGCCAGAACGCAGCGCGCAAAGAAGGAGGCGGGAATAGAACCCCGCTGAATGAGAGGGGGCGGGGATAGAACCTTGCTGGGTGAAAAGGGGCGGGGACAAAACACAGCGACCCGTAAATGGGGCGGGAATAGAAGCGGTGGGAAAAATGAGCGGCACCAGAATGCAAGGAATGGAAGAAAATTGTGGATGGAGAGGAGGGGGGATTAGAACGGAGAGGAACGAGGAAGGGAAGGGTATACAACGTGGTGGGGCAAGAAGGAGACGGATTTAGGATGCAGGAGAAAGGAGAAAAGGACAGCGCTCAGAGACAAGCGATAGGAAAAGAAATGAGAGCCCTGGAGCAAAAGAGAAAGAGACGGTCACCAAAAGCTACAAGGACCGAAAGAATGTTAAGAGATGGAGAGGCAAAAGGGAGTTTGTTGATTGTTGAATGGTGGTGGCGCAGAAAGGTCGCGAGGTCGCAAGGGAATGGGGGCGCAGCTGAGTGAGGGGGGCCTCAGCTGAGTTGGAGGAGGGGAGCTAACCCTGCTCCAGGCTCCAGGTCACGAGGTGTTTCTTGGGACCCTCCCCCCAAGAAAAGAAGTGCAAGAACATATCCTGTCCACTCTCCACTCCTTCCCCCCGCCCCCAGGGTCTCTCGTGGCCCCCTGTCCCCCGCCTCACCCCAGAGTTGCGCCATCAACAGCGGCACCAGCAGCTTCTTCATGGCCTGAGCTCCAGAGGCAGCGGAGAGGTGGAGGTGCGGGAGTCTCATGTCTAGGAAGGGCGGTGGGGGGCCCGCAGGATGGGGTGTTAGAGACTCCTGCCTCCTCATTGCCAACCCACCTGCTCAGCCTGGAACCATCACCGCCCAGGGGTCGGGGTGGAAGAGGGAAAGGGGATCTTGAACCAGAGTCCTTTGGGTACAAGAGACATCATAGGGGCAGGAGGACCCGAATGGCTGATGGGCCCGATTTATTGTAATGGGAGCAATTATTCTAATGACTCCCCTCGTGGCGTCCTCGCGTCCTCCCTGTGCCCCAGGGGACTCTGGCAGTCCCGGTGCGGGGTGCGCGGGCGGAGAGGGGGGAGGTAGGCTCATCGTCACAGGTAAGGAGTAGGAGATTCGATTTGGGAGCTGGCAGGGGCAGGAGCCGCTAATCCGCCTCCCAAAGGTGGGGAAACTGAAGCTCACCCAAGTCCCTTGCCTGCGCCCCGAGGTTCCACACCCATCCTTTCTCGATGCTCCCCAACTTGGGTGGGGCGCATCCCACCTCACCTGGGAAAGAGGGAGGGGACCCAGAGGTTCCTCTGCCCTGCCTGTGGGTTGCTTCTGAATCCTCTGCCCAAGGACCCCAGGCCGGGCCTTCCCTTTTAACTCTGAAGAGCCCGGAAGCTTTCCCACCCGCCCCTCAGGGGCTCACCCCCTCCTTTTCCCGCTCCCTAATTATACTTTGGGTGGGGCGGGCACCCAACCTGGGCCCAGATTCCTGTCCTGGGAGGGGCCGGGAATACAGGCTTCTCCCTGTGCTATGCCCTGAAACGCCCTACTGCGGCCAAATCTGGGGTGGGGGGGGTCCCCCCATCTCTTTGTTCCAAGAAGCCTCCCCCCCCGCCCGTGGGACGAGTGAGTAACAGGTCCCCAGGGGACTTGAGGGTGGCAGGGATGGCGTTGGAGACAGGTGACGGAGAGAGAGGAAAAAGAAAAAAATCAACAAGGAAGCACATACCTCCCCTGAACAAATAAAAGCCAGATTGTTGAGGGGGTGGCAGGCAGGTGGAAATAGATTGAAGGAAAGAGTGGGAGAGACAGAGACTGGCTCAGTGACAGAGATAAGAGAGGGAAGTAATAGGCATAGAGGGATGCTGGGAAAAGCCAAGGCCAGACAAGGCTAAGAAACACAAGAACAGGAAAAGAGACACGAAGTCAAAGGAGCTGCAGATGCAGGGTATGGAGAGGGCTGGACTCTGATATGCGTCAAACACTGAGCTGGACCAGCAGGATCCATGCATGTGTATCTGGTGGATAGATAGATCCCTCTGGTGATTAAGGTGCTCCCTTCCACCTGTGTGTGGCCACCTTGGCCTCCCCATCACCTGTGTTGTCTCTGGGTGACACTCAGGCCCATGAATCACAGGACACCTGGATGGAGCCAACTCCCTCGTTTCAGTTGAGGAATGGAAAGTTCGGAGATGAGTGATGACTCATCCAAGAAGGGGCCACGCAGTAAATCATCTGAACAGCTGTCCAAACCCAATCCATTACGAACAATCATGTAGGAATGAATAATACTAACCCCCCATTCCCGCCCAGCCACTGAGTGTCCAAGGCTGGAGTCTTGACAGAAGTCCAGACTCATATTTCTCTTTTGAAGAGGCTAGTGTACTTGAACCGCCAACCTTTTAGGTAGCATTTCATTGTCTAAATCTACTGTACAATTCCCGACCTTTGTGCCACCTTCCTCCCTCTGCAAGGCCGAGCAGAACCTTGAGAAATATCCAAGGGAGCTCTGGCTTACCCGTTGCATGGACTGGTGGTTGGATTCTCCATTGAGCACGAACCCCAGAATTTGTACGTAACTTTTTCTAGCGACAGAAATGCTCAGTATTTTCTGTCTAACTCTGTCGTCACCTGCCATACATGGCCAGTGACCATCTGAAAGGTGTCTGGCTAGAGAATGAGGAGCTGCAGTTCTGATTTTCGTTGCCATTTAAACAGCCCCACGTGGCGATGGGCTGCCCAGTGGGCCAGCAGCACAGATCTGATGAGTTAACTACTACCTGTTACAAAGGTTGGAAAAATTCCTGATGGTGTTCTTCTACTAAGCTGACTCTGTGACAGACACTGGACTTTGCATCTACACACAATTTTAAAGAGAGGGGAAACTCTGCTTTAGTCAAGGACGTGTTGTTTATAGTTAAAAGGCCACATTCAGCTTCACTTCCTTGTTCTTCTGCTTAAAGGTTTGTGACCATGACCAAGTGACTTTCTATGTGTCCTTCACAGGTGTGCCCACCTCTGTGAAGACTAAATTAATGGATACATTTAAAATCTCCAAGACCAACTTCTGGCACTGTTAAGGATATTAAAGGCTAAGCACTCAAAAAATTCATTCACCCAGTAAATGTTTATTGAACCCTTGGTGTGTGTCAGGAACTGTCTCAGGGACTTGGGATACAACAGTCAACAATACGAAAGAACTGGTATCGTTTTCTGGAGTCACAAGTTAGTAATGGCCAAGATTTGAAGCTAGGCCTTGCTGATCCCAACTTCCACGTCCGTTCCAAACCTCATTCCCCTCTGCAGCGAAGGAGGCCATAAAAATATAGAGTCTTGGCATCGTTGGCTTGGACCCGACTCAGAGCTGAACCTCCAGCGGGTTTTCAGACGCAGTAAAATCACACAGGAGGAGATTGCCCATTTTTCTCCTGCAGAGCAGCTGGTGGATTTGAACCGGGTGCTTTTGGGGTGGCAGCGCAACTCCTTTCCACTAAGCCACCAGAGCTCCTGATTAAATTAGTCCCATAGTATTTAAAGAATGAACAAGAACCAGATCACCAAGTAAGGATTAAGGTTGTTGGGCTGTGGCAAGCTGGTGCTGGCTAATTGCTTTTCATGGTCTTCTGGATCCAGTCCACGTATTTGCATACTTTTGTATAAACACCAGGCTTTTTGCTAATAGCACATGGGTCCTGGCCCCAGGAGATAATGCCTTGTAGAGAACCGTTACAGACCAGAGGTCCCCCAGAGTCGCCCTAGGAATGAGAAGAAAGAAGGCCAGTCAGAGGAAAGGGAAAGGGTTGGGCATAGTATTATTACGTAGTAGATTAGACAAGTATTGGGATTGAGGTTAAATCTGAAAATTGAGTTGGGATTAGTGATAGGGTTGGGTAGGAGCTTGGAGTTAGGGGTGGGAATAAGGGTGGGGTTAAAGCTCAAAATTAGTTTGGGCCTGGGAATGGGGGCTGGGGTAGAGGTTGCATTGAGGTTGGCCATGGGAATTGGGAGTAGGGATGAATTTGGAAATGCAAGGAGAGGTGGAGTTGAGACTTAAGCATGATTACAGACGAGGGATAGGAATGCGGCTGGAGACCCAGGCCCTTGCCCGCTGACCTGGCACGAGTCCTTGCCCTCTTTGCGAACACTGGCACACACCATGGTGTCTGTGATGTTGCCGGGATAGGCCTCCTCACATTCCTTGTGGTCAATGATGGTGATGTTGGCACATCGCAAGGAGTGAGGCAGATGCACTGTGGAAACAGCCGGAGAAAGTGTGGGCCGTGGGGGTCCCCTTCCCCCTACAGTGAACCCTCTGTCTGGAAGGATTCCCTCTCCTCGTTTGCAGCCAACTCTTTTCTCGGCTTGGAACACTAGCAATAATAATAATAGCATTATCGAGTAAATTCTTGATGCTCTATCAACAGGCTCTCTGAGGCCACCTTGGAAAGTAGGTGTAACGATTCTTAGTTTAGAGGGTAGAAAACCGAGGTTCAGCAAGGTGAAGCCACTTACTTAAGGTTCTGCCACCACCAAGCTGTAGATCTGGGGTTACGCGTTGTGTTTGTCTAACTCTAAAGCCCAAGCTTCTGCCTCCACCCTCCTCAGCCCTTACTTTAATACTCTTCATTTCAAATTATCCCACCAATGACACCCCCAGCTAAACTTCTCTTATGTTATGATGATTCTCACTCTTAAAAGTTCTTCTTGTTCTCGGAATCTTCCCAATCATCACACACACACACACACACACACACACACACACACACACACACCCACCCCTGCCACGACCCCCAATGTTCCCCTTTGGAACCCATACACTGGGGGCTGGATGTGGTGCCCCAGCCAGAAATAAGGCAGCGGGTGCCAGCAGTAACACAGTGGGATGACAGGGTGAGGGGTCGCACTGCCCGAGTGATGAGAGCTGGCCTCCCCATTTTCACCAACATGATGTCGTTGCGGTGGTCTTTGTTGGGGAGGCTGTTGTTGTACTCTGGGTGGGGGAAGGACTCGGTGGCTGTCCGGGTCTGCTCACAGCCATCCTGTTCCTGCAGATTGTGCTCTCCTAGGTGCACTATGTAGTGGCTGAGGTAGGAGAGATGACGGTCAGAGAGGAAAAGGCAGGGAGAGACATGAGATGCGGATGTGGGGGTGAGACACGACAGGAGAATTAAGCGATACCCGTGATAGGGAGACACATAGCTCCACTTCCAGCCTTGTTCCCATCTGCTGCCTACACGCCCCCCCATCCAAGATCTCCCCAGTGCAATACACAATCCCGCTCCAGTGCCAGCATCATCCCTTACCACTCCATTTCAGCATTCCATTACCTTTCATCTCACCTGGACCCCCACCCATGACCAACGCAAAGGCTGACCCAATGCCATCTTTCAGCCCCACCCTTCACCCTCCAGACATGCCCCCCCACCCTCGGCCAACCCATTGACTCTGCTCTCTCTCCATTCATCTCTGC
>NW_006399958.1:1879623-1906934 GCF_000299155.1 Elephantulus edwardii
CCCGGCCCCGCCCCAGCCCCCGCACCCACGGCTTGCGGCAGTGCGCTGCTGTCAGGAGCCACTTGGGGGCGATGAGGGTTGCCCCGCAGAGTAATCTGGTCTTCTGGAACAGGGCCACCTGCCAGGGCTGGGAATGAGGAGGGCATTCATACCCCTTGATGATCCTGGTCTCTCCCCCTACATGCCCTGGAGTGGGTAGGGGGGTAAAAGAGGGGCTCAGGCATGAGAGGAGATAGCACAGGAGCTCTCTAAGAAAGGACAATGGCGAGGAGAGAGAGAGAGTCCGGTGGTCTGACCCTCAGACCCACTATGAAGCCTTCTCATACAAGGAGCTCATTACGTGGTTGAAACAGTTCCAAACGGGTTGACCAGCACTCACCAGCTTGAGCTCTTTCTAAGTGTCCCCCACTCTACTCCCACTTTCCTGGACCCCTTCCCTAGGATCTTCCTAGCCTTCTGCTCATTCTGGCATCTAAAAGGATTACGCCAGAAGCAGCCAGCATGGGATGGATCTAGAACCTCATTACGCCTGTTTCTGCTCGGATGCACTACGTTCTGTATCTTAAGCACCAGCCCTGTCTATTGGCCAAGAATAGAGGATTCGGGGGGGGGGGATCCCAGAGAGCCCAGAGAGAAGTCCCTGCCCTTCCCCATCTCTCAACATACCTGTCGCCAGAGCAAGTATGATTAATCGCAGAATCGTCATGGCCTGGAGTGAGGAAGGACCGGCCCCAGGTTCTTCTGGGAACGAGGAGGGACACAGGTACAAAATCATTTTCCTAGGAGATTGGGGGACTGGTTCATGGCCTCTTCTTTCTCCCTCACTTCCTGGAGCTCTTTGTCCTCCTCGGAGCAAGAGGACTTAACAAGCCCTGAGGTTTTCCCAGCACCTCAGCCTCTGAAAGCCTTCCAGTCGGATATGGAGAGAGAGGCCTTGGAAGGGGCCTGAACTCAATTAGAAGCTTCCGGTATGCCAAGGAGGATGTGGAAGCTGTTGGGAGAGGCTCTGTTTGGGGTAAGCAGTGGGCTGGCCCTATTGTAAGTCAGTCACGGGATGTCTGTCCAGACACAACACAGGTTAGAGAATGACTTTCAGGTTGCCCACCTGAGACATGACCCAGGGGTTGAAGTTGGAGGACTGAAGTGGACCAGGCTCCCTGTGGGTACCCATCCAATTTTCCTTGTGCCAATCACAGGGTGATAAGATAATTTAAAGCCTGCCCAGGGTGGAGGGAGTAGGGACTCGCCCTCCAAGCACATCTTCACTACCACCCCCCTTTTCTTTGCTTAACAACCCTTTTCCTTTGAAGGAAGGCTGGACAGAGCTGGGCGGAGCTGGTCAAGGGGAGGGCCAGTGCCCTCAGCTGCCCTAGCCAGCGGGGGTGGGGGGTGGAGGGTTGGGTCCAGCAGGGGTCACCGAGGTTGGGGCAGCTGGTCGGGGGTGAGGGACGCAGAGAGAGGCAACCATCTCCCACCTAAGCTGAGCTAGCAGGTCCCAAGGGGAGGGAGCGAGGAAGGAAAGGGGTGTGGAGGCAGAGGTAAAGGCGCGCTTGGGGCCAGCAGGCGCCTGGAAGGGATGAGGGGGAGGGCTTCCTTTCCCATCCCTCGGGGACTCACGGGCTCTGGGGCTGAGGCTCTGGGGGGGCCCCGGCGGCGGTGGCAGCGGCAGCAGGCTGGGTCGGAGCGCCAGGCACAGGCGGGCAGGCAGGCGGGGGGCGGCCCCGGGCGGGCCCAGGATGACGGGGCCTCCTGGCCCTGCCTTGTCGCCCCGGAGGCGGGGTGTGTGTGCGCGCGTGTGGGCCCTCCCCAGGCCGACTACCCGCAGCTGTCACTGTCACCTCCGGAGCCCCTCATCTCTGCCCTTCGCCGGCTGCTTCGTGTCTCTGTGTCCATCCACTCCTTTGGACCTTCCTCCATCTCTCCTAAACGTGTCTTTTTTCTTCTTTCTCTGCCATTCTCTCTGTCTAAGCACGTCTGTCTTTTTCCTCTTCGTGCTTGGAATTTTCTCATTCATGTCTCCTCACTCTTCCTTGTACCTTTGTCTCTTTCTCTAGCTCTCATTTTCATTTTGTGCATCTCTTACTCTGATTTTTTTCTACTTTTCTTGTCCTGTTTTGTTTTGTTTTACCTCATGTCTCTCAACTCTTGTCTCTCTTTCTACTCATTTCCTCTGTCTCTGCTCCTCTCTTTTGGCCCCTTCTTCCCCAACTCTCCCAGCCCAGGGGGCTCTCAGGCCTACCTCTGGGCTTCTCCTCTTTTCCATTATAAGGAGCGGGGGGGGACTGGGGCATCACAGAGGTGGGGCTACCCCCAGGAGAAGGGGCAGGACAGGAGGGTGGGGGAAACAGGTCAGGGCCTGTGGGAGCTGGGGCCCAGAAAAAGTCATTTAACCAAGTGCAAAGGTGCTTCTCTACTTGGCCTTTGAGACTTGGGCTCTCTCAAGCCTCCCAGACCTCCTGGTCCCCCAGGGTGGGAATCCAGCTGGTGCATAAGCACTTACTGGCTGTGTGTCCTCGACCCAATGACTTCCCCTCTCTGAGCCACGTGGGCTGATTTCATCATCTGTTATCAATGAGATCTCTCTTAGTCGCTCTCCTCTGGCCCCTACCAGAGACGTAGAAGCAGGTGGGGAAGGCCCAGGTGCTGATGGCAGCCAGGCCCGGCTCTTCCTCTCCCTATCAGGATGTGACTTGGGGACAGGGACGAGGGACTCCACCCTTGTGAGGCTCAGTTGTTGTTATGTGCCATTGAGTTGTTTGCGACTCATAGCGACCCCTATGCACAACAGCCCTAAACCCTGCTCTATCCTGCGCCAACCACACTGCCTCCGACACACCCATCCCGATTACCCCAGTCACAGAATCAATCCATCTCATAGAGGGTCTTCCCCTCCTGCACCGTCCCTCCCCCCTCCCAAGCATGACGTCCCTCTCCAAGGACCCGTCCCTCCTGGCAACATGTCCAAAGTATGTCAGATGAAGCCCCAGAATCCTTGCCTCCAAGGAGTTGCTTGGTTTAATCCTCTCCAAGATGAATCTGTTTGTTTTCCTGGCAGTCCATGGTACATTCAGTACTCAGTTACTCCACCTGAAATGGAGCGAAATGGGGGTGGCAAGCCTGCCTGGTGGGATTGGGGTGAGGATCCCAGAAGATGCTCAAAGCGAAGAATCAAGGAGATGTTCCTATTAGGATCCTAGCTCGAATTCCACTGATTTCACTTCTGCTGCCATTTGCCCATCCCCATGTCCCATTCTGGGAGAGGGGTGAGAAGAGTAGCAAAATCTCTCTTGCTTCCAAAGGCTACCCTGCAAACCTTCATCCTCGAAGATCTGTGAGAACAAGTCTACATACTGCATGAAATAGAATGCATGTCCAACTACCAAACGTACTGCCAAGCGAGTTGATGCCAAGTCACGTTCAACTCAACTCGTTGCCATGGAGTCAGACCCAGCTCACAGCCGACCCTCCAGCAGGTGTTTGAGAGGCTGTAAATTGCATAGAGATGGCCCACCTTTCTCCTGAGGAGCTGGTGGTGGATTTGAACTGGGGAAGGCACTGTTCCTGGGTTAGCAGGGTAGCTCCCTACAGGCTTTGCCACCAGAGCTCTGCCTCACCATGGCCATGTAAGACCAAGGAGAATTCTTTCATAGGTTCAGAGGCTGTGGAACTTTATGGAAGCAGATTTCTACATCCTTTTCCCGAGAGGCAGCTGGTGGGTTCGAACCTCTGACCTTTCAGGTAGACTCTGAGCATCTTAGTCACACATCGCACCCCTTAGGCTGCCTTTCTTTGACTACTCAAGTCCAATTGCCGTTCTGGTGGCCCAGTGGCAAGACACTGCGCTGCAATCCCAAAGACACAAAGTTTGAGGCCATCAGCTGCTCCCTGGGAGAAAGACGGACACACTCTTCCCATGTGATTAACTGTCTCTGAAAACCCCCCAGAGGGTCACGTATGGGTCGGCTCCTAGTCTAAGGTCCACCACCACAACGACGTTTGAAAGAATGGTATGTTTTATAGACATTTAATTAAATGGTCATGAATTATTGTTGTTTAGAAGCTAATACTTCCCCCCCCCCTTCTCCCTCTTTTAGACCTTCCATTGGTCCTTAAAAGGCTAATCAACTTGAGGGCCTGTTTTTGTAAAATTGATTAGAAATTTTGGAGGAAAAATGACTCATAATTTTATCATAGGCTTTTTCTATTCCACTTTTATGTGACCCTGTGAGACCCTCTCACCCTCTTTGATCTCCAATCTTATAACATGTAGGTACTGGAACTCGTAAGCCCTCCATCCATTTTCAACCATCGTTGTTGTTGTTAAGTACCATCAAGTCTTGATGACTCACAGCAACCCTATGAACGAAAGACCTGAACACTTGTATAAATTTCATTGTTTCTCGAAGTCCATAGGGTTTCCCGAGGCAAGCTATTTCAGAAGTGGATGCCACTCCAAGCTTGTTTTAATTGGGAATCTCCACCAAACACTGCCCCCCATGGATAACCATTACTGCATTTGACACATCAGTGTCACAGTGTTCAGCAACACAGCAACCATGAGTTACCTCTGTACAGCAAATGGACAGACCAGTGCTATACCACCTAGAAGAATGTTTGACCAAAACAATTAAAATAGGCCTGAGGGACGCAGACTAAAATCACCCACTATAAGAACATCAAATAAACAGGCATACCCCCTCTTCCAGTTAGATTTATTCCAGATAGTCACCCTCCTCCCAACCCTGGGTCTCAGAAGGGCCAACTGAAGTTGGAGTTCCAGGAAGAAGGCTCCCACATTGAGAACAGTGTCTGTTGTGGATAATGATTGAGGTGGTTTGAGGGTCGGAGTGGCCCCACAAGGTGACAGTGGAAGCAGAAGGAACATATCAGTTTCTCCTGATGATCTTCTGAATCCAGTCAGTATATTTGCAAATCTTGGTGTAGACTCCTGGGATGCCTTTTTGCCCACAAGGTCCTACAGACCCCCAAGACACTAGACCCTGAAGGACTCCCCCACAAACCAGGGGGCCCCCAGAGTCACCCTGGAGAGAAGAAGGAGAAGAAGCATTTTGTGAATCTAGGAAATGTCTTATTCCTACTTTCCTCTCCCCTAGTCCACCAACCCATTCTGGGCCTTGAAAACAGAGGCTGAAGCCTGGATAACCTGGAGGTTATCTGGAGTGAAAGACACAGCAGGATTCTGGGGCGAATGGCAGGAATGCTGATCGATTGAGAAGAAAGCAGCATATCTAGGGGCCTGGGAAAGAGAGCAGATACTTCATGAAGAGGGTTGCCTTCAAGACAGTGGCTGGACGGGTGGCCAATGAGAGAGGAGAACACTATCTCTAATGACCAATCCGAGGGAAGGAAGGTGGCAGTCCATTAAGTCGAGGAGTCTCTTAAGGACAATGACTGGCACCTTGCCTAATAAGAATCCCAGGGAGGAAGGGTGTGACTCTATAAAAGGCAAAGGATTGTTTAAGGACAGTAACTGGAGCACTGGCCAATGAGAGAAGAGAACACTATCACCAACGACCAATCCCAGGGAAGAGCAGAGAGTTCCTAAAGGACCTAGCTAATGAATGGAGAAAATATTATTCAATGACCAGTCCCGGGGAGGAAGCACGAATGGGCCACCTTCAAGGGTCGGGATCTCTCGCAATAGCCAGGCTTCTGACTAGTGAGATGGGTCAACTCAACTTAAAAAGGGCGAAGATTTGGAATTAGGGGCTGAGACGGTTCACTGATTCTCTTTACCACCATCATCCCTCACTTAGACTAGCACAAAGTGGAGGCTGGTCTAGAGAAGACTCGGAGTCCAAGATCAAGGATTTCCAACCTGAGTTCCAAGTCCTGGTTAATTCTTTGCCTTCCCTTTCTCCCTCCTTAGCCTTTCCCAGTCCTCTCTTTGTGCCTGTTCCCACTTGTTTCTCTCTCTCTCTCTCTCTCTGTATCTTTCTGGCCTCATCCCTCCCTTTCTGTTTCTGACTCCTCTGTCTTCCCAATTCTGCTCTTCTTTCTTCCCCCCTCCTTCCTTAATCCCTTCACCTTTTCTATTTACTGATTTCCTTCTTGTTGTCTCTCTCCATTCTCTCTCTCCTCTCTTCTTCCTCTTTCTCTTCTCTCCCCTCTCCTCCTGTCTTTCCCTCTCTCTCTCCCCCCAATCTTTCTTTTCTCTCCTCTTTCTCTACCTCCATCTCCTCTCCTCCTCCTCCTCTTCCTTCTTCTTCTTCTCATCTCCTCTCTCTCTCTCTCTGAATCTGGCCTCATCCCTCCCTCACTCTCCATCTCTGGCTCCTCTGTCCTCCCCATCCTGTTCTTCTCTTCCCCTCCTCCTTTAATCTCTTCGCCCTCTCTTCTCTGTCCTCTGCAGTGACCTTGTATACACACACCTGGCAGGCATCTTCCCCTTCGATGCCACCGGCACACACCATGTTGCTTGTGATCCTTCCATGGAATACTTTCTGGCAGGAAGTATCAGAGACAATGGAGAGGTTGAGGCACTGGAGCCGGTCTGGAAATGGGTCTAGGAGGTGGAAAGTCAGTTTTGCAAAGAGTTACAGAGCTCTCCACTTTGGGGGCCACGTGCCTGCTCACAGGAAGCCAAGCTCCTGACCCACAGCTCCAAGCCAATACCACCAGCCCCTTAGTGACCTCCAACCCAAACATTTAAATAAAACCTTTACATTTTTATGACTTGATATCATGGTCTCCCTGACTTTATATCTCACAGCTCTTCTATCTTCCAACTTCTGATGCTATGAATCCAGACCGACTTTCTCACGCCATCCCAGACACCATGACCTTTGACCTCCCACCTCATTCTCCTTCCATCCTAACTTGACCGCCTGTCTTCACTGTCTCCTGACCCCAAGTTCCTTGACTTAACCTTGACCTCCCAGCTCAGCTCTGTATCCTCTAAACCTTTAATTCCTTGCCTCCCAACTCCACAGTGACCTCGTCTAATACAGGCCATGGTCTTCGCAATCACTTGTTATGCATCAGAGAGTTGGACAATGACCAAGGAGGATAGAAAGAGAATTGATGCCTTTGAGCTGTGGTGCTGGAGAAGAGTATTGAGAATACCATGGACTGCTAGGAAAACACACAGATTCATCCTGGAAAGGGTTAAACTGGGTAGCTCCTTGGAGGCAAGGATTCTGAGGCTCCGTCTAACATACTTTGGACATGTTGTGAGGAGGGACCAGTCCTTGGAGAAGGACATTATGCTTGGGAGGGTGGAGGGACAGCGCAGGAGAGGAAGGCCCTCTATGAGGTGCATTGATTCAGTGATTGGGGTAATCGGGATGGGTGTGTCAGAGACAGTGCGATTGGCACAGGACAGAGCAGAGTTCAGGGCTGTTGTACATAGGGTCGCTATGAGTCGCAAGCGACTCGATGGCACATAACAACAACAACAACATACCCCATACGGGAAGCAGGAGTGGAATCCACTTCCTAAATAACATGCCTCCGGAAACTATGAAGTTTGATAAGTGTCAATAGCTGTAGAGGGGCATCAAGCCTTTTGCTTATAGGGTCGCTATGAGTCATGCTCAACTCAAAGGCAATCAACAACAACAACAACAACACCACAACCCTTACGCTTTTATTCTAGATCCCCCAAAGTCCACGACTTCTGACCCCAGATATGTGATCCTTGACTGAATTTCAAATAACCTGCTCAGTTCATCTGGATTCCATGAGCTCAACCTTAGAAGGACTTCTACTATCAGAACTCATGACTCAAGGCCCCTTCTCAACTTCCCTAGATTGTATCTATCCCTTGTTTCTGATCAGGCAACCCGTAATATCACTCTGGCCTCACCACATTCATGACCCCTGACTTCTGATCCAATCCCTTGACCCCTTTAACTCCCAGACCCCTGGACCACCATGATCTCTCACTCCAGTCTGAACCAACCCTCATGCTTGTTCAACACCTTGGCCCTTTACCTACCCTTCTTTGAACCTCTTTCATATCACACCCTAAATGTGTTTACTGACGCCTCAGCCCAGGCATTCCTTACTCCATGGGTGATTGGTGGTGCCCCAGCCTGAGATGTGGCACTCGGTACCGGCAGCTGCACAGGTGCTGGGCAGAGGCAGGGTGTGGACGCTGTTGGTCAGGCGGACGGGCAGGCCCAGCCGCAGAAGCCGGAGGTCATGGTCATGGTTCTGCAGGGCTCCCTGGTAGCTGGGATGGGTCACGGAGAAGCCACTGCGCCGGATCTGCTCTGTGTAATCCAGCCGGCTGAGGCTGTGCTCTCCCAAGCGTACCCAGTACCTTCTGAGGGGGTCACAGTGACTCATCAGATGGTGGGGGGCAGCCACCCAGGTTTTCACCCAGCTGGCTGTACCCTCAGACCCCCACTGGCCCCCTCTGCTTCCTGTGTCTCAATCACTATCCCCTCCCTCATTTTTTCTGTCTCTGAGTGTCTCTTGCAATCTCTCAGTCTCTATCTTCCCCCTCTAGGTGTCCACCCACCTCTCCTTCTGCAACCTGACCCTCACGCAGCATACCCAAGCCTCTTCTTTTTCTATTAACTGTGAGTCCACGAGGGAAGGGACATCTACGTGCTTTGTTCCTCACTGGATTCCCAGAACCTAGACCTCCTGGCACAGAGAAAATGTTGTCAACCAACACTGTTGACTTAATAAAACAGGTGAATAATGAAAGGACTTTCTTTGTCGCGTCCTTGTATCTCTCTGTTCCTTGTACCTGAGCTCCTCTTTCTCAGACACGCCAGAAAAATCGAGATCACAGGCCTGAGAAAATAAGGAAGAGCCACGCTCTGCATTATACAGACGGGGCCACTGAGCCCCAGAATGGCGCCGGATTTAGCCTTTAAGGTTGTACAGTTTCAGTCAGATGGGTCCGTGTGGGTTCAGGATCTACACTGGGCCCAGGGATGGCTGAGATGGTGAGTGAGACCATTCAGGAAATAAACGAGATGGGAGAGGATAGTGGAGGTCTCAAAATCTTCCTCTCTTCTTCCCCTGCCCCCCCCCCCATTTCATCCTGCCCCACCCACGGCCGCTCTTGAGAAGATTGTATTTCCTGTTCAACCTCACGCTCTCTTGTCAGCCTCTTATGCTCTGGTATTTGGCTTCCTTGAGACTTTAATCCCAGCAATTCTCTCCAAAGATCCTCCCTTCTCTGACCCCCCCACCCCCCCAGGAAGAGACTCAGGGTGGACTTACCTGCCACTGCAGTGAGCTGCTGTGATGACCCACCTGGGGTCAATGAGGACACCCCCGCAACGCAGTTTGGTGCCTTCAAACAACCCCACCTGCCAAGGCTGTGAGTTAGGGATACATTCTGTCCCGTTGTAAATCTTTGACGCTTCGCCAAGTCCTGGGGGACAAGCCAGAAAGATGGGAGTCAGAGAGAGAGGGTGTGGATCTGAGATAGAAAGAGAGAGAGAGAGAGAGAGAGAGAGAGAGAGAGAGAACAGATGGAGAAGATCAGGCAACATTCAGACAGAAAAAGAGAGGAGAAAGCGAGAACCAAGGAACAGTGGAAATACAGAGACGGAAATAGGCAACAGAAAGAGAAAAAGACAGCAGCAAAGATGGAGAGAGAGAGAATAGACAAGAGAAGGACGCATAGAGAGATCCAGTGATGTCTTTACACAGCAAAACAGCAAGGAAGACAGAGAAAAAGAATCAGAGATACAGATGCTTGACCATAGGTAGGAAATAGATCAAAGGCATGGAGGAGAGAGAGAGAGAAGGAGAGGAGAGGAGAGGAGAGGAGAGGAGAGAGAAGAGAGAGAAGGAGAAAGAGATATAAAGAGACAGAGATAATAAAGAGACAGAGATAAGCATGACCCCAAGGGTTAGAGGCAGAGTGACCCCCCCCCACACCTCCTCTCTTCCTCAATACCAGGCTGGAATCCAGAGCTGAGATGGGGAGATGGGATCTTCTTGCAGGACAAAGCCCCAGTTCCCTGGAGGAACTCACCCATAAGACACAGAAGCAAAAAGATGCTGTGCCCCATGGTGGGGCCACCACCACGTTCTGCAGAAAAGGTGGGAGTTCTCAGAAGATGACCTTTCCCTGTCAGCCCACCTCCCCTTTTCCCCCATCCCTCCCCCTTCTGTCCTGCACTCTTCACTTGCAGGGGAGTCCATCCCCTCCTCCTCCTCCTCCTCCTCCATTCCCATGCATTACTGTCCCCCTCCCCTGGGGGACTTGATGTCCCCTCCTCACCTTGTCCCTTTGTCTGCTGGATCTCCGAGGTGGGTGTCAAAGTTCTGCCTGTCTCTGCTGCTATCTGCCTGTCCACCTGAAGGTCAGCCGTTTGCTATCTCTGAGGACACCTACTTGCTACTTGCTTGTCCTTGTGTCTGCTGGCCACCTGGTCCGTCAACTCCCCCACTGTCCACCTGGCTCCTTGGCTTATGCTGCCCCACCTGTCCTCTTCCTTCTGTCTGCCCCACACTGGACACCATCCAAGCCTCTAGCTCTCTTTTGTTCCAGCCCCGTCCAATTTCCTGGTTGAGGGAAGGGGACAAGGAAGGGGAGGGTGGGGTGGGTCTCCTCTAATCCTCCAGAGGCTCTTGTCAACCTAATGACACTTAATTGAGTTTCAGGGCTCAGTGGAGTGGGGAGGGAGGCACGGAAGGGGGCCCAGGTTAACTCGGGAGGGAAGACGCAGCCTCCTTTTCTTTCCCTTCCTCTCCAAACCAGCCAGCCCTTCTGGACGATGATGATTCAAGATGACAGAGGAAGTGAGTTCTAATCCTGGTTTCAGTGAGGTAGGCTCAGGAAGGGTGGGGAGCAGGGACAGCTGGGGCCTGATCCCACGGAGGTCGCTGGAGGGACACAGAGGTTGAGAAAGCAGGAAAGGGCTGGAGGCTGGAAATTGAAAAATCTTGGGGGGGGCGGGGCAGGCAGCGAGAAAGAGAGAAACAGAGACAGAGCTCATTGAGCGACCACAGATTTCCAGACGGGGTTCTGTGGAAGCGTTATTCTAAATGAATTTTTGAAATGTGCACTCAACTCTTTCTGGTTTTCCCAACATCCTCTCAATTGATAATTAATTAAACAATAGAGATGAAATGCATAGCATGGCCTGATTATCCTTTTATGAAAAAAAAATTGTTAATTTGAGTGAATAATTACAGAGCAAATTGGTTTCCCATTCAACCATTCATACACATTTTGCTTATGAAGTTTACTACAATAACTTAAGTTGAATGAGAGAGGTAGGGAACAAAACTCAACCCTTGATAATCTTGGAGAGCCCTTGGCTTCCCTGATTGCAGGAAATGCCAAGAGCCAAGCCGAAACTGTTGCAGAAGTAAATCTCTGCGGAATTTCTGCAGAAGTCAAATGTTGTGGACTAGAACTGCTCCGAACGGTTTTCTTGGCTGTGGTATTTATGGACCCACGTCTTGCTTCTGTGATGTCACTGGGTGAGTTTGAACCATAAACCTTTTGCAGCAAAGTGCAAACCTTAGGCCAAGTGTGCCATTTAAGGGACCTTGCTTAAGAGTTCCTCTTTCGACCCCCAGGCTGTTTGCCAGTTTGTAGTTTCTGGTTAAAATCAGCCCCTTCATTTTGCAATTAGAGTGAGATTCAGCGAAGGACAAGACTGATTGATAGCCATACCATTTCTGCCTTCAGAAAAACGCCTCTTGCAGCCTCCCCCAGAGACTGCCCCAGAATTCATGAGCCTCAACACCTCAGGTCTTCACTTGCTGGGACTCATAATAAGCTCGGTTATAAAGTCTGTTGCCTAGAAACAACCCGACCACCCCAATGATTGAGGTGAATGTGTACAGCACACAGAGACCCTCACGGGTGTGGAGCGGAGACAACTGAGACGCAGCCATCCTTGTGGTAAGTAGCAGAACCAGGATCTTAATCAGGTAGGCAGGCTCCAAAACCTCCATCCTTAGTAATTCATTACCCAAACATACGCATGAATACACAAATGACTAAAGGAATTCATATGTACACACGTGAATGGAGGAAGCCACGAAGCCTCCTACAGGTTTTTAAAAAAACAACAAAAGATGACGACTCTGGGATTATACAAGCCACGGTTTCATCTCTCCTGAGACCAGAAGAACTAGGAGGTGTCTGGCCGCCATTACAGACTATTCCCATGCAGGACGCGTTAATTAGTCCCGGATAGAATGGGAGAAAATTGAAAACCAAAGCTTAAATTCTGAAGGAAAGAAAAAAGGCAGCCTATCCTTACCAGACCAATAAAGACTAACAATAAGATTATTCTTCTGGGATGTTCTTTAAACTGAAATGACTCCCAGAGGTCATCTTTCAACTAAATACTAGATTATTCATAAAATAAACATTATCACCCAGCGGTACAGTGCTCCTCAAAAACAAAAAACCAAACCAAACCAAAAAAAACCAACAACACGCAAAAGCCAAAAAACAACACAACAACCCCCCCCAAAAAAAAAACCCAACAAACATTGTATGAGACCAAAGGGTCAATATTTATTAAAAAAAATATGAAAAGGTGGAGGAAGAGATGAATAGTCAGAATGGAAATAATGAGAGTGTAAAACAGCCCCATCTACATATATAAATTGTTAAATGGGAAGCTAATTAGCCATATAAACTTCTAGCTAAACCCTAATAACATATTCAAAGACAAAGAAGACAATGACTTTGGAATTCTACAGATGTGGGCTGTTACATCCAATCCCATGGCCTTAAATCTCTCATTTGACCTCCATTGGCCCAAGTGAATCATGGGGCTGGAAGAGGCTAACGTTTGCACACGGCTTCCTAAAGTTTACACATGGCATCCTAAAGTTTGCACACGGCTTCCTAAAGTTTGCACACGGCTTCCTCTTGGAACCTCAATCAGTGCAACAAAAGGGAGACGGGAAACATCAGATGAGTGAAGTGTACAAACGTACTTATCAAGTCAACTTCTACTCATAGCAACCTTGTAGGATAGAGTCAAACTCCTCCCCTAGAGTCTAGAGTGTAAATCTTTATGGAAGCAGATGATTTCATTAGTTTCCCCCCTGAGCAAAGACTCATAGGATCTAAACACTGATACTTTGGTTAACGATGGAGATTTTTTTTAACCACTGTGTTGCTATAAGGGCTTGTTTCCTTGACCCATTCCCAAGCCAAACTTCACTGTTATCAAGTTGATTTCAACACACAATGACTCCACAGGACAGAGTAGAACTGCTCGGTCCCCAAGGTTGTAAATTTTTAGGGGAGCAGACCAGTTTATTCTTTTTTCAAAGAAGGAATTTTTAGGGTGAGCTTAAATGACAGAATCTGTTTTTCCTTATATGAAGAAATATTCATTACCATTACATTTTGCCACCTTTTGTTTCTTTCATTTCTTTTTCTCTCTCTCATTCTCTGTTTATGTCTCTTTGATTCCCCAACAACCATTTCATGAGATGTCCCAAATGTGCACCTCTGAGTCATACTTTTGTTATTGTTGTTGTTGTGTACCATAGAGTTGGAACTGACCCATAGCTGACCCTCCAGCAGGTTTTCAGAGGCCCAAACTTCTCCCATGGAGCAGCTGGTGGATTTGAACTGCATGCCTTCGGGATTGCAGTGCAGCTTCTTGCCATTAGGTCAGGACTGCAGAATTTAATCAGAAGCAGCGAAGTCTCCCCTCTAGTTACCAGCTTGCTTACCTCTAATTCTTCTCAGCAATAACTTCTCGGTGGAAATCGCCTTCCTGCCTCCACTCTTTCCCCTCCTCCATCTCTTCAGAACATTCCTTTTGAGATTCCGTTGCCCACACTGCCCGGTCACAGTCTTGTTTGGGTCTCCAGATATTGCGTTCCACATTGCCCAACACAACGGTCACCTCTTTGTATTCACCTTGCTCAACTTCTCACCTCCATTCGGCTGGTCACTCCCTCTTTCTGGAAACACACTCCTCTTCTGCTTCCAAGGCACCATGCTTTTCTGGTTTCCCCTCCTACTTCCCTGTCTCCGTCTCATGAATAGGGCTTCTTTTCTGCACTGACCTCTTAAAAACATGGGTGTTCCCCGGGCCTCACCCCACTCCTCGTTCTCCTCACTCCACAAGTTCTCCTTGAGTGAGTTCATGCACCTTGGCTTGTCTCATCTCTCCTTCATGACAGGATGACTCTTAAAAGCATTTTTAAACTTGTGATATGGGTGAAAGTTTACAAGACAATTTGGTTGACAAGTTCATACTAGGTTTCGTGACACAGGTTGCAATCTTCACGTTGCAACAACACTCTTCCCAGCTGCTCCCTGTATGTGCCCTTTCCAGTCTTTTCCTAACTTTTCCTGACTGCTGAGCTTCTGAGGGAAATGCTGCCCGTTTGATCTTGTATGATTGATTGTTGTAAGGAGCACGTTACTCTCTGGTTTTTTTGATTACCCTATAGAAAGCTGAGATATGGGAGTGAGTTCAGCTCAAGGCTTGAAAGATATCTAATGGTCATAGTCTTGGAGGTTCCAGTAAGCTATGCTTTAAAAAAATATTTTTAGCTTTGCTTCATATTTCCCTTCTATTCTAATCACAATCTAATTGTGATTCCTTTCAAAGCTGTCTATCATGCTGGTTGGGCACTATCTAGTTCCTCTTGTCTCAGGGAGCTGGATGGCTTTTAAGTCTCTCTCTCTCTGTCCTCCCCCCACCTCTCTTCCTCCCATCTCTGTTTTCTTTCTCATTCCTCCTGGTCTCTCTTTTCTCCTTCTTTCTCTCTTTCTCCTCCTTCCTTCCTTCCCCCTCTGATCTCTCTCTTTCTTCTCTCTTGATTTCTCACTCTCTCCAACCCAAGCCATTCTCTCAAATATTATCCTTGTAAATTCAACAGTCTCCTGGAGGACTAAAAAATGACCTCTAGCTTTTTCCTCACAAACCTATCCTCAGCCATCACAGACTTTCTTTTCAGTTTGCTCAGATGTGAGGGAAATGGATAAGAAGGGGAGGCAAGGTTTAAATGCTGTCGGTAGTATAATGTCAAGAACAGACTTAAAATAATAATAATAATTAAAAAAAGAACAGACTTAGTCATACCCTGAATGAACCTAGAAAACACTATGCTGAGTTAAAAAAGTCAGTGCTAAGAGGACTAACACCATATGATCTCACTTAGATGAAGTTCTGTCGCATAGCAATCCTGTGGGACATAGCAAAAAACTGCCTATAGCATTTCCAAGATTGTAAATAGTAACAGAAACAGACTACCACACCTTTCTCGCAAAGAGTGGCTGGTAGAATTGAACTACCAACCTTTCTATTAGAATTCAAACACTTAACCACTGTACCACCAAGAATCTTTCAGCAAATAGGTAGAACAATGATTATTGGTAGTTACCAGAGGTGGTAGGGAGGGAGAAAGGGAGGAGTATTTGTTGTTGATATCACTGCATTAATGTTGTTATGTGTTGTCATGAAGTTTATTCTGACCCATGGTGACTGCATGTGTGCAGAAGTAGGACTGCTCTATAAGGTTTAATTTTTTTTAAAAAAGTACTGTGGTTTTGATAAATTAAGTTCTCATTTAATAGTTTCTACATGATTTGTTCAGTGATCCTGGTTATATTTTATAGTGTGTCAGACTTTCTCACTATTTCTATTCTGGTTGTTCTGTTTCTAGTAACCTAGTTTCCCTGTTTCCATGCCTTCTCATCTTACCTTAGAGTAAATGTTGACTGTTTGGTCATATATTTATATGGCTTTTAAAAGGAGCACTGTACTCATGAGTGATGATATATATTTTATGAGCCAATCTGTTATTAGCTAAAGGATGGTGTCATGGAACAATTTGGGTTCTGTTAAGAAAAGGTCTCAGAGTGATGGGGCTGGTACTCCATAACATTTTAAGATATCTCAGAAGCAGTTTGTCAGGTTTACCTTCCAAGGTGTCTCCTAAGAGTTTGAACTATCAAACTTTACAGCTAGCAGTCAGGCACTTAATAATTTGTACCCTTAAGAGATGAGTTTATATTAATGGTGATGGAATATGATCAATGCCACTGAATTGGACGTGTAGAAATTGTGGAATTGGTGAAGGGTTTTTTTTTCTATATTAAAAAAATTTCCTTTGACTGAAGAATTACAAATTATGCTAGATTTTTCACACAATCATTCATAGACATTTTATGAGAGTAATTGACATTGCTAGTGTAACTCTTGGTTGGACCAGGGACCAAACAAACTAAAATCCAGACAAATTCACTGCCATCAAGGAATTCCAACTTACGGTGACTCCATGTGTTAGAGAAGTAGAACTGTGTTTCTTCGGGATTTCTTGACCATAAACCTACTAAAGCAGAGATAGGCAGATTTTTCTTTCAAGTTGTCATTGTTGTTGTTGTTATGTGCCATCAATGTGAAACAAACTCATAGCTAACCCTCCAGTGGGTTTTCAGAGGTTGGAAGTCTCATTGGAGGCGATCGCCCATCTTTCTCACACCAACCAGCTGTGGATTTGTACTGCTTGCCTTTGAGTTGGCAGTGAAACTCCTTACTACAAGTCTGGGCTTAAACAAACAACTTTTTAGTTAAATGTTCAGCATCAAGCTTTTGGCTCTAATGGCCTGAGAATCTTGAAAAATTTGCAGGTGGACGTGACTGCTGGTGGGAGCTAAACTGCTGTTTGTAGGGAGAGATTTAATTTTCATAATATTTTATATTATTGCCTTAATGGGTGGAACTATGGCAATTAAGGTTGCAATAATCTATCACAGGTGTTATTTGTTCTTTCCATATTTTGGAATATGCCTACTTGTCCAGAGGAAAGAAGAGTGAAGGGAATCAGAGATTCAAGGAAGCAATTAGCCCAAAATACTAATGGACCTTGTGAACCACAGACCAGAAAAACGAGATGGTTCTTGGCCACCATTCATAATAAAAAGTTCTGGATAGAGAGGGAAAGCCAACTGCAGAACAAAATTGAAATAAAAAATAAAACCAAAAAACCCAACAACCCAGACATAGTCGCCTGATTGAGGCTAGAGGAATTCTTCAAGCTGTGGCCCTAAGATACCCTTCAAGGCCGGAATGGAATCCACCCCCAGGGAAGCAGCTTGCAGCCAAACAATAGACAGGTCTATAATGTGAATCGTAACACTGAGGAATGGAGACTTCTCAACACTATCAACCACAGCATTGTTGTTTGGTTCCATTGAGTCGCCTATGACTTGTAGTGACTCTATGGACAAGTCGTAGCCACTCTCTGGTAGCTCTGAACCATCTCTGATATGCTCGCCACCAATGAGATCCATTGTTACAGTTACCGGGCCAATCTATCTTGTTGATGCTCTTTCACAATCAACCACAAGAGACCAGGATGATAGCATGCTTTTCCAAAGTTAAAATCAGAAGGCACGAAGGATCTTCAAAATGTGTGTATATATGTGAGCACGTGTGTATGCATGTGTGTGTGTGTGCATGTGAGAGAGATGGACTAATTGGCCTAATTGGCCTGTGGAAATAATTATCCATTCTCTAAATAGCTTATATAATGTGTAGTATAATGAATTCCACCCTTAAAGGCCCTATTTTTATTTCTATTGAGCTGCTTTAGTGGGGGTGGAGGGAGGAGGTGTTAATTGGCCTCATTTTGTTAAGCTATCAGTAAGTGCTAAAAATACAATTTAATCTATTACCCTTTGCCTGTGCCCATGGCCTTCAGAGTTAATTCTGACTCCTAGGTACCCGTCAGGGAACTCTGGTGGTTTGATGGTGAGGAGTTCCACTGTCAAACCACCAGCTGTTTCACAGGAGAAAGATGAACAATCTCTTCCTGTGTGATTTACAGCCTCCGAAACCTGCTGGAGGGTCACTTATGCTTGAATCGGTTCAGACTAGATGGCACACAACATGCGAATCTATAAGGCAGAGTAGAACTGTCCCAGAAGATGAGTGAGGCTGTAAATCTTTTTTTTTCTTAAATTTTTTAAAATGTCATTATTTTTTTGTGTGTACCGTCAAATCAGATCTGACTGATAGCAGCGTTATAAAAAGATGACAGCCAAACCCAACCCATGGTCACCAAGTGGATTCCAATTCATTATGACCCTACAGGAGAGAGTACCACTGTCCCACAGGGCTTGCAAAGTCATAATCTTGGAAGAAGATGACCACGTAATTCTCCATTGGAATGGCTGTTGCATTTGAGTCACTAACCTTTCTGTTAACAGCCAAGCACTTAATCTCTGTACCTCCAGGGTTCCTTACAGGTGGCACCACAGAACAAGGTAATAAGGGTTCCTTACAGGTGGCACCACAGAACAAGGTAATAAATGAGGTATACACAAAAAGGATCCACGAGGCGAGCTCTGGTGGCCTAGTGGTAGGAAACTGCACTGCAATCCCAGAGGTGCACGGTTCAAATCCACCAGATGCTCTGCTGAAGAAGGAGGAACAATCGCCTCCTGTACCAGTCAGATCCGATTTGACGGTACACACGTAAAAAAAAAAAAAAGGATCCACGAGTTGGAGTTGATTCATTGGAAACAGCAAATGCACCCACTGTTTCAAGGAGCGCAGCCTCGGTACGTGACCCCATCACTGCTCTTCTTATGTTATTTTGTTCTCATCGCCGTTGAGTGGGTTCTGACTCATAGCGACTCCCCTTTGGGTTTCTGAGCTGTAAATCACAACAGAATGAGCCTGTCTACGTCTCTTCTGTGGAGCTGTTGGGGGACTTGAACTTCTGGGGATGCATGGTCTTTGGGTTAGACTTCAAGGTTCATCCATCTGGTAGCGTGCATTAGGACTTCACTTTTCTTTATGACTGGAAATTCACAAAGACTACCACTGGGTGTATATATCACATTTTATTTATTTATCCACCAGGGAAAAAGAAAAAAATCAAAGCCAAATGCCAACACTTGGCGGCTCAGTATATTGCATGAAATATCACTCTTTCTCCTGAGTGCTCTATAGAACGGAGTTGGGTGGTCATACAGTAAGAGCCAGATTTGTTTGTTCTTTTTGACAGTCCAAGGATATTCAGCACTTTTGCCAAATTTTAGACTAAGAATCTACCCTGCTTTTATGGGATGACCATGACATCATCCTTCAAAACTCAACTCAAATGTACAATTCTTCAAAAATCTTGACCTGAGTTAATTGACTCTCAATCTTTCCACAACCTGTTTGCTTCTCTCAATCTTTTTTTTTTAAAGTACACATTCTCCTAAGGCCTGTCTTAAATTGTTTTTCGTCAAACATTCTTCTAGGTTGTATAGCCCTGGTGTGTCCACTTGTCATAAAGAGGTAACTTGTGGTCGCTGTGAAGCTGAACACCGTGACACTGGCATGTCAAATGCGACAATGGTCACCCACGGTGGACAGTGTTTGGTGGAGCTCCCCGATTAAAACAAGCTTGGAAGCAGGAGTGGCATCCACTTCTGAAATAGATTGCCTTGGGAAACCTATGAACCTGGAGCAAGGATGAAAGTCACGCAAGTGTCAAGGACTTTCATTCATAGGGTCTCTATGAGTCGCCTACAACTCGATGACACTTAACACCAACAACACATTATTTAATCTATTGCCATCAGGTTGATTCGGAATTAAAACAATATACTTTATAAGATTATTGCAATAAAAATTTGTGAACAATCTTAATCCAAAAGGATGTAGCCGTTTGTTTGAGTCCTGGGAGAAACAGTTCTGCTATTTCTGTACCCATCTGTGTTTCTCTGTTGGTACCGTGTGCTAAATAAAGTACTTTTCTTGGCTTTTTGTAGCTGAAGTGGTTACTAGCTTCCCTCCTTATAACACGGAGAAAGTTGCGGACTGCTGGTCTAAGAAAGAGCAATGATGTCATTTTCCCAGCAGAGCCTTCCAATCAAATCAACAGGAGTGATACCTTAATTTGGACTTAGAGCCTCCAGAACGGAGACAATCCTTTTATCTTTTAAACACTCTCCCAACTCGTGGTCCAGGCAGATCTCAGAGTGGGCTCAGTTGCAGACCACCACTTTAAAGTGAATAATGTCCTAAAGCAAGTTACGTGAATATTTTGATTTCCCAGTGCCTATAAAAGTCATGTTTGCATACTGCTTATTCTATTAAAGGGGATCTGGTGGTGCTCTGTTAAAGGGAGTTCTGGTGGCCTAGCGGGTAAGGAGTTGCACTGCCAACCTAAAGGTAGGCAGTTTGAGCCTGGCAGCTGCTCCTTGGAAGAAAGAGGAACCATTTTCTCTTGGGCCTCTGACAACCTGCTGGAGGGTCAGCTATGTCTGACTCAACAGCAGTGAGTTAGTTTTCAATTTCTTAGGTGACAGAGTGCACGTGTTGGGATGTTAAGGTAAAAATTAGTGAAAAGGGGTATGGTCAGGGAGGAAAGAAGGTTAGGGAGGTTACCAACAGGATAAGGAAAGCAAAAACTTATATTAAGGGCCAAGGTCAAGCAAAATAGCTAAAACCAGATGGAATTCATATTGTTGTTGTGATGTGCCGTGGAGTCGTTTGCGACTCATAGCGACCCTATGTACAACAGCCCTAAACCCTGCTCTATCCTGTGCCAATCGCATTGCCTCTGACACACCCATCCCGATTATCCCAGTCACTGAATCAATCCACCTCATAGAGGGTCTTCCCCTCCTGCGCTGTCCCTCCACCCTCCCAAGCATGATGTCCTTCTCCAATGACTGGTCTCTCCTTACAACATGTCCAAAGTATGTCAGACGAAGCCCCAGAATCCTTGCCTCCAAAGAGTAACCTTGTTTAACCCTCTCCAAGATGAATCTGTTTGTTTTCTTGGCAGTCCAGGGTACATTCAATACTCTTCTCCAGCACCACAGCTCAAAGGCATCAATTCTCCTTCTATCCTCCCTAGTCATTGTCCAGCTCTTTGATGCATAACAAGTGATTGCAAAGAACATGGAATTCATATTAGGGCATTAAAAAGCAAAGGAGAGATGAAGGAGCTAAGATCAGACCTTACCCAATCGAAGGCTGGAAACAGCACTGAACCCCAAGTGCCTCATTTCTGACGTATGTAATGAAAACTGTCCCCAACGCAATATAATCAGTGTTTCAGGCAGGTGAGAGGATAGTCATGGAGTCAGTGACGTCAAGCACAAACCTGAGTAAGAACGGCCCACTAGAGGAAGAATGTAGCAGTTGCCTCAGGCCTGATCACTCCTTGAGAAACCTGATAACATCTAAGGCGGCCAGATCAAAGGCCAGACCAGACAATGGATCCTTGATTACAAAGGGCCCAGACCGGAGTCAATTAACCAAATGTCAAGAAAAATACCATCTTCCCTAGTCCTCCCTAAAATCGCTATAAAAAGAGGCCACCCTTGACGACCTGTGGGCCATTTTGACTTTCTTTGCTCCTGAGCACTTGGCCTCCCTCTCAGACCATGCAATAAAGGCCTGGTTGTTTCTTGGGATCAGTTCTCTCTCTCCCTCTCCCTTTCCTTCTTCCTCTTCCTCTCCCTCCCCTCTTTTTCTTTCTAACACCCACAAAATGTTGAACTTCTTGAAACCCAGTGGAAGGCTGCTGGGAAGTGAGTCATCTCCAATCCAATGACAGCAAGTTAGAGACAGATGTTTCTCCAACTGTGACCTTTGAAAAGAGAATAGAAGGACTTTATGCTGTCCCTGGGATGGAAGAATACAAAGAAATATTGTTATTCTTTAGACTAGACACCTATACTCGTGTGTGTGTGTGTGTGTGTGTGTGTGTGTGTGTGTGTGTGTGAGAGAGAGAGAGAGAGAGAGACAAGCCCCCTCTCAACCTTACCTTCTCTACCTCTCCTCCACCAGCTCTCCAAATTCCTACCTACAGAGGCTTCCATTGTTATTGAAATACCCCTAGGCACAGACAGGAAGTCACTGTATAAACCTAGGAGAAAAAGGAGGGAGGGAGAGACAATGACAAACTCCCAGACCGATTTTCCTGGATGAAGGAAGTGTTGTTGGCAGCCAGGAGCCTTGGTGGTGCCCAAAGGTCTAAACCCTCAAGACGTCAGAAAGTGAAGGACGAGGCCGCCTCCTTCCCTCACAGCTTACAGGCTCAGAAACCCTATGGGGCGGTTCTACTCTGTCCTAGGGAGTTGGACTCCTGATGGCGGGTTTTACTCCAGAGTCGTTTTTTTCCATTTACAAAGAGAGACCTGAGAGGTTCAACAGCATATTTGGTGGCATATAAATCTTCAGTCACAACAGTCAGGCGTAGGGTCCCTGGTAAAGGTTTGGTTTGGTTTTGCCCTTTTCAATCTTTGGAAGGGAATTTTGGTGGTCAAAGTGGTAAAGGGTTGTGTTACCAATTCAAAAGGGGATGGTTTGAACCCACCAACTGCCCCATGGGAGAAAGACTCTTCTTGTATCATTTACAGCCTCTGCAAACCCACTGAAGGGTCAGCTGTGTGTCAGTTGCTACTCACAGCATGTCACAGCAACAACCTTTGAGGGAAGACTACGGCAGTTGCCTCACCACCCCCAAGCTTGACCACTTCCTGAGAAACCTGATAACGTGGTCATATCAAAGACCAGACCAGACAATGGAAAACAGAGTCTGAGCTTGATTACAAATAGCTAAAACCTAATTTAATCAGCACCCAAATTCTGAGAAGTACCATCTTAGTACTCCCCAGTACCCCTTTAAAAAGGAAACGCCCCCAAAATGCCCACGTGCCGTTTTGATCCTGTCCCCATGCCATGCAGCCAGGTCACTTGGCGTGCCTCTCAGACTGCGCAATAAAGGCCTGTTCGTTTCTTGGGACCAGTTCCTTTCTTTCTTTGTTTCTCTCCTTCAGGCCCTCATGCTCTTTTTTTATATCTAACAATCTTCATACACTTCTTCTGCAGAATTGTTTCCCCTCGCCTTTAGATACAAGTGAAGGTGAAAAGATTGAAATTAAAATAGTCCCTATAGTTCTCAGCTGAATTAAACTCAGGTTTCTATAGTTCTCAGCTAAGTTAAACTCAGGAATTTTTAAGGCCCCACACCCAGGTATCCAGGGCAACAGTAGTTCAAGAATAGCTAGCAGAAGGGCAGAGCAAACAAGCAGAGATTGTTTCTCAACTGATAACCCATGTGCCTTTGTTTCCCGACTGATAACCAATGTATCTTGTTCTTTTCCACTGCCCTAGAGTTTGAACTCATTGTATACTTAAGAATTTGTGACACCACCATATAGTTAAAGATCTATCTAACTGCTACATGTGCTACGTGACTGCCGCAAGTGCTACGTGCAAAAATGCTGTGTAAACCCTGAGTGAACACTGAGCCAATGAATTCAAACTGTGCTTTCATCACCCAATGAGAAGCTGATACTCAGTTGTATCCCCCTAAAGTGTATAAAAAAACCCAACTTTGTCTGCTCGTGGTCGGCTCCTCTATCTCTTGCCAGAGATAAGGGTCAGCCCGGAGCTCCGCAATAAACCTCTTATCTCTTGCTGTTGCATCAAGCCGGTGTCTTGGAGTCTTGGGTCTTCGCCATCCACTCGGGACAGAACAGGACCAGCGGTTCGGGGGTCCTTCAAAGGTACGTCTCTATGATTTTCTGGTCACCTTCCATAAAAAGTCAGAGATGAATGGGCAACTTTACAGCAATGAGGTTTTGCTTTTCTCTTTCCCAGAAGAAAATTCATTCTGCACGTAGCATGCAATGAAAATGAAGACCCCTGTAGTCCAGGTCTATGCTCTCCTGCAAGGTCGCTGGGTGGGAATAGACTCCATGGTGGTGGAAATCTTGATGGATTTGGGCGGCTGCCTCCCACTCTCTCAGATTCCCAGCTGTCACCCACGATGGCTGATCCTGACGCTGGATCCTTGGAGACATAGCATCATAAAAATCATATCACTGTACCAGTTAGATCTGATTTGACGGTACACACACACACACAAATAGTAAAATAAAATAGAAAAAAATCATATCAGTGATGAGCACAAAATAATAATGTTGACGGCTACCACTTACAAGCGTTCATTCTGTGCTAGACTTTGCTACAAAAGCTTTTCACAAAACAGTTCGGTTAATCCTCTTAATGGCCCTCTGAGTTAAGGACTATATATTTTATCATAGGAAAACCTGCAAAAGTTGTCATAAGTAGAAATCTGGCCAAGAAACCCTACACCAAACCCAGCCCACTGCCATTAATAGATTTCAATTTACAGGGGCCTTGTAGGGACGCTAAGAGTTGAATGACTCCATAGGTTTTTCCAAGGCTGTAATTTTTTACCGGAGCAGACAGGTTCATGGTCCTGCAGAGCTACTGGTCAGTTCCAACCATCCATCTTTCAGTTACCATCTGGATTCTTTGACCACAGCACTGCCACGTGTGGGAGGAGGGAATTTAAAATATTTTTCACTCAAAGAAGCAATAGAAAAGTGGCCTGGCAAAGGCAAAACTTGGGAGATAGCCTTCCCCCCCCAAAAAAAAAGCCCCACAAAACTGAGATAATACATTAAGTTTCAGCTCTATAAGTTTGAGTGTCCAGTATCATTGTTTAAATAATATTTTCTTCTATTTAAGGTAAAAACTTATACAGCCAATTAGGTTCTCATCGAGTGCCTGTTATGCGTGTTACCTGGTCACTTTGGTTCTATTTTCTTTAACAATGTGTGTGTTGTCATTCTCATTCCTTCTATTCTGGTTGGACCATTTCCTGTATTCCAATTTCCCATCAGAAGTACTGGCTGAGAGGTCAGGGCTTTTTTTTTTTTAATTTTATTTTTTATTCTTTTTTGTGTGTATACCGTCAAATGGGATCTGACTGGTACAGGAGGAGATTGTCCCTCTTTCTCAAGCAGAGCATTTGGTGGATTCAAACCATGTATCTCTGGGATTGCAGTACAGCTTCTTGCCACTAGGCCACCGGAGCTTCCTTGAGAAGTCAGGGCTTTTTACAGAAACAAGTCTGTTTCTTACGCAGATTAAAACCTTGGAAAATTGGGGGGGGGGCAGTTCTACTCTGTCCTATGTGGACTCTATGTGTTGATAAGGATTCAAAGGCAATGACTATTTTTGTTTTGTGTATTTGCTCTTCTCTGCTTCAGAATAATATTTTAAAATACATTGTTTATTATTACTATTATTATTATTAATTATTTTAGTTTTTTACAAAATTCAAATACATTGTTTTCCAGAACAGATTCTTCCAATTTCCCTCATTCCCCAACCCATCAGATTGTACAACCCCATGATTAATACTCCCCTGCCCCCTGCATATCCTCATCCCTCTGCTCCCCCCTCCCCCGATCCTTATACTCATTCTACAATAATGGTTTTAGACAATATTTGTCCTTATGGGACTGAGTTAGTTCACTCAGCATAATGCTCTCCAGTCCCTCCCAAGTTAGGTCATAATTTACAAAATCATTGCTCCTGCTTGCTGTGTAGTATTCCGTTGTGTGAATGTGCCACAATTTCTCAATCCATTCTTTAGTGATTGGACGTGTGGGCTATTTCCACGTCCTTGAGATGGTGAATAATGCTGCTATAAACGTTCATGTACAAATCTCCGTTTGTTTCTCAGCTCTTATTTTTTCAGGGTAGATTCCAAATAGTGGAATAGCTGGTTCATATGGAATGTCTATGTTCAGCTTTTTGAGGAAGTGCCAAACTGCCTTCCAGAATGGTTCTTTTACAATCCCACCAACAATGTACACGAGTTCCTTTCTTGCCAAGAATAATTTTTAACCATTTGGTCTCCTATCGATGATTAAAGGAACTCATTACCCACAGGTGATGTATTTATTTTTAGAAGCTTGATAATTATGTTTAGAAGCTGAGGAATTCATATGATTAAACAGGTGTGTGGAGACTAAAGTTTATTAGCAGGTACCAGGGACAAGTAGGAGGGAGGGACAAAGAGAGATACACTACTCAGAAGATAGTGAACTATTAAAATGGACAGAAACTCTGCTACATTCACACAATGTAGGACTGTGTAACATTCAGAAACAATGAGGGATTCATGAAACATTGTATACATAACAGGATAGATCTTGACAGCATTATTGCCGGGTAAAATAACTCAGTCCCAAAAGGCCAAATATTGCCATCACCGCAATTACAAGTAACAAAAGGATCACACATGTGAAACAACTTCAGTACAACTTCTAGACCAACAAAGACTAGAAAGAAAGTCTGGCCATTTATTTCTGAAAATTTGCCAATGAATATACTCTAGATCACAATGGAATATTCTATGATGTTAAAAAAAGGTAAACTCGGGGAGCTCTGGTGGCCTAGTGGCAAGGAGCTGCCCTGCAATCCCAGAGGTATGCGGTTCGAATCTACCAGGTGCTCTGCTGGAGAAGGAAGGACAATCTCCTCCTGTGCCAGTCAGATCTGATTTGACGGTACACACACACACACACACACACACACACACACACAAAAGTAATAATTTTTTTTTTTAAAGGTAAACTCTTAGGTTGGAAAAGATACAAACTATGCAGTGGTGCCAGCAATGGATGCGACATTATTCATGATTGTGGAGATGGCACAGTGCAAGGCAGCATTTTGTTGTGTTACGTATGGGATTGCTGTGAACCAAAATCAACTCACTAGCAACGAGCAAGAAAAACAATACATACCATACACTTACTGTGGAGAAAGTACCAGATAGATCCACCATCTGTAGAACTGCTTCCTATTTTTATTTTTTCTTAGATTTTATTTTAATAATTTTCATGAACATTTACAGAGATTTTGGATTTCCATTCATTCATTCTTGCACTTTTCTCCCTGCCCAGCCTTCCCCCTTGCCTCCCCGCTTCCTATTTTTTTTAAATAAAATTTTTCTTTATGCTGAAAAAAGAAAAGGCCAAATATTTTATAGACGCCCTGGTGGTCGAGTGGGAAGAAGCTGTGCTGCAATGCCGAAGACACTTCATAGAACCCACCAGCTGCTCCGTGGGAGAAGGATGGACAATCTCCTCCCGTGCAATTTACTGCCTCTGAAAACCCACTGGAGGGTTCCTGTTTGACAGCAAACAACAAACTATTACAGAAAAACCAAAGAATTGTTTACACACGGAATCATTCTAGTGTGGTTCCCAGGAAGGGTAAGGGAGAGAGGGGAGTAGAAAATGAATAAATAGGTCATGAAAAGTGATTAAAATGAGTGAAGGTGAAGCCAGGATGGGTTGTAATTAATGTTATGGAACAAAATGCAAAGGGATGATGGTTTCAAAAACCAGTACACTCCAGTAAACCTGAAAGCAACACCCTCAAAGCCCTTCTATTTGTAACTCACAAGTTTGTTCTTTCTAGGTTTGCTCCCTTTCCTATAGGTAACCTTAACACTGAGTTTTACTCCAGAATTGACCCTGAACCCAGTGCCAGTGACAAAAAGTTAATACAACTGACAGCTAAGGAAGCAAA
>NW_006399958.1:1907199-1920683 GCF_000299155.1 Elephantulus edwardii
TAATTACTATTGGAAAATGCTTGTCATTCCTCTGTAGCATCTGGTCCCCACTGGACCCTCATCATTTCCTTCACCTGCTCCCCCCACCGACCAAACTGTGCAGCTCTGCAACTGCATCCCTGCCCATCCTCACCCTTCTGCCCCCAACCCTCACCTCCTTGTACCCCCAATATGTTTTTCCCAATAAAAGAAAAGAAAACAAAACAAACAAACCAGTACACTTTGTAAACACACCCAAACCCAAATAAAACAAAATTGTATTTATCATGATCTACAATAACAACCACCACCAAATTTTTGGGAAAATGGGGAAGCAGGTACTTGTGATGATTGGACACCATGATATGCATAACTCTTGCCACTGCCTTGTACGTGAGATGGGTGTTGAAACGGTGAATCATTTGTCACATAGGTTTTCACAACAATAAAAAGAATTAATAAGATGTTTAGATAGCTTCTGGTCCTCAGGCAGAGAAGTTGGATTAGTCGATGGCACATTCTCATTTGTGACTCATACACAATCCTTCGCGCTCTGTTTATTTCACCCCTTTTAATCTCTAGTCCCTTCTGTGACCGTGTTATCGCTGTGTATCTTCCACTGTTGTTATTGTTTCCCCTCGTGTAGCTTCTCTTACTCTCATTATCATTGTGTATCTTGTGCTGTGATCTTGATCGTTTGTGTATTCTTGGCTCTAATCTTTGTGGTTCTATCTTTTGCTGCTACCTTTATTGTTATGTGCCTTCCTG
This sequence comes from Elephantulus edwardii, assembly GCF_000299155.1. Classification (NCBI taxonomy): domain Eukaryota; kingdom Metazoa; phylum Chordata; class Mammalia; order Macroscelidea; family Macroscelididae; genus Elephantulus; species Elephantulus edwardii. The sequence continues at coordinate 1,907,947 of NW_006399958.1, forward strand.
CTCTTGTCTTTTTTTTATTGTGTATCTTTGTGTTGCCAATCCACTGCTCAACCTTTCCAACAGCCCCTGGGCTTCAGTTAGTAACAGATAAAGAAATGGAAACTTACAAAAGAAAAATAAATCATGACATAATAATAAAAAAAAAACCCAAAAAACCTTTCCATGGGTGTAACTCTTTAGTGACAGCGTCCTCACTGAAAGTACCCAGGGTGGTGGGTACTTATCCTCGTTCTACAGATGTCACTAGTTTCTCTAATGTCACTGCAAACCTCTCTCCCTGGGCTATCTGGGTGGGTCTCTCCATCTTTGCTTTCATCCTGGTTCAAGTCATCCCTCACTTATTTCTCGCCTCATCATCTCAGGAGACCCACTTCCTAACTGGTCTCCCCTCATTGTGCCCTCTCACTTCCTTCTCTTCACCTTCTGTCATGGGTCTCTTGCACCACAATAACAGAATTACCATAAGAGGGTGGCTTTAACAAGCGGAAATCCATTCTTTTGCAGTTTAGAAAGCTGTTGTTGTTGTTGTTATGTGCTGTCGAGTCACTTGCGACTCATAGCGACCCTATGTACAACAGCCCTAAACTCCGCTCTGTCCTGTGCCAATCACACTGTCTTTGACACTCCCACCCCGATTAACCCAGTCACTGAATCAATCCACCTCATAGAGGGTCTTTCCCTCCTGCACTGTCCCTCCACCCTCCCAAGCATGATGTCCTCTCCAAGGACCGGTCTCTCCTTACAACACGTCCAAAGTATGTTAGACAGAGCCTCAGAATCCAAGGGAGCCACTTGGTTTCACCCTTTCCAGGATGAATCTGTTTGTTTTCCTAGCAGTCCATGGTATTCTCAATACTCTTCTCCAGCACCCCAGCTCAAAGGCATCAATTCTCCTTCTATCCTCCTTGGTCATTGTCCAACTCTCTGATGCATAACAAGCTAGAAGTCCAAATTCAAGATATAATCTCTAGGGGATGTGCCCCCATGTATGTCTTCTCGCTCTTCTTCTGTCTTTCCTCAAATGTCACCATCTCAATTAAATTTTCTTCTCTGATCATCACCTTTAAAAGGCAATCACCTCCAACCCAATATCCCCAATTTTTTGCCCATGGTTTTTTGTTAAGGAATCTTGGTGGCTTCACCTCTAACCCAGTATCCCTTATTTTTTTGTCCATGGTTTTTCTTAAAGGAATCTTGGTGGCACAATGATTAAGCCCTCAACTGTTAACTGAAAAGGTCAGCAATTCAAACCCACCAAACACTCCACGGTTGAGAGAACTGGGCATCAATTCCCATAAAGTTTACAGCCTTGGGAAGTCAATGGGGAAGGAAGGTCCTCTACATCAGACGAGCCACTAAGAGCTGACATTCACTCAACTATAAAGCGTTGCCTTCCACAGCCTATTTCATTATTCCTGTTTTAAATTCTTTATCTCCCCTAAAGAAGATAAGTTCTACAAAGGCAGACTTTTTTTTCTGTTGAATTTACTTTTTAAAAAAATTTTATTATTTTTGTGTGAGTATACCATCAAATCAGATCTGACTGGTACAGGAGGAGATTGTCCCTCCTTCCCCGGCAGAGCATCTGGTGGATTTGAACTGTGCACTTCTGGGATTGTAGTTGCAACTCCCGACACTAGACCACCAGAGCTCCCCGAATTTACTTTTAAAGTTACACATTGTCGACTTTTGTACATATGGCATAAGCTGCCTTTCTTTCCTTCTCCCTATTCTCTCTCTTGACTCCTTTCAACTCCATAGATTTATCTCTCTTAGATAGTTCAAATAAGTGAGATCATGCAATAAACCAAACAATCTCATTTGCTGTCAAGTTGATTCTGAATCCATAAAGTTTTCTTTTCAAGGAGACAGACACCAGAAATCAATTCGAGCCTCCTACTTGCCCTTCGTACCTCCAAGGAACTTTGCTGTTGTTATGTGCTTTTGAGTGAGACTCACGCATAGATGACCCTCGAGTTGGTTTCCAAAGACAACAAATTATATGGGAGAAGATTGTCCACCATTCTTCTGAGCTGGTAGATTCGAAGTACCAGCCTTTAGGTTGACAGCACAATTCCTTACTCACACGGCCACCAGAGCACGCTCAAGAATATGGATCATACTGTATTTGTCATTTCAGTCACTTTTTTAACCAGTGTCTGTATTAGTGTCTGAATCATAAAAGAAAAGAAGTTTTTGTGGGATAAATAAGTAAAATTGCCAGCACTTAATACGCATCTGATGAAAGAAAAGAATGAATGCAACTCTGCAAATTTGAGCGCTCACGATTAATGTCCTAAGGTCGTGTTTTATAGGAACTCACGCATATAACTGTCAAAGGAGCCCTGAAGGGGCAAGTAGTTAAACACTCTCAGTTGCTAACTGAAAAGTCAGCCAGTAATTAGCACTCATCATCAACTCATCATCGTAAAAACGCTCGGAGGGGACACGAAGAGCTCCTTTTTACAGAGGAGCAGAGAGATTATGAGTTTTATGAGTTACTCAAGGTCATAGACTTGGTTGTTGTTGTTGTTATGTGCCATCGAGTCACTTGCGACTCATAGCGACCCTATGTACAACAGCCCTAAACTCCGCTCTGTCCTGTGCCAATCACACTGTCTCTGACACTCCCATCCCGATTATCCCAGTCACTGAATCAATCCACCTCATAGAGGGCCTTCCCCTCCTGCGCTGTCCCTCCACCCTCCCAAGCATGATGTCCTTCTCCAAGGACCGGTCTCTCCTCATCACAACATGTCCAAAGTATGTTAGACGGAGCCTCAGAATCCTTGCCTCCAAGGAGCCACCCGGTTTAACCCTTTCCAGGATGAATCTGTTTGTTTTCCTAGCAGCCCATGGTACTCTCAATACTCTTCTCCAGCACCACAGCTCGATTGGTAGACACCAAGTAAACACTCCAGGGACTTAGCACTACATTTTAGGATCACAGGCAATAATGTAACAACAACAACACTACTTATCAAAGACAGATATTAATGGAGTAGAAACCAAAGCAAACATTTGTTGTGCAAAAGGGTCTAGTTACAGAGGCTCTTTTGGTACCAAAACTCATCACTCGAAAATCTAGTGCGATGTTAATCCTTAGCAGGGAGAGGAGTCCCAAGAAATGGTGTTAGCAGAGGCAGAACAACAACAGACTACAGGATGGAGTTGTTATTGTTGTTGTTAGGTGCCATAGAGTTGTAGATGACTCATAGTGACCCTATGAATGAAAGACCTGAGCACTGTTCATAGAGTTTCCAGAGGCAAGCCATTTCAGAAGTGGATACCACTCCTGCTTCCAAGCTTGTTTTAATCGGGGAGCTCAGCAAACACTGTCCACCATGGGTAACCATTCTCGCATTTGACACATCAGTGTCACAGTGTTTAGCATCACAGCAACCATGAGTTCCCTCTGTACAGCAAATGCACAGACCAGTGCTATACTACTTAAAAGAATGTTTGACAAAAACAGGATATTTGGTTCAAACAGGATATTTGGTTTAAACTCAGCAGAAAAGCCATGACTGGGATGGGAGGGATGGTGGGTGTTGGAATTGGTAAAATGGTTGGAGGGTGGAGGCATGTATAACCTCCCAGGAGCCAGCTTGGGGCTATTGCAATTGACCTTGATCTTTCTCTCCCCCTTGTAAAGTGACAGGAGGTCGGATCATGCCCTTAGACCTTTTTTCACTGCCCTGTAGGGTTTTGTAGACTGACATCCTTGGTGAGTTCAAACCATAGACCTTTTGGTTAGCAGATGAGCACTTAACCATTGCACCACCAGGACTTCTAAGACCTTGTTAGTCATGTTGAAACATTGAGGAGAGCTGGACTATTGTTTAGGTTGGAAACACTCAAGGAATTGGAATGTTTAAGGGACACAATGTTCGGAAGACCACTTGTTGGCAGTGACAAATGCTTCTGAAAAATGCAAGGATGGAATGTTTTGGGTTAGGCAGAAAAAGATGGGGAGGTACTGAGGAAGGAGGGAATGGAGATGGAAGGAGGTGAGGAAATGAGCCGACTTTATTACGAGTCCTTCATCCCTTTGCGTTCCTCCGTTTTGTGTTTCCTGATTGTCTCCCGGATCCACGTGATATACTGAGAAACTCTCGTGTAGACACCAGGTCGGTTGGGCTGCCCACAGGGGAAGTCTCCCCAGGAGATGATGCCATGGAGGGTACCGTTGCAGACCAGGGGGCCTCCGGAGTCACCCTAAATGGAGGGAGAGAGAGACGTGAGGTCTTTGCTGGGGATGAACCAAGGCAGAAAGAGAAGGATTTAAGGACGAATGAAAGTTGGAGAGAGGGACACACAGATGGTGGAATACAGAGAGAGGCTGAGAGGCGGCATGAGAGCCAGAGGCAGAGAGATGAGAAGATAAACAGTGAGGAGACAGAGACAGAGAGACTGAGAAAGTGGCAGAGAATGAGATACCCTCCACCCACTACCCAATCCCACTCTTATACCTACTCCATGAAAGACAGATAGAGACATATAGAGGGAGGGGAGAGAGAGAGAGTGGAGGTAGAGGAGGAAGAGTACGGGAGAGGGGAGAGGGAGATGGGAGAAGGGGAGGGGGAGGCGAGATGGACAGGAGAGGGAGGGGGAGGGGAGAGGAAAAGGGGGAAGGAGAGGAAGACGGGGAAGGAGAGGAAAAGAGGGAGAGGGCAATGGAGAGAGAGATGGATAGATGAATAGGCAGATGGATGGATGGATGGATGGATGGATGGATGGATGGATGGATGGATGGAGAGAGACAGATTGAGATAACTGAGAGACAGAGAAATGAGAAGTGGTCTCTCTCTGTCTCTCTCTCTCTCACTCTCTCCCTTTGTCTTATGAGAGTTAGGACAGCTTGTCTCACCTGTTCTTAGAGTTTACCCAATATACCTGCTCTTAGAGTTTGCCTTATGTATTTGTTCTATTCTTGGTTCTCCGGCATCAAAACCCACCCTGGATCCCTAGTACCAGCTAACCCTGATCCAAATTTATTTTTCCTTAGTGGCGTCCTGCTCTTAGGAATCCCTGGTAGCACAGCGGTTAAGACACACAGTTGCTAACCAGAAAAGGTTGGTGGTTTGAACCCACCCAGCGGCCCCATAGGAAACCCTAGTGGTTTCGTCAACATGGAGTTCCACTGCTAACCCCAAAGTGGTGCCTTTCTGGGTGTTCGAATCCACTAGTGACTCCATGACCCATAACAACAGCATCAGACAGCAGGTATGGCCTGGATGTTAGTAACCCAGGGACTGACCGCCTGTATATAATTCCACGATTATTCCCGCCCCCCACAGTTATGGCTCAGGGATGGCTATATGCTTCGAGTTAGAGTCATGCTCAAGACTTTTGTGTAAACTGTTAAGAGAGAGATGTTCGCTTTCCCCAGTAGAGCTGTTTGTCATTGTTGTTAGGTGTTGTTGAGTCGGCTTCAACTCCGATCAAGTCTATGCACAAGAGATAGAAACCGCCTGAGCCTGTGCCGTCCTCACAATCTCTCCTGTGTATGAGTCCCTGATTGCAGTCACTTGGGACCGTTCCTGTCTCATTGAAGGTCCTTCTCTACTTCATTGACCTTCCATGTTTTCAAGCAATTATATTTTTCCCCATGCTCGGTGTACATGAGATGAAGGCTCACTTCAGAAACATCAAAGTTGCCTTACTATTCACCCCGATAACCACAGCCTTCTGTGAGATCTAATATCGTTCTGAGGCACCACAGTCATTACTAACCTCCTGTCTGCAATCCCCGACATTGGAACGACCCTTGTAGAAGGAATCTGAGGAGGTTTCTCCACTGACAAAGCCACAGTAATCTGATCTATTTTTTTTCTTTTTTGGCTTTCCATTTCCTTTTCCTTTTTATTATCGCAGTGGTTCACCTCTTATTTCCTCACAAGCAGGCTCTAATAACCCCCCAGGATTAATCTCCCATTCAGACAAAATCCCATCCCACCCGTATTCCACCATTAAAGATCTACTAGGGGTGTCCCTGCCTCTCCCATTCCGGCTTCTTCTTTTTTTTTAAATTTTATTATTTTTGTGTGCGTGTACCGTCAAATCAGGAGGAGATTGCCCCTCCTTACCCGGCAGAGCATCTGGTGGATTCGAACCGTGCACCTCTGGGATTGTAGTTGCAGCTTCTTGCCACTAGGCCACCAGAGCTCCCCTCCATTCCTGCTTCTGAGCACCCCTTCTACCTACACTTCCTCTGAGACAGGTTTCATTGTCCTTTCGACTATGCATGGTGTATTTAATGTAGTTGGGGAATACGATATAAATCGTAGCATATTGAATATGCTGTGGTTGCTGTTGTTATATGTTATTAAGTTGCCTGTAACTCATTAACAACCCTGTGTACAACAGCTCTGAACCCTGCTCTCTCCTGTCCCAGTCTTATTGTCTCTAGCACACCTACTCTCATTACCCCAGTCACTGAGTCAGTCCATCTCACCGAGGGTCTTCCTCTCTTGCGCTGTCCCTCCACCCTCCCAAGCATGAAGTCCCTCTCCAAGGACTGGTCCCTCCTTGCAACATGTCCAAAGTATGTCAGACCAAGCTTCAGAATCCTTGTCTCCAAGGAGCAGCTTGGTTTCACCCTCTCCAGGACGAACCTGTTTGTTCTCCTAGAAGTCCACGTTCAGTGCTTTTCTCCAGCACCACAGCTCAAAGGCATCAATTCACCTTCTATCATCCCTAGTCATTGTCCAGCTCTCATACTATAGTCAAGATGTTTAAAACACCACTCTTGTTGCTTGCAATTCCAAATCAGAATGATCTTTTATTATGTTTGCCCTCCAAGGCTGTAAATCCTAATGAGAGGAGACTGCCCATCTTTCCCCAAGGAAGCTGCTAGGCCGTGTTGCCAATGCATAAGAGTTGTTGTTGTTGTTGTTGTTGTTGTTGTTGTTGTTGTTGTTGTTATGAGCCATCGAGTCACTTGCGACTCATAGTGACCTTACGTGCAACAGCCCTAAACCCTGCTCTGTCCTGTGCCAACCTCACTGTCTCTGACACACCCATCCTGATTACCCCAGTCACTGAACCAACCCACCTCATAGAGGGCCTTCCCCTCCTGCGCTGTCCCTCCACCCTCCCAAGCATGACATCCCTCTCCAAGGACTGGTCCCTCCTTACAACATGACCAAAGTATGTCAGACGAAGCCTCAGAAGCCTTGCCTCCAAGGAGCCGCCTGGTTTAACCCTCTCTAGGATGAACCTGTTTGTTCTCCTAGCACTCTTCTCCAGCACCACAGCTCAAAGGCATCAATTCTCCTTCTATCCTCCCTAGTCATTGTCCAGCTCTCTGATGCATAACAAGTGATTGCAAAGACCATGGCATTAAAAAACCTATGCGTAAGAGTATAATAGATAATTAAGCTGAAACAGAAGAGAGAGCTGCTGAGATGTAGAGACAGAAAACTCAAAACATTTGAGTACAGATAGTCGTCTGTCCCTGGAGCCAGACACCCTTGGATTCTCAGTTACAAAACTCAGGTTTTTTTCTTCCCTCAGCCACTTTGAATTGGTTGGAGTTGCTGTTTTTTTAAAAAGCAAGTTTGAGTCCAGGTTCTGTCTCTTACAATCAGAAGAATCTCAAGCTTTACACATCTCAGCACAAGGATCTGAACAACATCCACCAGGCAAAAGCTGTTGTTTAAAATGAGTTCTATCTTCCATCTGTGCGTAATGTTAGTCTTGACTGCCTGATGCTACAGCGGCACTTCGTCCCACAGTGATGGGTTCTTCCAAAACTGGAAGCAGCCCTTTCCTTCTTCCAGCTCCCCCCACCCTGTGCACCTGTTCCTCAACTCCGTTCTAGATTTCCATCCCGGTCCACGGCAATCCACCAGCTCCATGGTCTCACCTCACAGGAATCCTTGCCACCCTCTTTCGTGCCTGCACACAGCATGTTGCTAGTGATCCTCCCGGGATAGACCTCCCGGCACTCCTCATCTGAACGCAGCTGGATGTTGGCACACTGCAAGGTCTTGGGGTAATTCACTGGGGAGGAAAGAGAAGGTCTAAGTCGATCTGTTCTGGAAAGACTCGGGGGAGGTGAAGGCTAAATAGGAGTATTGCTTGGGCAGAATGTTGGCTGAAAGTAGAGGTAGGAAGAGAAAGATGGGAGAAGAGACGAGGCGTGTTGTTGGAGAAAGTAATGGGAGCAGAACATGATGTGAGACTAGTGGAGCGACAGATGGGAAGAGGTAAGGCAGGAGACTGACAGGGAGAGAAATAAATGGGTGAACAGATAGATGAGGGTGATGGAGTGAGAGATGGGGAAATAAAGTTGGAGAAAAGAAGTTGGGAAGAAATAGAATGATAGATGGTGATACACAGAGAGAGAAGCAAGATGGAGAAGAGACTAGAAGAAAAGGTGGAAAGAGATCTGAGTGTTGGAAAGAATGATGGGAACGGAGATGAGTATATGGAGGACAATATGGAAATGAGACCCGGAGAGAGCTTAGGGTTGCCAGAGACACGCCAAGGGCTCTTGATAATAGAAGGGGCTCCTCCTCCACCTTCCCCCCCATATCCCTGCTCCAGTCCTCTTACCCACCACCCTCATCAAGTCTATGAGTCTTCAGGCCAGTGTATTGCAGGAGCATACCCTGGGGACTGGTGGTAGTGCCCCAACCAGACACCCGGCAGCAGGTTCCAGGGGGCAGGCAGTTGTTGTGGGAGAGAGGCAGGACGCGGATGTGACGTGTGAGCTGCACTGGGGACTGGAGCTCCAGAAGCATGATGTCATGGTCATGGTTGAGGTGGGTGGGGCTGCTCTGGTATTCAGGGTGGGGGATAGAGCGGACTACCTCACTCACCTGCTCACCGGCCTCCACACGCCCCAGGGCGTGCTTGCCCAGGTAAACTTTGTACCCGCTGTGGGTGAAGGAAGAGGTGATGAGGGGAGGGGGAGAACGGTGACCCCCCCTCCCTCCTCCATCTTCATCTTAGCCCTGCCCTCAGCCTCATCTCCAATCGAAGCCCACCCCATCCCACTTCTGCCACCACCACCCCCCAAATATCAGCTGCATCTCTCTCCTCATTCCCAAATCCAATCCCGTCAGAGTCTCTCCTTCACCTCCTTATTTGGGCTAGATCTCCACACCAAAGTGTACTCAATGCCAAGCCCTTCCCCAAGGCCATTGCTAACCCTATCCTGAATCCTAGATCCACCCTCACCCACCGCCCCAGTCCCATTCTCATCCCCACCCCATGTTTCCCTGTCCCTCACGTACTCCTTCAGACAATGTGCCGCAGTGAGGACCCATTTGGGGTGGACTAGGACGCCCCCACAGAGCAGCCGCCCTCTCACTAGTAGGGCCACCTGCCAGGGCTGGGAGTGGGGCAGGCAGGTGTAACCGCCTGGGAGAAATCCGCTGGTCCCGTTGGTGCCATTCAGAATCTTGGGGTATCCCTGAGAGATGCCTGTTGGAGGAGAGAAATTGGTAGAAAAATGTTATCCGTGGAAGAGGAGGAAGCTTGGAGTTGGGGTTCCTGGGTTTGGGGAAAGGGTCCAAATTTTCCTCTGAGTGACCAGGAACTGGGGATTCATTTATTGGGTCTTGTCATTTCTCCCTCCAGAAGAGATGAGTCAAAGTAAGGGAGGCAGTTTCCTTTTCTGCAGAAATGCCAAATTCTACAACAGGGACTCAGAGGAAAGTTCAAGAAGTGAGGACATATCTTCTAGAAAAGTAGAAGCTTGACTTTTCCCTACCTGCATCTTCACTAACCCTTTCCATAGAGGAGTAGATTTCATAAGGCACAAGGGATACTGGCTTATAAATGTACCCAAGCAGCCTCCATCCATTGTCTCATCTACTTATTTATCTGAACTTCCGGGCCAACAGCTCAGTAGCTATCCACCACTCGACTACCATCCACCCATGGAACCACACACACAGATCCATCTAGCGATGCAGCTAACATTTCAGTCCACATTCACTAAGCACTTCTACAGTTTTGGGGGAGCCCTGTTGGTACAGCCCATCAGGATCTGTGCTGCTAATCCCCAAAGTGGTGCCTCTCTTCTGGTTTAAAGCCACCGGTGGGTCCTTGGGAGAAAGATAGGCAGTCTCTTCCTATGTGATATGTTGTTGTTATGTGCCGTCGAGTCGCTTGCGACTCATAGCGACCCTATGTACAACAGCCCTAAACTCTACTCTGTCCTGTGCCAATCGTACTATCTCTGACACTCCCATCCCGATTACCCCAGTCACTGTATCAATCCACCTCATAGAGGGACTTCCCCTCCTGCACTGTCCCTCCACCCTCCCAAGCATGATGTCCTTCTCCAAGGACCGGTCCCTCCTCACAACATGTCCAAAGTATGTTAGATGGAGCCTCAGAATCCTTGCCTCCAAGGAGACACCCGGTTTAACCCTTTCCAGGAAGAATCTGTTTGTTTTCCTAGCAGTCCATGGTATTCTCAATACTCTTCTCCAACACCACAGCTCAAAGGCATCAATTCTCCTTCCATCCTCCTTGGTCATTGTCCAACTCTCTGATGCATAGCAAGTGATTGCGAAGACCATGGCCTGTATCAGATGCACCTTAGTCTCCAGAGAGACATCATTGCTCTTCAGTATTTTGGAGAGGTCCCTAACAGCAGACTTTGCCATGGCAATGCGCCTTTTAATTTCCTGGCTGCTGGTGCCAAGACTGTTGACTGTGGATATACAGCCTTTAAAACCCACTGAAGTGTCAGTTTTATGACGGTTCTGATTTGATGGCAATGAGGTTGTGTCCCTGCCTTGAAATGCTACTACTCATAGGCTACCAAACCCCAAATACAAACTCATTGCCACCGCATCATTTCTTGCTCTAGAGAAGACAGAGTAAACGGCTATAAATCTGTGCATAAGGAGACTGTCTTAGTGTTCTCCTGTGGAGCAGCTGGTGGGTTTGAACCATTGACCTTTTGATTAGCAGCTATTTCACCACTGAACCACCAGGACTCCCTATCCTTAGGGTAACTGTTTCCAAAGTCACATCTTCACCCCTGAGCTCTTGATCTAAACTTTAAACACCAATACTTCTGTGTCTCTGAAGCATCTTAAACTTCATGTCTGCAGTTTGAATTTTGCGACTGAAACGGCTTCTTCTTGGGTATTTCTGAGCTTGGTGATCGATTCAAAACTTAGGAGTCATCCTTGCTTCGTCTCTTTCTTTCATCTTTCATGGCGTTCTTTTTTCCCCCCAAGTACTCACCATCTTTTTAATTCTTTCCAGCTGCCACCATCCTGGTCCCTGTTACCATGTTTTCTAGCCCAAGCAACTGTACCATCAGACCAATATCCAGCTCGCTGTGACCTCATATGTGTGAGAGTAGAATGGTCTGCTGTAAGGTTTTCAATGGCAGGTTTTTCAGTAGGAGATTGTCAGACATAGCTTCTGAGGTGCCTCTGGGTGGACTTGAACTGCCGACCTTTTTCGTTTAGCAGTTGAACATATGAGTCATTGGCATTATACAGGAACTCCAAATGAGTGCGAGAGTCTTCTAAGTGATCCCACCTGCACGTCTCTCCAATGAACGCTTCTTAAAGCAACAAGAAGGATCTTTAGGGAACTCTGGTAGCCTAGTGGCAAGAAGCTGCACGGCAATCCCAGAGGCACGCGGTTCGAATCCACCAGATACTCTGCTGGAGAAGGAGGGGCAATCTCCTCCTGTACCTATCAGATCCGATTTGACAGCGCGCACACACAAAATAATAAAAAGAAAATAAATGTAAAGAGAAGAAGGATTTTTGAACAAGGAAAGTCCCAGGCTTAATGCCCTGCTGTGGCTTCTTATAGAGGAAAATATAGAGCCTTTCCAATGTCTGCAGGGCTGTTCATCATCTGCCTACTGCCAGCCTCTCTGACAACCGTGTTCCACCTCTGATGCTTTCACTCCATCTCTTCCAGCTCCTTGTACGTCTGCAAACACAACAAGCCTGAGAACCTGTGTCCTCTCTGCTGCCTCGTAAAGCTCCTTCTCTAGATTTGCACTGTCCCTTAGCAAAGTTCTGGTGCCTTAGTGCTAAGGAGTTGCACTGCCAACCCCGGGGCAACTTGCTTCGAATCTATTAGCAGCTCCGCTGGAGAAAGATGGGTAACCCCCTCCTGCGTGATTCACTGCCTCTGAAAACCTGCTGGAGGAGGGTCAGCTAGGAGTTGCTTCCAACTCAACAGCACACAACAACAACAACAACAACAATGTGGTAGCCACTAACCACATGCACTATTAGAACAGAAGGGAATTAAAATGAAACAAACTTTTCAAATCTGTTCATCCCTTTTCACCACTTTTCAAATGCATACTAGGTTCATGTGACTTCTTTAATTTATTGACACCTAAGTCTCCCCCTGCCCGCCCTGTCTTCTCATCATGACCATAAATTCCAGTGAGAACAGATACAGCAGGTGCTCCACTCAGTGTCACGTCCCCAGAACCAAGCGCAGCACCTGGAACAGTTGCTGTTGTTGTTTTTATGTGCCATCGAGTCATTTGCGACTCATAGCGACCCTATGTACAAGAGCCCTAAATGCAGTTCTATCCTGTGCCAACCTCGCCGTCTCAAACACATTCATTCCCATCACTCCACTCCGAATCGATCCATCTTATCGAGGGTCTTCCTCTACTGTGCCATCCCTCCACTCTCCCAAACATGATGTCCCTCTCCAAGGACCAGTCCCTCCTTGCAACATGTCCAAAGTATGTCAGACGAAGCTTCAGAATCCTTGGCTCC
>NW_006399958.1:1928133-1928830 GCF_000299155.1 Elephantulus edwardii
GCATATATCTGCTTGGATGTCAGCTATGGTCTCTTCAGGGTATATTCCCAGTAGTGGAATTGCTGGGTCAACTTTTTGAGAAAGCGCCATACTGCTTTCCACAGGGGTTGCACGGGAAGCCAAACTTCAGACCAAATATTATATGAAAAACCATATGCTTATTCAGGAATTGAAGGAATCACAAATTTATAAGTTGGAATTTCTCTTGTGGCAGATTACAGGAAATGAGCTGTTTCCTGGAGACAAGAGGCAGCTAGGGTCCCCCTGCGGAGGGAGTGTTAATACTTATGAAATAATTCCTTCCTGAGCTAAAGCATTAGGTTGACAATAGAGGAAAACATCAGCTTCATTTACAAAAGAATTCTCTTTATGATTTGCTTCCCCTGATTCTCAATAAATACACAGAGAGACGTGGCTTGTGGCACATCAGTTGATTTAAACTGCTGGCCCCTTGTCTTTTACACTCTCTGTTTACTTATACATTCTTGGTTTTTTGTCTTGTTAGTAATTATTAATATACTTTACCTTCGGTCTGCAATACTTAACTACACTTCAAAGTTTTCTATGGGTGTCTTTGTCATTGTTAGGTACCATCGAGCAATTTACAACTCATACAAATGTTATGAATAAAAGTACCCTATCCTGTACTATCCCTGTTGTTGTTGTTGTTATGTGCCGTTGAGTCGTTTGCGACTCA
>NW_006399958.1:1928930-1938885 GCF_000299155.1 Elephantulus edwardii
TGAGCTTCAATCCATATTGAAGACTGCAGTCAGTCCTTGACCTTCTGCAGCAAGCGCTTCAGGTCCTCCTCAGTTTCAGCAAGCAGGGTTGTGTAGGTGCTCACAAATGAGTGCTGCATGAGCTGCTTCTTGAGTGTTTAATCTTGTGCAAATCTCCAGCCTCCGTTTTCTCAGCCGTAAAGTAGGAGCAGGGCCAGTTCATCTCTCACTGGGATTTAAGAGTGTGCAGCTGGTGACTGAAAGGTTGGGAGTTTGAATCCACCCAATGGTCTTACAGATGAAAAGTCCTGGTGACTGTCATTAGATTGGAAATTAAAGGGCGATTTGCTGGGAGGGCTACCCTGCATTTGGGCTCTGATTTCGGGCACTATAGGGGTCTCTGGGACAGGACCCTTCTGTCTCTGAGTCTTGGGTTGTTCAGCTGGGAAACTGTGGGGTAATTAGAGTGCACCTACCTGATACGGAAGGAACCCAGGTGACGCAAGAGTTCAGCCCTTGGCTGCTAGCCAAAAGTCCGGCAGTTCAAACCCACCAGCTGCTCTGTGGGAGAAAAGACCTGGTAACCTGCTCCCATAAAGACCGCAGCCTGGAGAACTCTGTGAGGGGCAGATCTACCGGAGCTAATCCAAAGGCTGCACCTCTCTGGGGGTTCGAATCCACCAGGAGCTCAGAAGGAGAGAACTAGGCAATCTCCCCAGTGCCATTGGCAGCCCCCGAAACCCACCGAAATGCCAGCTCTGAGTTGACTCCAACTCAATGCCAGTGAGGTTTTTTTTTTATTTTTTTAAATTTTAAAAATTAATTTTAATGAACATTTACAGAGTAAAATTTTATTATTTTTTTTTGTGAGTGTACCATCAAATTGGATTTGACTGGTTCAGGAGGAGATTGCCCCTCCTTCTCCAGCAGAGCATCTGGTGGATTCGAACTGTGTTCTTCTGGCACTGACTACTGTGCAGCTTCTTGCCACTAGGCCACCAGAGCTCCCTGAGTTTTGTTTTGTTTCTTGTTTTTTTAACTGGGATAAAGAGTCTTGCATGGTAACTGGAAGGCTGGTGGTTTAAAACCAGCAACCCTTTCCACAGCAGGAAAAATGGATAACATGTTCACAATAAGATTCTCACCGCCATTGAGTCATTTGTGACCCTGGAGGACCGAGTAGAAATGCACGGTAGGGCTTCCAAGGCCGACAGTCTTTACAAAAGCAAGTCATCTCATCTTTCTCCCCACGAGTAACCGGTGGGTTCGAACCACCCACCTTGTGATTAACAGCCATACTGCCTTCCTCACTAGTGCCACTAAGCGCGCCTCTCCCAAAGGTTACAGCCTTGGGAACACAAGGAGACAATTCTCCGTCTCAGAGGGTGGCTGCGAGCTGGAGTCAGCTCGGTGGCAGCGGGCTTGTTTTAGGAGTTGGCATCGACTCGCCTGGCACACACACCACCTCGGGCTGCTGAGGGCTCCACAAGCTGGCGCACGCAGAGCTCCGAGTCCAGGGCGCGGTACCAGGAGGCGCTCAGGGTGAGGACGCGAGGCCCTGGGAGCGATGCCAGAGATGAGCCACCCCGTGGATGGATGGGCACTGGCCGTGCCAGCTGCCTCGCTCGCCCTGCACCTTTTCTCATTCAGGTCTCAGCCGTGCCATTATCTCAGGCCCCTGGCTGGGCTTCTTGGAGCCCTCGCCTCATGTCTGCTACAACTAATTATGCACTAATTGTTTAGGTAATTGCCTAAATAAAGAGTGCATCTGTCCCCGCTAGGCTGTAGGTAGGTGCAGGGACTGCGTCTGTGCTTCCAGAGCTTCTAGCACCGTGCCTGATGCACAGAAGTTGTTTGTCGAACAACCATGCACAGGGTTTCGGGATCGTTTGCCCGCAAAGATGGAAGGGGGCAGCTCAGAAGCGCTTAGCTGCTGACCAAACGCCCAAGGGGGTTCGAAACCACCAGCTGCTCTGAAGAAGGATGAAGCCGTTGGCTTCCATCAAGGTGACAATCTTGCATGCCCCGTGGGCAGTTCTCCTCGGTCCTACAGGGTCACGGTGAGCTGGAACGGACACGGTGACAGTGGGGAGGTGGGAGCCTTCACCCAGCACTCTGCTCCAATCACCTCCTTTGAATCTTCACATCAACACGTGTGGTAACCTCTCAGACGACGTTGCCATTTTACAGAGATGAAGAAACGAAGGCACAGAGAAGCTAAGTCTCTTGTTTCCAGTCACACAGCCAAGCGGTAGCAGCTGCAGGATTTGAACCTGGACTGGTCCCACTCCTCTGATTCCCAGAGACACCAAGGAAGCCAGGGGGCATTGGTTAAGGGTGCTGAGGGAGAATTTTGGGGGACTAGGGTGGGCACTGTCTCAGATGGGAAGGAGGCCCGTGGGAAGGGGAGGCTGACCCCAGCAGGGAATCGGGTCATTGCAGGACACTAGACTCTCAGGGCTGTCCTGCTGGGGCCCCGCCCCAAGTGGGCGGGGGGCGGAGCTCGTGGCTCTCACTCCCCCCTCCCACGTGCTCCCCTGGATCTGATCCCTCTCTCCATGGTCCAGTGATGCCACCCCACCACCACCTCCACCCCCGCGCTTCTCACCGCCTGTCAAGGCCACGGTCAAGGAGGCGATCGCTGCGGCCAGGGGCCACATGGCGGCTCCCAGGTGCGGGACAGGGCGGGGCCTGAGGAGAAGGTGAAGGAGGGTGTTAAGAGCCGGCCTGGACCTCCAAATTCCACCCCTTCACCCCAACCCCCGACTCCACGCTTTTAAAAAAAATCCTTCCTCGCGCTTCTGAGCTTCCCAGCTTTGAATCTTCCTGCCTCTGACCCTGGACTCCCACCATCCTGGGGGGGGGGCGAGCAAGGAGGTACGAGGTACAGCGTGCACCCCCTTTAGTTCCAGCTCGCGCCCCTCACTCTAGCAGGCCAGCATCCTCACCCCAGCCCTCCAACGTGTGGGCCCCGGGCTCACCCTCTCGTCCCCCACCCCCATCCTGTCCTCCCCCCAGTCTCTTGGACCCTCATTCTTCACCTGTGCCCACCCACAGCCTTGACCCATCCCTCTCCACCATTCCTTTCCATCTCTCCTTCTGCACCTTCGGTGTCTCTGACCATCTTCCTGACTCAGCGCTTCTCCCTCTCTCCCTCCCTTTATCTCCTCTCCGCATCCCTCCTTCCTCCATCACTCCCCGACCCCTCCCCAAGGCCCACCCTACCTGAACGAGGGGAGGGGGGGGTGATGAGCTTCTGCCGCCAGCAGCCACGAACTTCAGCCCCGACCCATGGCTTTTAACCCCTGAACTCCCTCCCCCTGCGCCCTCAGTATTTCCTCGTCCCTGGCCTCCCCTTCTCCACCCCCTCTGGCTCAACCAGATGAAGGCACCCCCACTTACGTCCAGGGCTTGGCTTTCCAAGGGCGGAGCTTTCAAAGCAAGCTGGGACCCGGCTCTGCACCCGCCCAAGTCCAGATTGAACCCAAAGTGAACTTTCCAAAGAGTAGATAGAACCCAAGAAGAGGGGGTGGGTGTGTGTGTGTGGGGGGGTATCCATTTCTTTCTCTAAACCCGCCACAAACCCCATTCCCACTCGTCTTCCATCTCTAATGCCATTCCACTTTTCTCTTCAACTCCAAGTGCATTCTTTTTTTAACAGTAATTTCAAAGCATTTTTAATACTTTCAGCAAAGACAGCCTTTAACAGTTGATCACATGTATGAAGACATCAGTCAAGATCATGTAAAGAAAACAGTGACCATTGAAAATCACCCTCATCTTCCACCACCTCCAATGTGTTCAGTTCACGCATGCAGGTGTGTTTATAATTTGTGTGTATTTGTTTGTTCCAAGTGCATTCTTAATATACATTAGCTACCAGTCGCCCTCTGTGGAATCCATTCTCCTCTCTCTACCTAATCTTAACCATAACCCCAACCCCGAGCCTACCCCTCAATGCCAATCTCATCTCCAACCTTGACTTCATCTCTCAACCCCAAGTGAAACACGTCCAAATTTCTGTTAATAAACTTAGCCCCAGCCCCAAGTTCATCTTCTGAAGAGGTACAAGGTACCCCAATCCATCTCCACCATCAAAGGCACTCCCCCAATGCCACCCCCACACTTATCAGGCATGAGAAGGGACTATTTAGATAAGTAGATAGAAAAGTCAATTGCTTTTGGATCTGGACGGGGCGGGATGGGTCCTGGGAAAGCAATCCTTTGGGATAAATACTCTTTCAGGAGCAGGAGTGGACGGGGTGAAGGAGTGCATGGTGACACAGGTGAAGAGGGAGAAGCAGGATCCGGAAAACTCTGGGGGTTGTGACGGAGAGGAAGAGGAAAGAGGAAGGGGTGGCGTTTTGGGAATGAGTAGGTGTCTCCTGGAACTGTGGCTGGGTGGAACCCCGAGTTAATCACAGAGGGTGGACAGGGCAGGATTAGGGAGGACAGAGGTGGGGTCAGAATTTGGACCAAGGCCAGTGATGGAGACCGGATGAAGTCCGATGAGCGAGAGAGCGATCAAGCAGTAATATCAGGAGGAGGAGAAGGGAGATCGAGAAAGTAAGAGTTCACGTCAGACTGGGGTGGTCTACATGAGGGAGATGAGATTTGGACGTTAGAATAGAATCTAGGACTAAAGGATGATTTTTAAAGGCTTATTATAATAGGGAGCTCTGGTGGCCTAGGGGCAAAGAAGGTGCACCACAGTCATGAAGGCACGCAGTTTGAGGCCACCAGCCGCTCCGTGGGAGAAAAATGGGCAATCTCCTTCTGCGCCTCTGAAAACCCTCTGGAGTGTAAGCTTTGGGTCCCTTCCAACTCTCTGGTGCTCAGAAATATCATAATTCTCACATGTGTATAAAATAGGCCTAGGTCAAAGATTTTTAAGTATTTAACAAATGGAAGAAACCAGTAAGATATCATTTACAGCTAGTTTGAAAGCATCCAGAGAACCACAAGTGGATGGGCAAGGAAAACGCTGAAATGATTTCACAAATAGGTGT
The DNA here is from genome assembly GCF_000299155.1 of Elephantulus edwardii. Taxonomy (NCBI): domain Eukaryota; kingdom Metazoa; phylum Chordata; class Mammalia; order Macroscelidea; family Macroscelididae; genus Elephantulus; species Elephantulus edwardii. The sequence continues at coordinate 1,933,919 of NW_006399958.1, forward strand.
AAAACTTATGTCACACAGAGAAGAGGAAAATTAGTTGCATTTCCACCCGATTAAAAAAAATAAAACAACCCAACTCATTTGCACAGTTAAGGGCAAGAGTGATTTGCATCACAATCAGCTGTATACAATTGACAAGTTGTAAGCTAGCATTTTAAATAATGATGCTGGAGGGGAATATTGAATGCACCATGGACTGTCAAAAGAATGAACACATCAGTCTTGGAAGAACTACAACCAGTATGCTCCTGAGAAGCGAGGATGTTGAGATTTCTTCTCATTTTGGACACGCGACCAAGAAGGGCCAGTCCGTGAAGAAGGATGTTATCATGCTTGGCAAAGTAGAAGACAGGTGAAAAAAAAGAGGAAGACCTTCAACGAGACGGATTGACACTGTGTCTGCAACAGTCAAGTCAAATGCAACAATGATGAGAAGGATAGTGTTGAGCTGGGCAGCATTTCGCTCTGCTGTATTATGAGTTGGAGTTGATTGGATGGGTCTGACAACCACAACAAAATAGCTCCGTGACCATGCAAGACGGAGGGACCCCATAGCAGCAAATGATTCACCTCATTTTCCCACTGAAGACACTCTTGCTGGGTCTACTTTGAATTCTTTGACATTCCCCCCCCCCCAACTCCTAGGAAAGAGATTGGGATGGAGTTTGTAATTAAGTTTAGGATAGATCTGATGATAGCATTGGGAATGGAAGGACAACGGAATGAGTAATGGTGCAGGAGATGGTACTAGAGTTGGCATTTGGGATAAGATTAGACTCCACACAGGAAGCTGTTGGGGGAAAGTGATTGCTGGGATCCTTTTGGGTTGGGGCTGGAAACTCGGGTTTTGGATGGGGAGTGTGGAGGTATACGGCTGAGTTAGGGTTGTGAGTTGCTTTGGTGATGAGGACTAGAGAAGAAGTTGAAGGTCTGTTTTAGGTTAAGGCATTGATGGGAGTGGGTTGAGACATTGTTGTGATTCAATGTAGAGTGACAAAAAAGGCTCCCATCCTTCCCCACTCTGGACTCACCCTACCTTAGGGGATTGGGCCCAGGGAGGGTGTTGACTTCACTTTTTTTTTAGTAGAGTTGGGTTCAGGCAGGGTGGCAGGAGGGAGGATGCCAGGTTAAGTGAGGTGACAGATCTGTGTGGGAAGCCAGGGTACTTGTGCCCTCTTGTGGCTTAGGTCTACACTTCTAGAGAACCTTTTCTCACTTGGACCTTGAATGAGAATGGTTGGCTTTGACATTCACTAAGGGTTGGATGCCCAGTCAACAACAATATTAGGGTCTTGACTGACCAGAGTTCAAGGTTGGCTTATGCTATCATTTGAAGTAAGGTCACGGACTCACAAAGGGTAAGAAGAATTTCACCTCTTCAAATGCAGAAGGCAACTAGATCCCAGAGTGGGCAGTGGGCTGCTGGAAGCCACCCAAACAGAACCAAATCTAAGGTCTTTCATACCTCAGAATCTTCCTTGAGATCAGTGCTGGGGAAAGAAGCAAGGGCTGGAGAAAAGGCAATGCAGTCTTGTGTTTAAGAGTGATTAAGATCTGGAGTTCTCGATTGCCTGGTTTTAAACCCCAGCTCTGTCCTATATTAGCTATGTAATCGGAGCAAGTCACTTGGCTTCTCTGTGCTTCTGTTTTCCCATTTTTAAATGGCATCACCAGTAGCACTGACTCTGGATGGGAAAATTAAACGCATCGCTGAAGGCATTTAGAAGACAACATGGCCACGAACGTGCTTATAAAGAAGTAAACCTGGAGATGGAGGCAAGCTGAGGTTCCTGGAGGCTCCACCCTGGCTTGGCTTCAAAATGGGCTTCTTTGTCAAACTGGAACTGGAAGGTCTGGTTGGAAGCTCTGGCTGGGATGTGAAAGTCAGCCTCCTCACACCCAGGCTGGGAGGAAGGGCCCGGATGCAAATATGAAGGGAGAAGGAGAGACAGAAAGAGGCACAAAAGCAGATAGATAGATAGATAGATAGATAGATAGATAGATAGATAGAGGGCTGGGTAGGAGAGAGAGGAGAGAGAAAATGAGAGAGATAAGGACACAGAGGTGGAAAGACAGAGCGACACCAGAAGAGAAACTAAACGCTGACCCTTGGAGAGAAAGGTGTACAGATTATTGAAAGACATAGTTTTGCCTTTGAACCTGAATCCGGGTTATTCAAGATGGCAGCCCCAATAAGAACTCCTCTTGTGTAACAATTACAAACCACTTTTCGCCCATAGCTGACATTAGAAAGGCGAGTTGTGTCACCTAGCTTTACACATAGCCTCCCATAACCGCATCTGTGCCCACATCTGGGTCTCTTCTCTCAGACCTACAGCTGACCAAATTGTGCTCCATCTAAGATAGACTTGTCTACTTTTGCCCAATATCCCATCCTTTCTCATCTCCTCAAGTAAATTATTCCAGCAATTCTTTCTTGCTTCAACAGTGTTTTTTTTTTTCTTCTTCCTCAACCTCAACAATATGCAAACTTGCTATAATTTCTCCCTTCTCCCACTAGAAGAAAGGAGAGGGGGGAAAGCCCAAAGCCCAACCAATCCTTCAGTCAACACTCCTGTTTGCCTTCACCTCCTGCCAATTTCCTACTGCTGTTGACTAAAAAGTTAGTCACATTTAATCTCCAATATTTCTCCTCCCATTTTCCCCTTGAAACCCTCTGCAGAAGTTGTCTTTCCCCCAACACCGCCAGCATTGCTCTTGTTAAGGACGCAAGTGATCCCCATATTGCTGAACCCGATGACCAGCATTTCAGGACTTCTCTTACTTGCGTTACTAGTGGTGGTTAAAAAGTGGATCACTTCCTGTTTCTTCGAAGGGTTTCTTTCCTTGGCCTCTAGGGTGTAGGACACCCTCCTGGGTTTCCTCCTAACTTACTGACTTGTTCTTCGCCAGTGTCTGGGTGCTCGTTTCTCCTCATCTTCCAGTCTCTACATGGCGGAACACCCCAGAGCTCAGTCCTTGGTCCTCTTCTGTCTATATCCACTCCCTTGATGATCTCATCTGGTCTTGTGGCATTAAATACCATCAACATGCTGACGACTCTCAAATCTGTGTCTCCAGCCAGACTTTGCTCTTGAACTCTCCTGGCTCGGTATCCAATTGCCTACTCAACATCTCCATGTTCAAAACCAAACTCATGCTCTCCACCCTGTTCACGTTTCAGACACGCTTCTTTTGTAGTTTTGAACTTTTCAGTACATGAACACTTCATCCTTCCATTTCTCAGCCAAAACTTTAGTCTTGCCCTTGAATTCCTTTCCCTTATATATCTATTTTTTTTATTATCCTATTCTGACAGCTCTAATTTTAAATATGTCCAGAATAAGAGGAAGTCTCACTACCTTCCATCATTACCATCCTGGTCCAAGCCACCATCATCTCTTACCTGAATTACTGCAAGTTTCCTATCTGGCCTTCCTACATCTGTCCTTGTCTGCCTATACTCTAGTTTCAACATATCATTTCAACTAGTTAGGTGCTGCAAGGCAAGTATGATTCACAGTAACCCGATGAACAAAAGATCTGAACCTGTTGTATCCTGTGCCATCCTCACACTTCCTGACACACAAGGGCCCATTGCAGCAGTCACCATGTCAACACACCTGGTTGAAGGTATTTCTCTCCTTCACTGAACTTCCACCCTTCCAAGCATCAGATCCTTCTCCAAGGAATAGTCTCCCTCCTAGTAAATGTCCAAAGGATGTGAGGTGAAAGCCTCATCATTTTTCCCTCCAAAGAGCACTCTGGCTCTTTGAGTAACAATGTCATGATGTCAGTTTGAGGTCTAAGGTGCATCTGATTCAGGCCATAGTCTTTCCAATCACTAGCTATGCATCTGAGAGCTGGAAAATAAATAAGGATGACAGAAAAAGAACTGATGTCTTTGAGTTATGGTGTTGGAGAAGAGTATTAAACATCCCATGGACAGGCAAGAGAACAAACAGATATTTCTTGGACAGGGTGAAGCCGGAGTACTCTTTGGAGGTTTTCAAACAGAGTAACCTTTTAAAACGTAAAGGACAGCAAGTCGCTTTTCTTTTCAAAATATTCCAGAAAAAAGAAAATAAAAAATATTCCAGAGGTTCTCGCCTCATTCAGATGAGAGCAAGCTTTCTCATGATGACAGACAAGGCTATGACTTGTCCTCTGGTGCTCATTTGACCTCTTCTTCTATCCTCTCCTCTTTTTCCTCCTCATACCAGGAATGCTTCCACCTCAGCATTTTCCTGCTTATTGTTTCCACCACCTGGGTACATCTTCCTGTAGATCTATCTCACTGTGTCTCTTTGAAGTCTTACTATCTTCTCCAAGAAGAATTCCTTGTCTATCTGACTTAAAATTACAAAATTTTCAGAAATTTTCTATCCTTTTAACTTGTTTTACTTTTCTCCTAGACACACTAATTTATCATACTTTGTGTTTTAATTATTCCTTTGTTTCTGGTCTACATCCCCTTTCTATGATGATGGAAACCCTCTATCTACACTTGCCAATGTGGCGGCCACTAGACAATTTTTATGGAGTTCCTAGGAATGTGGTCAGTGTGACTAAGGAAGGGTCCTGCACTATCCTGTAAAGATTGTGTGTCCTCACAGTTGTGAATGTGCTTAAGGCCACTATTGTGGCCACTGTCTCAATCCTTCTCCTTAAGGTTCTCTTTCTTGCTAAGCTTCTGTTTGACAAAGCATGGTGTCTGTCTCCAGGAACTGCCCTTTCCTGATAGTTTGTCCAAAGGATGTAAGATGATGTCTCGCCATCCTCACTCCTGAGGAGAATTCTGACTACACTTCTAAGACAGATGTGTCTGTTATTTTTGACAATCCATCAAATAATTGATATTCTTACTCTGGGAAGCCAAATTTCTTTTTTTTTCTATAATTTTATTAATTTTCATAAACATTTACAGAGATTTTGGGTTTCCATTCATTCATTGTTGCACTATTCTCTCT
>NW_006399958.1:1940860-1964802 GCF_000299155.1 Elephantulus edwardii
ATCAGGCGCACCTTAGTCTCCAGAGAGACACCGTTGCTCCTGAGTACTTTAGAGAGGTCCCTAACAGCAGACTTTCCCATCGCAATACGCTTTTTGATTTCCTGACTGCTGGTGCCAAGAATGTTGACTGTCTCTAATATTTTCTAGCACATTGTTATAGTCACTGTGTCAAACTATTTGTTGAAGGTCTTCTCATTCTCTGGCTCTGTCTCAAAATAATGTCTTTTTCTAAGGACTGGCCTTTGCCCTGCTGACCACGTTTCCAAAGTATGTGAAATGAAGTTTCACCCTCCTTGGCTCTAAGGAGCACTTTGGTTGCACTTCCTCCAAGATAGCCTTGTTTAGTCTTGTGGCAACTCATGCAATATTAAGTACTCTTCCCAAAACCAAGCTTCAAAGGCAGCAGTTCTTCTGTCCTCCTTATTCATTGTCCAATTTTCAGCTGCATAGGAAGCAATTGAAAAGACCATGGTTTGGATCATATGCCATGGTCTTTACGCTGATGACATCGTTGCTCTGAGACAGTGTGTGTCTTTTTGTTGTTGTTACGTTTCAGTGAGTCAACTATATGACTCATCGCGACCCTATGAACAACAGCTCTGAACTCTGCCTTATCCTGAGCCAACCTTGACATCTCTGATACACCCGATCCCATTGCTACATTACTGTGCCAATCCATCTCATCCAGGGAATTCCTCTCCTGCACTGTCCCTCCACCCGTCCAAGCATGATGTCCTTCTCCAAGGACTGGCCCCTCCTGTCAATATGCCCAAAGTATGTCAGATGGAGCTTCAAAATCCTTGTCTCCAAGGACCAATAAATTACATTAGTCAGTAATCACAATTTCAATGGTGGTTAAAATCATCTTTAAACTGATCTTGCAAACTTTATAGAAGGACAAGGAGTCCCTGGGTGGTGCAAACAGTTAACACACTCAACTGCTAGCCAAAAGGTTGTAAAGTTCAAGTCCATCTAAAGGCATTTCCAAAGAATACATCTCTGGGTAGGCTGCTTACAGAAACCAGTCTCTTTGAAAACCTTATGGAGCTGTTCTCCTTTGAAACATATAGGACTGCCATGAATTGGAGTCAACTCCATGATGACCGGTCTGAGATATGGTTTAATAAAAGTATACATAGTGAGACTTACAGCATGGACTGCATTATCTCATTGGGAGTTCAAAGGTACTCAATTCCATTCTTTTGCCTCCTTCTCCATGGAGAATATGTCTTCAAGAAAGTGCAACAAAAGTACAAGATTGGTGAAACTTAGCCTCACGTACTTTGGGTGTGTGGTCAGGATGAAACAATCCTTGGAAAAAAAGACGTCATGCTGGAAAAGATAGATGGTCAGAAAAAGAGAGGAAGAGCCTTAACAAGATAGATTGGTACAGTGAATGTGACAATGAACTTGAACATGGCAGAGATGGTGAGGATGGGGACAGGTTCAAATCTATTGTTCTAGGGTCACTCTGAGTCATAGTCAACTTGACAGGAACCACTGGGGGGGTTGTTTGTTCTTTATGTATTTATTTTATTATTAATGTTTTTAATTTTTTTTTTTTTTTTTGGTGCATGTACCGTCAAATTGGATCTGACTGGTACGGGAGGAGATTGTCCCTCCTTCTCCAGCAGAGCATCTGGTGGATTCAAACCGCATTCCTCTGGGATTGCAGTGCAGCTTCTTGCCACTAGACTACCAGAGCTCCCTTATTTTATTATTAATTTTAATGAAAGTTTACAAAGACTTTGGATCTCCATTCATTCATTGTTGCACTTTTATCCCTGCCCACTCCTCCCCGCCCTAGTTCGCTCTTCTCTTTGAAAAGTAAAAGAAAAATTCTTCCCTTGTTATACAATCCATCCCCCCAAGTCCACTCCATTATACAGGCTTCATTCTGGATTCCTGTCCTGATAATAATACCTAATCATATATTCCTTTTAAGCAGTTTTCTCCCTTATCTGTTTCAATGCAGTATACATAATCTAACCCATCGTTCTCAGTCTCCCCCCAGCCTCGATGTCAGTCCCATTTTACAACAGTGGCACTATGCAGTATTTGTCCTTTTGTGACTGAGATATTTCACTCAGCATAATGTCCTCCACAGTCACCCCCATTTTGTATAATATTTCATGAGTGCGTTGTTTTGAGTGCTGCATAGTATTCCATTGTTGAATATACCAAAGCTTCTCTATCCATTTTTTTGTTGATGGGCACTTGGGTTATTTCCATTTCTTTGCTATTGTGAACAACACAGCAATAAAATGAGTGTGCAATAATTGGTATTTTTTGACATAAAGATACTGTTCCGTGCCTGTCTCTCTCCGCTAAAATGTAAGGTCTAGGAGGGCAGGAATTTGGTTTGCTTTGTACACAGCTATATCCCTCACACCTAGAGCAGTGCATGGTGCAAGGTAAAGCCAGGTGGCATGGAGTGGACTCCGATTCAAGAAATGATGTCAACTGTGTCTGAATGGAACTGTGCTCTGTGGAGTTTTTCAATTGCTGGTTTTTCAGAAGTAGATTACCAAGTCTTTCCTCTGAGGCTCCTGTGGATAGATTCACACCTCTAGCCCTTATGCTAACATCCTGTCCCTTTGTTTTGTACCATGGAGTTCCAACTTACCATGATCCTATGCACAACAAAATTAAGATCCTTCTTCAAAGACTGACCCCTCCTGTCAACATGCCCAAAGTATGTGGAATGGCCAATCAATGCTATTCTCACAATCTCTGTTGTGTTGGAATGCATTGTCATAGCCGTTAAGCCAATCCATCTCACTGAGCATCTTTTGATTTCTTTCAATGACTCACTGCTTCACCAACCGTAATGGTTTTCTCTAGGACATGTCCTGATAACATGTCCAAAGTATGTGAGACAAAGTCTCACTGTCTTACTTAAAATGTAAAACCACTACCACCAAGTTGACTCCAACTCATAGCAATGCTCCATCAGATTTCTGACCCTGTGAATTTTAACAAGAGGAGATTGCTTCATTTTTCTCCCATGAAGCGGCTGGCGAATTCGAACTGCCAACTTTTCTGTTAGCAACCCAGCATCTGGCAAGTAGAACAGTGCCGCGCTCATTCACTCACTGCTGTTGATTCTGATTCAAGGTGACCTTCTATTGAGTTTCCAAAACAGTAAGTCTTAATGAGAGGTTACCCATCTTTCTCCACTGGAGCAACTGGAAGATTTGAACCACTGGAGATGCAGCCTTTTGGCTAATAACACAACACTGTACAAGTTAGGCCACCAGAGCTCCTAGATCAGCACCTAGTGTAGAACAAATTTGTCATGCAGTTGGTTTTGATTTACAGAGCCCTTCCATCATGCTTCTGTGGTGGTAGATCTTTACAAGGGGAGACTCTTCGTCGAGACTCTTAGTCTTTCTCCTGAAGACTGACTGGCAGATTTGAACCACCAACCTTTCAGTTCTTCTTGTTGTTGCTAGGTGCTGTTGACTTCACAAAGACTCACAGCCACCCTATGATCCACACCATGCTCATGACCTCCAATGTGCTTGACTACATGCATGACTACATTCTTCTAGTCACTGTCAATCTATCTTGTTGAGAATCTTCCTCTCTTTCTCTGAGCCCCCATTATCCCCATCAGGATGTCTTTTTCCAAGGACTGGCCCCCTCCTGATGACATGTCTAAAACACATGAGGTGACATTTCACCATCCTGGCCTCTAAGGAGCACCCTGGTTGCATTTCCCCCAAAACAGACTTGGTAGTTGTCTTGGTAGTCCATGAGATCTTCCTGACCTTACACACCACCACCAGAGCTCCTTGGTGTGTACAGCAATGATCCTAGAAATAGCCGTGGATGAGTGAAAGCAAGACAGAGAATGAGTACCTAATACAATGGTTTCATATAAAGTAGAAACAGCACATATCTTCCAAGGGATACCAGAAATTTGAGGTCAATGGAGTTAGTGTCTGTGGGAAGGGAGAAGAATTGAGTCAAGCAGGAAGGGTGGAAACAAAATAAAAGGAAAACTAGAGGCAGGCTTTGCCAAGACTTGCACTCAAATGTGTGTTTAACTCAGCTGAGAAACTCACTCAACGAGATGGATTGACGGAGTGACTACCACAATGGGCTTTAGCATAGTGGAGGTCACGAACACAGCGCAGGATAGGACATGGTAACAACCTGTCGTTCATAAACTTACTGTGAGTCATACTTGACTTGATGACACCTATCCACCACCGCACCTGAGAGCTGATGTCAGTGAGTCAAACTTAAAAAACAAAACAAAACAACACCTCCAACTCTGCCATGGAGTTGCTTCCTACTCCTAGCTGACCTTCCATTGCCTTTGTCAGGCTGGGAGAGCACAGGAAGAGATCAGCTGGCTTTCTCCGGGGGCTCCAATGGTGGGTTCCAATCACCAGGCATGTTAGACCCTACCACCTGGGCTTGAAGATGGGGAGACAAAAGACATCTTCTTTCCTTACATCATGGGGGTTTTTAAAAAAAAATTTTTTCAGGGAAATAGGCAAGTTCTAAGGAACTTGGTCGCACAATGGTCAATACATTTGTCTGTCAACCAAATGGTCGATGGTTGGAACCCAACAGCAGCCCTGTCTGCTTCCCTAAATACTAGCCTCAGGGGGGCTGTTCTGCTTTATCTGGTGGTTATGAGGCGAAATCAACAGAACGGTAGTGGATTTGGTTGCTTGTTTCTTTGTAGGTGTTGAGTGGAAACAACAACAATGTAGGTCCTTGATGGTGTAGTCTATAGGAAGCTGTGTTTTTACTCCTAAGAGAGTGCATCTCTGCTTGTTGGAATCCACTCACAGATCCAAGGAAGAGGGGCAATCTTTTCCTACATGATTTACAGCCTCTGAAAACCTGCTAAAGGGTCAGCTATGTGTTGGTTCCAACTGGATGACCATGAGTTTGGGGCAGTGAAACCAGAGTGCTCCTTAGAGGTGAGGATGGTGAAGCTTCCTTTCACGTATTTTGGACATGTCCTCGGAGAAAGACAGCAGTCTTGGAAAGTTGGAGGGCCAGTGAAGGAGAGAAAGACCCTTAACAAGATGAATTGATACGGTGACAATCTATCAATGAGCTCAAGATTATCAGAGATGATAAGAATGGCACAGAATAGTGTAACATTCAGAGCTGTTAGTTACTGGAATTCATGGTTGGCTCAACTGCACCTAACAGCAACAACCCTTTATTTTTAAAGACCAAGGTACACTTGATCCAAGCCATGGTCTTTTCAATTGCTTCCTATGCCTATGAAAGTTGGACAATAAGTCAAGATGACAGAAGAAGAAATGATGCCTTTGAATTGTGGTGTTAGAGAAGAGGATTGAATATATCATGGATTGTCAAAAAAAAGAACAAACAAGTCCATCTTGCTAAGAGTGCAACGAGGGTGCTCCTTAGAGGCAAAGGATGGTAAAACTTCACCTCACATTCTTCTGGCATGTTGTTAGGAGAGGCTCATCTTTGGAAGAAGACAACACGCTGGGAAAGGTGGAAGGTCAGAGAGAAAAAGATTCTCAACAAGATGAAATGATGCAGTGATTGTAACAATGGCTTTGAGCATCTCGGAGATGGTGTGCATGGTGCAGGGTAGGGGGAGGTTTAGATCTGTTGTTCATCTCAATGTTATGAGTTGTAGTTGACTTGATGACATTTAACAACAATCCTTGTTTTCTAAAGCTCCAGCTCACAGGACCCAGAGACGAGGCTCAGAGGGTTGAGACCCCCCCCCCCCGACAGTTAGACAGCAGGGGCCTGGGGCCGAGGACTCCTGGGTATGAGAGAGGGAGAGGAGAATCTTTTCTTCTAAGTGGAACCCTGTCCACAGTGGAGGAAGCAGAAGCCCAGGTACAACACACAACAGAGTGGGCCACGTGCTGTGACGCAGCTCCCGACTAGGGCCCCTTGGGGTCACTGTGCACTGGCCAGTGGAAGGAGTGAAATGGACAAATGGATGAAACGTGGGATCATTCCATTTATTGTGAGAATGGGCTGCTTTGCAGAGACACAGAAGGTTCTGCAGGGTGTCTGCTCATGCCCTGCTTGGGAAGGATGAAGGAGGAAAAGGGGACAGAGAACACCTGAAGGAATTCTTCTGTGAAATGCAAGTTTGGGCCTAGAAATAAAGAAATTGGATGATAGGGTTGGGACTCTAGGTTCTGGGGGAAGAGGGGCAGGTGGTGAGGATTCCAGGATCTGAGGGAGCAGGGACTGGGGTTCAGGTCTTCCAATCTGAGGGAGGAGGGGTTGGGCATCTGGACTTTCAGGTCTGAAGGAGGAGCAGCTGGGAGACAGGACTCCAGGGTCTGAGGGAAGAGGGGCTGGGGAAATGCGAGGGGCTCTGAAGGCGGGGTCACACCGAGGATCAGTTGCCCCGAATGGTTTCCTGGATCCAGTTGTAGTATCGGCACAGGTTGGTGTAGACCCCGGGGTAACCAGGTAAGGCACAGCGCTCCATCCCCCAGGACACGAGGCCCTGGAGCTGACCTCTGCACACCAAGGGTCCCCCAGAGTCACCCTGAAGGGGAGAGACAGACATGCAGACACTGTTGACAGATGACCAGAGCCAGGGATGTGGTGCGCTGAGTGCAGAGATAGGGAGGCCGGCTGCCAACCAGGGCTGACCACCAGGAGGCGTCCTGGTTGGAGTCATTTCCCTCCTTCTCCGTCTCTTCGTCACTGTCTCTTTCTGTCCTTGCTTCCCCCTGACGACATCTGATTCCACCAGCCACCCAAAGAGGCAATATACCCACTTGACAGATGAGAACACGGAGTCCTCAAGGGGTGAGGTCGATCATCCAAGCGGGAGTTGCTCTCAGCCCCTGGAGTTTCCTCTCCTCTCTTGACCCCTCCTCACTCTCGTGTTTCTGAGACCACTTGGGGTTGCAATTCCACCCCTACTTGATGCCCAGTTTCCACAAAGAGCCTCACCTGGCACGAGTCCTTGCCGCCCTGAGGGACCCCGGCACAGACCATGCCCTCTGTAATGGCACCATCGTAGGCCTGGCGACATTCCTGGTCAGAGGAGATGTTGATGTTCACACACTGCAGGGTATTGGGGTACCTGGCTGGGGGGACATTGTGGGGTTATGGCTGGTCTGCCCCTGAGAGGACCCAGGAGTCCTGGACACAGACTGTTTCTCTCTCAGACCTGGAAGGCCCAGCCCACACACCCTCCTCCCTTAAGCCCTGGAGTCCTCACTCCCTAGCCCCTCCTCCCTCAGACTCTGGAGTCCTCACTCCCTATCCCCTCCTCCCTCAGACCCAGCAGTCCTCAAACCCAACCCCACCCTCCCTCAGATCCAGGAGTTCTCACCCCAATCCCTCCTCCCTCAGACCCAGGGCCCACCCCCCACCTCCCCCTTTCCAGGATGCAGGAGTCCACTCCCTCACCAATGGGACTGGAGGTGGTGCCCCAGCCGGACACGTGGCACGAGGTCCCGGGCCTGGCACAGGCCTGGGCCACCGCAATGGGCCTCACGGCCCTCCCCAGGCGCACGGGCTGCTCCAGGCGCAGCAGCATCAGGTCGTTGTCGTGGGTGCGCGCGTTGTAACAGGGATGTGGCACCTGGCGGACCACCCGCAACACCTGCTGCGTGGCTTCCCACCTCTTGAGGTTGTGTTTGCCCAGCGCTACTCGAAGCATCCTGGCCCCGGAACCCCAAAAACAGTCCTGCTCATCGTCTTTTCCAGAGACCCCCTCCCCACTCCCAGTGCCACCCCAACCTGACCCGCCCCCCAGAGTCACCCCAGCCCTGCAGATGAGCTCTCCTCCAAGCCTGACGTACTCCCCTCTGCTGCAAGGAACCCTGGGGGCGCAACAGCTAAGCATTCTGCCGCTAACCGAAAGGGTCGAGATTTGAACCCACTCCCCAGCTTCGAGAGACAAAGACCTGGAAATCTGCTTCCGTAGACTCCAGAACTAAAAATCATCAGATTCGCTCTCATGTAGGCGATACTGATTTCAGCAACCCGGAGGGACAGAGCAGAACTGCTGTGTACCGCTTCTGAGGCTGTAAATGTTTCCCCCCAAATAACACTGTAGTGAGAGTTTCATTTGATTATTTAAACCCATTTGGGTTTTGGCCAATAACTGCAATTGATTGATGTACTTAATTAAATGTCCGCTCTGCTGCTTATTATATATTGTCTTTTCCCTTCGGCCAATGTACCTGTTTATTCAGCTGATCTTTTTATTCAATTTTACGCCCCGCTCTCTCTCACTTTCCATCCCTGGTAACATCCAGGGAGGATTCTAGAGTCAAACCTCCCTTCATCTTTTTTTAAGAATTGGTGTTGTGCGTTGCCATCGAGTGGGTACTGACTTCACAGTTGACCCTCTAACACGTTTTTCCACGGCTCTAATCCCGCTGGAGGGGTTTGCCCATCTTTCTCCCTCAGAGCAGCCGGTGGATTTGAACTGCTCACCTTAGGGCTGGGAGCACAATGCCTTACCCGCCAGGCCACCAAAGCTCCTCATTTTAGAATGATTTTCTTTTGTAAGAGTCCTTCTGTGACTCACTGATTTCACCTAACACATGTCCTCGGTACATGTCCACATGCAGCGTTTTGTGAATTCTTTGTTGGTTTGTGTGGTGTTTTTTTTTTAGTGTTTAATACTCTATTGTGTAAATCTTTACAAAAGAGCCCCAGCAGCATACACCTTGTGACATATCAGTCTGCCAGCCAAAACGTTAGGGAGCTCCGGTGGACTAGTGTTAAAGAGTCACACTGGCAACCCAAAGGTACTCGGTTCAAATCTACCAGCTGGATGGGCAATCTATTCCTGTGTGATTAACTGCCTCTGAAAACCCGCCGGAGGGTCAGCTATGTATGGGTTGACTCTGGCTCGGTGGTACCCAAAAACGACCACCACCAAAAGGTTGGAAGTTGGAACTCACAAGCTGTCCTTTGGGAAAAGGGTGGGCTATCTCTTATAAAGATTCCCAGCCTCGGAAACGGGGTGGGGGCCCACTGTAAGTCAAGATCCACTCCACAGCAGTGGAGCTGGCGGTGATGGTGGTGTTCTTTAAAAAAAATTTTTTTTCTTAATTTTTTAATTTAATCGTGTGTGTGTGTGTGTGTGTGTGTGTGTGTGTGCGCGGGCGTAGTGTCAAATCAGATCTGACTGGTACAGGAGGAGCTTGCCCCTCCTTCTCCAGCAGAGCATCTGGTGGATTCAAACCACGGACCTCTGGGATTGCAGTACAGCTTCTTGCCACCATGCCACCAGAGCTCCCTTGATGGTGGTGTTCTTAATCTTTATGGAAACAGACTGCCCCATTGTTTTCCCACAGAGCAGCTGGTCGGCTTCAATCACTGAGTTTTTTTGGTTTGCAGCTGGACACTTTAACCATTGCACTACCAAGGTCTTCCCATGGCCATTAGAACCAAGACGACTCTAGGAGGTCATTCAACCCTGACCCACAAGGGGGCACTGTGACTCGGAACCAGCTCAGGGGCACCCAACCATAATACACTGTGGCTGAACATGTCCTTGACTCCCGGGTCCTTTCCCTGGGGCATTCTGTGTTGATTCAATTCTACTTTCCTCACCTCCCTCTCTCGAGTTTTTCTCTGTCTCTGGCGTGGGTGTAAAATAACGACTGTTGAGTTCTTGATCAAGAGTCTGTGTTGAGTTATCCTTGACTCTGTGCTGTGACTCTAAATTCTAGATCATACGTGATATTTTGGAGGTGGGCAATTCCAGCCCTCTAAGGTCTGAGTTCTAAACTCCAGACAATTTAAAATGTTGGCTATAAGGGGAGTTCTGGTGGCCTAGTGGCAAGAACCTGCATTGCAATCTCAGAGGCACGTGGTTCGAATCCACCAGATGCTCTGCCGGGGAAGGAGGGACCATATCCTCCTGTACCAGTCAGATCTGATTTGACGACACACACACACACACACACACACACACACAGAAAGAAATAAAAAAAAAGTTGGCTATAGGAATAAATCAGGGCTCTAGAGTGGGTCCAAATAACACAAGTTCTAGATTCAAATGTGAGTTTTCCTTTTTTTTAGTGCAGATGAAGGGCTCTGTTTTGAGCTCTGTGTAATGATTTATGTGTGTGCGTTCCAGATATGGGTTTGAGTTTTATGTTTTAGGGTAGGCTCCGCATTCTATATTCGTTAATGAGTAATTAGGACCTAGATATCAGATTCTAGGTTGAGCTCTGGGTTCTCAATTAAGGTCCGCTTTATGACCCAAGTTTTAGACACTGACCTGAGCTCTGTGCTTCAGCTCAACTCACGGTTTGAACTAGTGATCTGACATTTTTATTCTATGCACTGCTACTGAGCTGATTCTGCCTCCATTGGGTTGTCTAGGCTGTCAATCTTTTTTTAAAAAATTTTTTATTTTGTGTGCGTATACCGTCAAATCAGATCTGACTGGTACAGGAGGATATTGCACCTCCTTCTCCGGCAGAGCATCTGGTGGATTCGAACCGTGTTCCCCTGGGATTGCAGTTAGGCTGTCAATCTTAATGGGAGGACCTGCCTATCTTTCTTTCACGGAGCCACTCACTGGTGGAATTGAACCTCTTGAGATGCACACAGCCCTTGGCTAACAGCACAACCAAATTCTCCAAGAGCGTTGATCAGAGTACACTGCCGCTCGGTCTCAACTTGAGAGCCCTGGCATTGTAGCCAACAGGGAATATTGCAACCGGCAACTCCATGAGAGAAAGACGGGCAGTCACCTCGCACGTGATTTATAGTCACAGAAGCCCAGAGGCGAGTCGGTTCTGACTGCACTGCAATGAGAACAAGAGTCTCGGCTCTTGGCTTCTACACTCGTTCTGGTCTGAGATCTTGACATCGGATTGGGCTCTGTCTGGATTCCGAGCACAGATCCAGGGTATGGCTCTAATTCACAGTGTGGATGCTGCTTTGTATATTTGGATTCGCGTTCACTGAGGTGAAACGAATTCTGGCCTCTAGACTGAAGTTCAAGTTAAGGCATTAGATCCGGTTTTAGAGTCACTGGGTGATTTAGTCTAGTCTTTGATTTCAAGGCCAAGGTCTGGATTCTAAGTATAGCATCTGGGATTCAATCTCTGCTCTGCAATCTGAGTTTTAGATACTTAGTCCTAAGTTGTTCAAAGAAGGACTGCAGATTAATCATGAATTAAATCTTGCATAAAGAAAGTACCACTGAAAGGTTGTATTCTCTAGTCTATGTTCAGAACTCATACTGCAGGTTCCCCAGTACTTGCTAGGAAATCTCTGTCTCTTCTGGATTTATGGCTGTTTCTCAACTGGGTTCACAGTTCTAGGCAGCATTCTGAGGAAGGTTTTGACTTCTTGACTGTAGACTATACACTGATTTCAAATCCCAAACATTCGACTATATGCAGAGTCTTGGGTCAGAATGGATTTCCCAGTTCGGTGTCAGGTTTAGGCTCTGTGTGTAAGACCAGCCTGTGGATTCTCAACTGCCTATCCATTTTCAGAATCTAAACTGAGGTCAAAATTTGAGGCTGTGTTATCAGTCCAGAATCATACCTAAATCCCAAACCAAGGCCTTGAGTCTACACTGGCTTTTAAGTAAGGCTTCCGGTATTCAGCTAAGCTTCCCCAAAGTCCTAGCTTCTTGGGGTGCTCTTAGCGCCAAGGGAGAGGTCACTCACGGCCTGGCGCAGTGAGCAGCAGTGATGGCCCACTGGTCCGACAGCAGGGCTGCCCCGCAGAGGAAGCGGCGCCAGGGGCCCGCCAGGAGGGCTGCCTGCCATGGCTGGGAGTTCTGGATGCACGGATACCCACCAATTATCTTGTTCTCATCATCTTGGCCGTGTACCATGGCTAGAATTAGGAGTGGGGTTGGGTTGGAAAAGCAGAGGAACAAAGATTTCATTCTCCAGTTCTCTAGGAATCTAAGGTTATGACGTTCTCTTTATTTCCACTTAGCCTGCAAAGTACCCACTTCAATCTGCCCTACTCAATGAGAGAGATATGCCCCACCTTACCTCTACTGTTGACCTATGCAAACAGAGAGTCTTCCGATTTCCCCAACCACCAGCACCGGCACTATAGAGACCTCCCCAGAATCTACTCTATCCCCAACTCCTCATTCAGATTCTGGGTACAACAAATAAACACCTTTCACTCCATTCTCCCCTATTTGTTTTCTGTCACCACCGTTCACAATAAGCCATGTTTCCCTTCTCATGGTTCTTCCCCAACACATCCAAGGAGTTCCCTGTCCTTTCTAGAACCTTCCAGTCACTATGTGGTGGTGGTAGTTGTTGAGTGCTGTCGAATTGAGCACCACTTCATAGCGACCCTATGAACAAAAGGCCTGGAGCCCCTCTACAACTATTGACATTTATCTAAGTTCATAGAGTTTCTGGAGGCCGTGTCCTGCTTTCAACCAGTCACTATAAACCCCAGGAACTAATCATCTCACCCGACACTCATTGTATTCACCAAATCGTCTTCCTTGACACACCTCTCCTCAGGCAACATTCCACATTTGTTCTTTTCTAACATAGTTGTAAAAATGCCTTGAGTCCCTGCTATCCATCCTTCTCCACAACTCCACAAAGTCTCACTTATTTCTCCCTCACTGATTGTCGCCTCCAAGCCCCATGCCCACAATTTTGCTATCTCCGACTCAGAACTTGGGTCCCCACCACCACACTCCACAGTCAGGAATCAATCCCCACACTCCTCTGTCTCGTTCTCACCAACCTACCTACAAATAGCACAGTTTCTGAGGGATCCCCAGCCCATACGATACGATACGATACGATACGATATGATACGATACGATACGTCCTCTTACCTATGGCCAGGATTTGAAGTGCTGTCAGCAGGAATAACATTCTAGGGGGGTGGGGGAGAAGGTTCTGGAAAAAAAAAATGCTGAGAGAGAATAACTGTGAGAGGACAAGGTTGAAAAAGGATCTGTCTGAGAAGAAACAGTCAGTTGCCTCAGCAAGATCCTGAGAGACACGGAGATAGGGAGAGAGAAGGAGAGGTCAGAGAGAGTAAGAGGGCAGGGCCCAGCGGCCTCCTGGGTGGCAAAAGAGAAAGATGCTGGGCAGGACTGGGTCCCACCAGCCTTGTTGGTGGCGGAAGCGGGAGTGGCTCTCTCTTTCCTGGCCACCTTTTATCCCTCCTCTGTCTGACTGGCCCTGCCCCCTGCTCTTCTCCTGACTTTGTTTTTTTTTTTTTAATTTTTTTTATTAGCGAGTTCCCATTCCAGGACTCCCAGGTCCCATTCCCTCCCTCCTCTCTCTAACCAGAGAAGCAGCCCGCAATTGTTAAGGAGAACACACCCAGCAGGGAAGATGTTATATAATGGGAGAGGAATCCAGGGAGGGGGACCCCGGGGCAGGGTGGGCAGGAGAGGTTTCCTCTTCCGTTGTGACACAGTGAGGAAGAGGAGGTGGAGGGGGTAACTTCAGATTCAGAAGAAGATGCTGAGAGGGACTGAGAGAAGGAGGGACAGAAAGACACACAGAGAGGTGGCCCCAGGGAAGAGAGAGTCTGGGGAAATGAAAGAAAAGTGAAATAGGAAAGTGGGGAGGCAGAGTAAAAGAAGTACAGACACACAGGGGGGGGGGAGAGAGAGAGAGAGAGAGAGAGAGAGAGAGAAACCTGTAAAAAGGAGAGAGAGATGGAGATCAAGCTAGAGAAAAGATACTGGGCTGCTTGAGATCGGAGCTTAATGTTCTATATTGAATTAGATAAAAGCGGAGGCAGATGAGGAAACAGAGGTCGGAAATTAGGGCAGAGAAAGAAGAAAACAAAGACAGAAGTTTCAGATCAAATATGAAATTACACGGCATCAAAAAGTACTAAAGTACAAAATACCAGTTGTGTGATCATTGTAAACCATAAATCTTTGCTATAAAAGATTTTTTTTATTAAAACAGGTATTTACTTAAACTCTTTGCAAAAAAAAAAAAAGACAGAAGTTTGTGGGGAGAGGAGAGAGAAAAACAGAGGGAAGGAGAGGAAGATGAGATAGAAGCCGATACAGAGAAAGAGAAACAGAGAGAGACTGAAAAGGTGGAAATGCTCACAGATGCTCATGCGCGTGCACTCACACCGACTCTCAGCAATGAAGATGGCATGGGGTGGTAAAATGGTGCTGCAATGGAAGAAAAAGAGAAGAAAGAGACGGATGCAGAACAGGGAGATAGAGAGAGACAGATGAAAACAGCCAGACTGATGGGAAGGGACGAGGAGATGGAGATGGAGGATGAGAATGCCAAGGTGTCCCGATGGAGAAAGGACAGGGGACAGCAGCAGGAGAGCCCTGGCACTGGGCAGCTCGGAGTCCCAGACTTCTTCTCATTCTGCGTCCCTCCGTGTCCTGGGGAGACGAGGAGCAGGGGTTTGGCAGAGAGGGAGAGAGGGTTCTCAACTCAGGCTCTGCAAAGCAGCATAGGGGCAGAGTGAGGGGTGGAGAACGAGGCAGAGAACGAGAGAGAGACTGACTCAGAGAAGAGGAGAAAGAACCAGGGAGAAGGAAAGAGGGGAGCAGGGACTGGAGGACAGTGAGCAGGGAGAGGGAGGAGAGGGACTCAGAGAGAGAAGGGGACAGAGACCTAGAAAGCGGCGGACAGAAACTCAGAGAGAGAGAGAGGAGACAGAGACCCAGAGATTCAGGGACAGATATCTAGAGATGCAGGGACAGAGACCCAGAGAGAAGTGGGAAAGACTGAGACTCAAAGAGAGAGGTAGACAGAGACGCAAAGAGAGGAGAGAGGGGACAGACCCACAGATGCAGGGACAGAGACCCAGAGAGGTGGAGGAGGGAGGGTCAGAGATCCAGAGAAAGAAGGGGACAAAGACTCAGAGAGAGAGGGTGACAGAGACCCAGAGAGAAAGGGTGACAGAGGGGGTTTGAGACCCAGAAAGAGAGGCCGAGACCCAGAGAGAGGAGAGAGGGGACAGAGACCTAGAGAGAGAGGGAAATAGCGACCCAGTTAAAGAGGGGGACAGAGAGGTTGGAGAGAAAGGGTAGAGGGGATACAGACCCAGAGAGAGAGAGAGAGACCACCAGAGAAAGAAAGGGAACCAGAGACCTAGGGGGTGGACAGAGACCCAAAGTGAGACGGGGACATGGGCAGAGAGAGAGGAGGCTAGAGACCTGGAGAGAGAAAGAGAGGAACAAAGACTCAAACCAAACTCTAGATGAGATGAGGAAGGATGCCAGACAGCCAAGGTGGGGTCCTGAGGCTAGAGGCCCCATCTGAACTTGGGATAAAAGCGTGACATTCCCAGTCCCTCTTCCAGCCTCTTAAATTTACCAGTGACTGTACTTTGTCTTGAGCTCTTGGCAGCCCCAACTCCCAACCATGACCTTGACTCAAGAGACTCAACCTCTCTCTCACCCTCTCCCTCACTCACCTCTGGATTGACCCTCAAACCACTTTGCTCCCAGCTGCCCCTGCCCAGGCCTTTCCCTGACTGGACGTCCACTGACTGGGGCTGGTTCTTAGCCGAAGTCCCTGTCTGCACTGACGGCTCACTGTCTGAGCTTTGCTGCCTGCACTTCTGGGCCCACCTCTTCCCATGTGCATTTCTGTGTCCTGGGAACTGGTTCCCTAATGAATTCCACAGCTTAAAGTTTCCACCTTGGCCCCAAACCAAATCCAGCTCACTGCTGCTGAGTGATTTCCAACCCACGGTGACCCTCCATCGGGTTTCTGAAGCTGTAAATCTTAACGAGGGCAGAATGTCTCATCTTGCTCCTTCAGGGTGGCTGGGGGGTTCAAACTGCCAACCTTTCCATTAGCAATCTGACATCCTTTCCGGGTTCACCCAGGCAGGATCTGAAAACCAGAAGATCAGAAGGCCCCAAATGAGGCCCTTGATAAACATAAAAACACACTGTTTAAAGAAAAATCACTCAAACAAGCAGTCCAGCTTTGCGGCTGCAGTGTCCTCAGTGGCACCCTCGTCTGCTCTGCTCACCATCCAATCATGGTCAGTCCCATCGTGTACTTTGACACCACAGTCAGTGGCGAACCTTGAGGACGCGTCTCCTTCTAGCCGTTTGCTGATAAAATCCCAAAGACAGTAGAAAACTTCCAAGTTCTGAGTACTGGGGAGAAAGGATTTGATTTCAAGGGTTCCTGCTTTCACAGAATCATTCCTTGGGTTTATGTGCCAGGGGGGCTGACTTTACACACCGTAACAGTACTGGTGGCAAATTTATCTACGGGGAGAAGTTTGATGATGAGACTTTTATCCAGAAGCACACAGGTCCTGCCTAGAAATGTGTGTCTATGTTGTAGTTATGTGCCATCGAGTTGCCTGCAATTCGTAAGGACCGTGTGCACAATAGCTCTGAAACCCACCCTATCCTGAGCTAATCTGTGTGTCTCTGACACACATACTCTTATTACCTCAGTCACTGAGTCAATCCATCTCATCCTGGGTCTTCCTCTCCTGCACTGTCCCTCCACCCTTCCAAGCGTGATGTCTTTCTCCAAGGACTGGTCCCTCCTGGCCGTGTGCCCAAAGTATGTGTGATGGAGCTTCAAAATCCTAGCTTCCAAGGACAAATTTGATTTCACCCTCACAAATATATGTAAAAAATGGGGAACATCGATAAGAAAATTAGCCAACAATTGAAAACTAAGAGTTCTAAAAAAAGAAAACAGATCATATTTTTTTAATTCCAAGAACATCTAGAAGACTTTGACTTTCTAGATTGAAAGTGTCCACTGAGAGAACAAGAAAATAAATAAACATCAACCTCATGAAGACAAAGATTCTCATCAATGGGCTAATTGGAAGCACCATGATGGATGGAGAAGAGATTGAGATTGTTAACAATTTCAGCTTGCTCGACCCCACAATCTTGGCACCAGCACTCAGGAAATCAAAAGATGAATTGCGCTGGGGAAACTGCTGTCCGGGACCTCTCCAAAATGCTAAAGAGCAAAGATGTCAGTCTGGAGACTAAGGTATGCCTGATGTAGGCCATGGTCTTCACAATTACCTGCTATGCATCAGAGAGCTGGACAATGACTAAGGATGACAGAAGACGAGTTGATGCCTTTGAGTTGTGGGGCTGGAGAAGAGTGTTGGACATATCACAGACCGGCAAGAGAACAAACAGGTCTGTCTTGGTGATGGTAAAATCAAGCTGCTCCTTGGAGGCAAGAATTTTGAAGTTCTGTCTCACATATTTTGGACACGTGGCTGGGGGGCACTATCCTTGGAGAAGGACACCATTCTTGGAAGGGTGGAAGGACAGTGTAAGAGAGGAAGACCCCAGATGGGATGTATTGACACTGTGACTGGAAGCAGGTGTCTCAGAGACAGTGAGATTGGCTCAGGATAGGGCAGGATTCAGAGCTATTGTACGCAGGGTCGCTTTGAGTCATGGGCAACTTGGTGGCAAAAAAAACCCAACAAAGGCACATGATTGTGATATTTTAAAGAAGAAGGAGGAGGAAGTGGGGATAAAGAGAACAAAGATGAAGAAGGAGAAGAAATACAAAGCAGAGGGATGAGTAGAAGGAAAAGGAAAAAAGAAGGAAGAAGAGGAGGAGGAGGAGAAGGAGAAAGAGGAGGCCACAAGGATGAAGGCGGAAAATCCTAAATGCTTCCAGTGTTTTTAAAATGCCACTTAAGCAGACTTCGGCATCGTAAATGGTACAGGACTTCTCAACCATCGATCACGCTGGAAGCCGGACTCGTTCATTACCATCGCGTCGGAACCAACTCATAGCTGACCGCCTAAAAGGATTTTCAGAGGCTATAAATGACACAAGAGGAAATTGTCTATTTTTCTCCCTCAGCTGGTAGATTCAAACTGTCCACCGCTAGACTGGCAGTGCAAACTCCTGTCCTCATGGCCATCAGATATCCCTGTGAGAAGCCAGAAGGCAATGGAAGACAGGTCTTCAAAATACTGAAGGAAAGTGATTTGTCACTTAAAGTCAATTCAAGAAGCCAGTTAAGGGTGGCATCCACTTCTTAAATAACATGCCTCCGGAAATTCCATGAACTTTGATAAATGTTGATAGTTGTAGAGGGGCTTTAAGCCTTTTGTTCATAGGGTCCCTACGAGTCATGTTCAACTTGAAGGCAATCAACAACAACAACAGCCTATTCAACAGTATTGTACTCAGGCCAGTGTCCTGTTCCTGATGTTTTTATTGCTCTTGCTGAGAATCTCTGGTAGCAAGTACATACCACAGAGGGCACTTGGAACCCACCAGCCACTCTGAAGGAGAAACATGGGTATTCTCCCCCCCTGTAAAGATCTACATCCTCGGAAACCCAGTGGAGAATTCCTATGAGGCGTGACCAGCTGGACTGGCCTGGGGATAGGTGTTAGGCACCGTGGAGTCAATTCTTAATTTACAGCACCCCCATACAACAGAGGAGAACTGCCCACAAGGTGTTCTAAGGTATAATCTTTATGGGTCAGATCTTCCACAGAGCCACGTGGGCTCAAGCCACCAACCTTTAATTATTACACCACCAGGAATCCTTGCAGTACAATTAGATTAAGATCTATACTTGTGGCTTCCCTGAATCCACCGTCTTCTCGTTTCAGATCTGTATCTTTAATCGTTCCATCTTTCTGGGTAGCTCCCTCCTGTTCTCTAAACCCTGAGTCTGTCTTGAGATCCTGGGCAGGGATGCGTCCCTTGACTTCTGATTTATCTGAGATAAATGAAGGACAACTGGGACTGTGGACTATTTGTGCAAGTGCTTGTGTGTCGAGACTTATTTCAAAATAAAAAGTTAAAAATCAGGCAAAAGGGAAAAGAAATTTCTGGTAAACTCAAGGTTTGATTCTTCCTAAGAGGAACATCCCACGTAAGCAGAAGGTTTTGGGGTACGCAAGGAAGTGCAATAGGAAGAATGGGATGCAATAATGAATAAGGCTAAGCAAACAGCCTTACCAAGAAATAAAGCTCCGTTAACTTCCTTCCAAATGATTAAGGCCTCAGTTAACTGCCCCTTAGAGTCAAGGATGGTGAAACTTCATCTCACACACTTTGGGTATGTTGTCAGAAAGGGCCAGTCCTTGGAAAAAGACCTCATGGCGCCACAACAATAAAAAGGTCAACAACCCAATTGAAAAATGGGCACCGGATATGAACAGACACTTTACCAAAGAAGACATTCAGATGGAGAACAAACACATGAAGAGATGTTCAAAATCCCTAGATCTAAGAGAAAACTAAATCAAAACAACTATGAGATATCATCTCACCACAGTAGGAACACCAAAATTTAACAGAACAGCAAACATCAAATGCTGGTGAGGTTGTGGAGAAACTGGAACGCTTATTCACTGTTTGTGGGAGTGTAAAATGGTGCAACCACTGTGGAAGGCTGTATGGCGCTTTCTCAAAAAGTTACAAATAGAAGTACCATTTGACTCAGCAATTCCAGTACTGGAAATATACCCTAAATATACCCACCACCCAAGCAGATATATGTACACCAATGTTTGTTGCTGCTTTGTTCACAAAAGCAAAGAGTTGGAAGCAACCCAAGTGCCCATCAACAAATGAATGGATAGAGAAACTGTGGTATATTCACACAATGGAATACTATGCTGCATTGAAAAACAAGGAACTAGTGAAATATTCTACAAAATGGGTGACCCTGGAGGACATTATGCCGAGTGAAATATATCAGTCACAAAAGGACAAATACTGCATAGTGCTACTGTTGTAAAACGGGACTGACATTGGGGTTGAAAAAAGAAAGAGAGGATAAATAATATATACTGCAGTGAAACAGATGGGGGAGACAACTGTTTAAAAGGGATATGATTAGGTATTATTGTCATGACAGGAGTCAAAACAAAGGCTGCACAGTGGAGTGGACTTGGGGGGAGGGATTGCCTAACAATGAAAGACTTTTACTTTTCAAAGAGAAGAGTGAACTGAGATGAGGAGGAGTGGACAGGGAGAAGAGTGCAACAACGGATAAATGGAAATCCAAAGTGTCTGTAAACGTTCAATAAAATTAACAAAAAAAGAAAAAAGACATCATGATGGGAAAGTTAGAGAGACAATTAAAGAAAGGAGGACCCTCAACAGGATGGATTGGCACAGTGGCTGTAGCAATGACCTTGAGTGTTATCAGAGGTGGTGAGGATGGAGCCCTGTAGGGCAGGTTCAAGTCTGTTGTTGATAAGGTCGCTATGAGTTGTGGTCAACTTGAGACACCTAGCAAGAACAACTGCCTTACCAATGAATAAGGTTCAGCCAACCACTTTACAAACAAATACAGGTCAGTCTGTGGAGTCCTTAAGTTACCATGATCCGCTGGCTAGAGGCTCTCCACATTGGAAGAAAGCTCCAGCAATCTATTTCCAGAACAAAGCTATCCTTGGAAGCTCCACGACATGCAACTGTTCTCGGACACACACACACACACACACACACACACACACACACACACACACACACAGCTGCTCTGAATCACAATCGACTGAGTGACAACTGGGTTTGGGTTTTAACCAACTGCAGATCTCATCAGAGCCTTCAACAGCCCACACTACCATTGAGCAATTTCCCTATTTCCTTCTCATCAGACTCGAAACTTCATGGTCATCTTGCCATCACTGTACCCTTGCTGTTGAGTGCAGTGTTGCCATTTCCTGTCATGGATGATCAGGAAGCACTGGTCGAGTGGAGCAATGAATCAATTCATGAGCAGATAGCCAGAGACCCTGCCCTCAAGGAACTCACAGTCTGGTGGAACAGGTCAATGGAAAACTCAATCTGATGTGGCATGTGCACCAGTGGGGAATGTAGAGGAACCCCAAGAGTGAGGACAGGGTTCCAGTAGGGTGGATTGTCTAAGCTGAGGTCTTCTGGTGAGTAGTTCAACAGGGGTATGATGGGGGCTGAAAGGAGGTGAGTGTCCCAAAGTAGCAGCCTGTTCTTTGAGTTCCATCTAAGATGGAAAGGTTCCGAGAACTAGGAGAAGGAATGATGGACAAGTCAAGGAGGGGGCTCAATGGTAGAAGGGCTTAAATGTTACCTTGAAGGTGAATAGAGGGGAATTTGAGTAGAGGAGAAAAGAGCCCCTCAGGGTTGTTTTTCTTACATGCCATTGAATTGGCTTCAACTAGCAGTGACCCTATGTATGCAAGGATCAGAAAGAAATCCTGCTGGGTCCTGTATCAGCCTCGGAATTGTTGCTATGTTGAAGCCCATTGTCACAGTCACCACATCATCTCATCTCGTTGAGGGCTATCCTATATTTTATTTTGCATTTTATTTTTATATCCTTCATTCCATTTGGTCAATGCAATATTTATCAGACTTAATGAAAAGGTCTTGTCAAACCTCATTATACATGGTCTTTCTCTTTGTCAATCTTTGTTCCTCTTGCCCTCCTTTCTCTTCCCTGTTACCCCTCCAAGATTAATTCTATGTGTGAATTCTTTCTTTGCTTTTTTAAAAGAAAGCTAAGAAACTAACTCAGTCCCAAAAGAATAAATATTGTGTAAGACCGTTATTGTAGAATGAGTATAAGGATCCCGGAGGGGTAGGAGAGGCTGGAAGCAGAGGGATGTGGATGTCCAGGAGGGAAAGGGGATTGATCATTGGATTAATCAGTTTGTTGCGTGGAGGGGTGAGGGAAATGGAAAGAATTTGTTGGAATTTGTGTTGGAATTTTGTAAATAAACTAGTACAAAAAAAAGTCAACCAATCATGCCATTTTGTTCCATTGTGTTAATTCTAATTCCCACAAAATCTGACTGTCCATTCATTCTACATGGTCCTTCTCTTCACTGTTCCAAGAAAGTATTTGTTGTCTTTCCATTAATTTTCTACTCCTCCTGTCTTGCTATTTTTCAATGACCTTCTGCTTGACCTAGAACGATGTCCTTCTTCAGGAAGCAGTCCCTCTTGACGACATGCCTTTCAAAGCATATGGGATGAAATCTTGTCGTTCTTATTTCGAAGGCACATTCAGACTGTACTTCCAAGATAGATTCCAGTGTGCTCGTTGGGAATTCATGGCTGTGGCCTAGGAGAAGGGACGTTGGTGCTTCGAGCAGCAGAATTTCCACCTTTCATGATAGAGATTCCGGTTCTATTCATGGCCAAAGGAAGTAAAGTGCAATCATCATCCATTTTCCAATGAAGACTTGCACACTGTTAAGACGTTGAGCAGTTTTCCACAGAAATTCCCTGGTTAAGACGGAACAGGAAGAACTGTTTGGTGATCCACTTCTGAAAAATTAGCCTGTAGAAACTGTTGTTAACCGGACACAGAATGAAAACGGGACATGAGAAAACGAATTCTGAAAAAGAGAAAGGCCAGGCAAAGAGGCCGAGGTCTCCACTGCTTAGGACTGTGAAGTGGCCTCCTTAGCTTTCCTTTGGTTTTTATTTCGTTTAAAACAACAATGAAAAAAAAATCTACCTTGGGAGGCTATATTTTCCTTATATGTAAGTGTTGTCAACGTAACGATGGGTAAGCTTAATTATTTTTAAAATTTTTTTTAAAGTATTTTGTGTGTGCACCGTCAAATCAGATCTGACTGGTACAGGAGGAGATTGTTCCTCCTTCTCCAGCAGAGCATCTGGTGGATTTGAACCGTGCACCTCTGGGATTGCAGTACACCTTCTTGCCACTAGGCCACCAGAGCTTGCCAAGAGTAGGGTAAACCAAGAGTAGGGTAATTCCGAAATTTAGAAATGGCATCCCCTCGGGTGGGAGGCTGAGTGGAACCTTCTGTCTGCAGAGGGCATCCAGTATCTCCTCCAGGGGACTGGGCAGTATTCTCTGTTTGCAAAGGGCCAGTCCAGCCGGGACTCTGATCTTGGCTGTGACCTGGTTATTACTATGCCGATCTATTCACAAGAAACTCTATGGATTCCAACAGTTCTATCTTGTGCATTGGGTTGCCATGAGTTGAGAGCCAACCCATAGCAGCTTACAAAAGGTCTGGGCTGTCTCATTAGAGATAAGAATCGGGCATCTGCAGGAGAGCGGCCACAAGAAGCCAGGTAATGATAAGTCTATGCAGAGAGAACCTATGAAGTCAGAAGACAAGGGATAGCTTTCTAGGACCTTGAGGAAGACTCATGGTTTAGAGGATGAAATAAAGCTTCTCAGAGAGACGAAACAATTGAAGAGACAGGAGGGAACTCAAGAGTGTGATGTCAAGAATAGCTTAAAGAGTGGCCTCATAAGGGAGCTCTGGTGGCCTAGTGGCAAAGACACTACACTGCAATCCCAGAGGTACATGGTTCAAATCCACCAGATGCTCTGCTGGAGAAGAAGGGCACAATCTCCTCCTGTACCAGTCAGATCTGATTTGACGGTACAGTAAAAATAATACAATAAAAATTAAAAAAAAAAGAGTGACCTCAGAGTAAGGAGCCCTAGTGGCGCTGTGTTTAAGCACTGGGTTGTTAACCAAAAGATAAGTTATTTGGACTCCCCAGCCATTCCACAGGAGAAAGGCGAGGCTGGCTGGCTTCACAAAGATTGCAGCCTTGGAAGCCCTGTGAGACAGCTCTACTCTTGTTTTATAAGATCTCTTGTGTTGGAATCTGTTTGACGCCAACTGGTGAAGGAGTCAGAGTTCAATGTTCCTAAGAGGTTGGTGCGTCCAACCTGGAGAAACAGCGGAGATGGGATCGAGGGTGATCTCGGAGGAGGGTTTTGATCCTGTGTGGGTGGGGCCTGAGCAGTTAGTGGAGAAGAAAGAGATGGGTGAAGACATGTCAGATGTGAGGGGGCGAAGAGAGAGAGTGTTTGACCAAGGACGGCTGCTGGTGAGAAAGAGAACTGGATGATAATCAAAGTAAATGAACAGCTTATGCCCACTGGGAGATTAGCACAGCCAGGCTCTGGGCTAAATTATTTGTATAAATCAGCTTCCTCTCTTTTCCTTTCCTTCACTCTATGATGACACAACCCTGCTCGCTGAAACTGAGGAGGACCTCATGGACTTACTGCAGAGG
>NW_006399958.1:1965537-1968647 GCF_000299155.1 Elephantulus edwardii
TCCTTCCTTCCTTCCTTCCTTCCTTCCTTCCTTCCTTCCTTCCTTCCTCATGCCCCAGCACTGACCTGTCACAGTCCTAAGCATTGACAATACGACAAGGAACAAAATAGGCAAGAACTCTTCTCTACCAATGTTTATATTCTAGGATGGGTGGTGGTAAGACATCCAGCATTAAAGTAGATAAATGCAGTACATAATAGTTAGGGTGGTATTCCCTGGTCTGTCTCTCTGCCTGTCTCTTTCTGTAGACCAAGGAATCCCATCCAAGAGCCCCCTTAATAAAGCTTCTTTAGCTTTCTTTAAAAAAAAAAGCTAGGAAGGCTCTGAAAAAAAAAGCGGGGCAGGAATATGTTCAGGTATGGACTGTTCAAGGTGGCCTTTGAGCAAAGAGCTAAAGGGAGATGGGGAGTGAGATATGGGGGTATCTAGAGAAAGATGGTCCCAGAAAGAAACTAGCAAGTGCAAAGGCACTGAGGTGGGAAGGGTCTGGCGTGTCAGAGGATCTGTGAGGAGGTCCAGGTGGCTGGAAAAGAGTGAAGAGCTGAGGAGTTGGAAGAAAGGGGACAGAGAGGCTATGGGAAGGCTGGACATCGAGGTCCACTTTGACACCATTTTATAAACTAAGCTGTTTTTGTGGCTATTCGATGCCACCGAGTCCATTACAACTAATGGTGACTTTGTGAAGAACAGATCTGACCCAGTTGTTGTGTACTGTAGAGGAGGAACAAACCCATAGCTGACCCTCCGTTGGGTTTTCAGAGGCAGTTAATTTCATGGGAGGAGATTGCTCCCATGGA
Organism: Elephantulus edwardii; assembly: GCF_000299155.1. Lineage (NCBI taxonomy): Eukaryota > Metazoa > Chordata > Mammalia > Macroscelidea > Macroscelididae > Elephantulus > Elephantulus edwardii. Next base: position 1,966,335 of record NW_006399958.1, read on the forward strand.
GCCACTGGTGGCCTCGAACTATGTATCTGTGGGATTTCAGCACAGCTTCTTAGCACTAGGCCACCAGAGTTCCCTTACCGAGGCTAAAGTAGGAGAAAGAACTTGCTTAAGGTCACATAGCTAGAAGCCTCTGCCTTCTACACTCCTAAGTCTTCTTTCTTCCTGTGTGTCCCCAGACAACTGCCTTTTTATCTAAGCACTGACTTGTGCTTCTAACACCATTTTAAAGCCCTTCACATGAACTCATGGCGTTCTTCCACTGAACCCGGGTAAAAAGTGGTCTTATAATCTTCATTTTACAGATGAGAAAGCCAAAACAAAGACTCAGTGTGACTTCCCACTAAGGTTGCACAACGATGTCAATGGTGGCGCCATGTTTGTTTGAACCCGAGCAAAGAGCTCTCAGCAACCACAGGGAGTGAAATACCAGAGAACAAAGCTGGGGATGGTGCAATGATTGAAGCGGTGGGATTAACCCCAGACAAGAGGCAAGACGCCCTCCTCCATTGTCTTGGGAAGGAAGAAGGAAAGGGTGCGGGGCGTTGCAGCTGGGGTGTGCACTGGGTGGCAGGAAGCTGAGGGAGGGCCTGTCGGATGGCTTCTGTTTCTTCAGAGAGATGGAGGCCAGCTCATCTCAAGGGGCAGCTGGCAGGGTGAGGCTGGAAGGTGAGGCTGGAGGAGAAGGAGAAGGTGCCTGAGCAGAGCTGGCACCAGCTCTGTGGTTGGCATCCATAGCATGTATAATTGAAAATATTATATTATTCATATTATAAACAATGTTACGAAGCATTGTATAACAATGTTGTTTGTTGTTATGTGCCGTCGAGTCGCTTGCAACTCATAGCGACCCTATGTACAATAGCCCTAAACCCTGTTCTATCCTGTGCCAATCGCACTGTCTCTGACACACCCATCCCGATTACCCCAGTCACTGAATCAATCCACCTCATAGGGGGTCTTCCCCTCCTGCGCTGTCCCTCCACTCTGCCCAGCATGATGTCCCTCTCCAAAGACCTTTCTCTCCCTACAACATGTCCAAAGTATGTTAGGCGAAGCCCCAGAATACATTCATAAATACTATCTATACTAGATATTTTGGAAGCAGGAGTGGCAGCCACTTCCTAAACAACTCTATGAAACTCTGTAAACTTTGAGAAACAACGATAGTTATAGAAAGGCTTAGGGTCTTTTGTTCATAGGATCACTACGAGTCGTGCTCAACTCGAGGGCAATCAACAACAACAACATGCTAGATATTAATAAATAGACTATTATAGATTCATAAATATGTACTAGATCGTAGTAACAAGTCTGTAATATATAATATCAATAAATATCACATAATGTATTAATAATATAATTGCTAATAGCAATTATTATAAATAGTATATTCTATTAATAAGCAAGGCTTGGAGAATTGCACTGTTAACCTGTTTGAATCCATGAGCAGCTCCAGGGGAGAGAGATGGGCAATCTCTTCCTGTGCAATTTATAGCCTTGGAAACCCGCTGGAGGGTCAGCTATGAGCCAGTTCTACCTCAGTGTTATTATGTTAGTTGTTTCATGGTCGCTGTGAGTTGTCTACGACTCGTCGGCACTTAACAACAACAACAACAACAACGAAAGAGCTCAGTTGGCCTAGTGGACAGAAAGCAATGCCACCAAGCCAGAGGTGGGTGATTTGAATCTGCGGCCCTCAGGCCTCATTTTATTCAGCGACTGGGGTGATCGGGATGGGTGTGTCAGAGGCAGTGCGATTGGCACAGGATAGAGCAGGGTTTAGGGTTTTGTAAATAGGGTCGCTATGAGTCGCAAGAGACTTGACGGCACATAACAACAACAATATACATATACGTGTCCTATGGACTACACCCATAGCCATATATACATGTGTCTACATATCTCTGATGGCGTAGTCCAACCAACTGCTCCACTGCTAACCGAAAGCCTACATCTCCAGCAATTTGAATTCAGCTTTAACAAAGAAACACTGCCTGGGTCCACCAGCTGCTCTGCAAATGTGTGGGTAATCACTTCCCGCTGAGATTCACAGCCTCTGAAATCCAATGGTTACTATCAGTCAGGACTGATAAGACTGAAGTGAGTTTGAGTTTTATGTCATTGTGTATTGAGTTGAAATTGCCTCTGGTGGGTTTATAGAGGCTGCCAATCACATGGGAGTGGATTTCCTATCTTTCTTCCATGGAGCAGCTAGTGAATTTGAACCATGCGCTTTTGGGGTGTCAGTATAACTCTTTACACTAAGTCACCAGACTCCCTTATGTGTATAATATTGTTGTTGTTGTTGTTGTT
>NW_006399958.1:1969827-1977704 GCF_000299155.1 Elephantulus edwardii
TAGATAGTTGATAGCTGATAGATAGATAAGTAGATAGATAATTAGATGTTGTTAGGTGCCATCAAGTGAAACAGGGTTCATATCAACCCTCTGAACAGCCAACCTGAACCCTGCCCTATCATGTGCCATCCTCATTCTCATCATTCCTGAAACACAAGCCCATAGCGGAAGTCATCGTGTCACTCCATCTCATTGGGAGTCTTCCTCTCCTTTGCTGACTCGCCTTCATCTTTTCAAGCATGATGTCCTCTCCAGTGAATAGCCTCGCCTAGCTACATGTCCAAAGAATGAAAGACGAAGCTTTACCACCTTTGTCTCCAAAGGAGCACTCTGGCTGCATCTTCTCCAAGACGTATCTATTCGTTCTCTTGGCAGTCCATAGGATATTCCGTGCTCTTCTGCAATACCACCACTCAAAAGTGTCAATTCTTCTCTGTGTGTGTGTGTGTATGTGTATACACACACATGCATATATACACACATATTCATATATATATACACATAATCACATATACACATTGGATATGGATATGGATATGCATGTTAGAGAGCCCTGGAGGCTGATGGGGTTGCCCATATGGGGAGTTGTGCTTCTAACCCAAAGTCTGCACCTCTTCTCTGGTAGCTCAAATCCACCATCAAATCCATGGAAGAAATAGGGCAATCTCCTCCCATGCGATTGAAAGCCTTGGAAACCCACTGAGAGGTCAGCGATGAGTCAACAGTAACACGATGACAAGAGAGAGAAATATATATTTTACTTCAACATGTGTTTAGATAGGAGCCTTTACAGTGCAGTGGATTATATCTTTGGCTGCTAACCGGAAGACCAGCTCTTTGGAGTCACTGGTCACCTATGGGAGAAAGGAGACACAGCCTGCTTCCATAAAGAATCAAAGCTTTGGAAACCATAAGCACCAGTTCTACTTCGTTTTATAGCGTCATTGGGAGCTGGAGTAGGCTTGATTGCAGTGGGTTTGGTTTTTGTTTCAGAAGTAGCCAAAGAAAGGTCTTGTTGTTGTTGTTGTTGTTAGGTGCTCTTGAGTTAGTTAGCTCCAACTCACAGTGACTCTACGTAGACCAGAACGCAGAAATGCTGGCCTGTCCTCCACCAGCCTAATGTCTTTTCTGTGCTTACTTACACCCACTGTCGCAGTCAATGTGTTAGTTCATCTCATGAAGGGTCTTACTCTTTCTTTTGCTGATTCTCCACATTTCCAGGCATGATGTCCTTCTCCAGGGACTGGTTCCTCTTAATCAGTGTGCTCTGAAAAGCCTGGGTAGAGAATGTCATCAAACACTGGATTGCTAACAAAATTTGGTGGTTTGAACTCTCCACCCAAGAGGCACCTTCCTGGTGATCTACATCCAAAAATTCAGAGCCTTGAAAGGCCCATGTAGCAGCCGTACTCTGCACACATAGACTCACCAGGAGTTGGGACTTACTGGATGCCAAGAGGATAAAGGAGTGGACCGTGAGGGGACAGATGTGAAAACAGAAGGGGCTTGGTGGAAAAGGCTTCCTAAGGAGGGTCAAGACGTCTTTGAGGTGGAAGAACAGGTATGGCGGAGCCACCCACAGGGCTGGAAGCATGGGAGGCTGTGGTCAGGGGGTGGAGTGTGGGATTGCGTGGCTCAGAGGTGGAGCCCATCATGGATGGAGATAGGGGCCAGGGTGTGACTGTGGGAATGGATGTCAGGGGTGGTGGTCTCCAGTCATGCAGAAGCTGTGAGATATCAAGATGGAGTTGTGGAAGAGTGGTGTGTTATTTTTTTCCCCCCCAGGGCTCCTGACACCTTGTGACAACAAGTACCTCTTCTTACAACAGAGATCAGATGTGATTTACCAAGTGCTGGGAAGGCTGCCAAGGCTTTGACATGCACTATCATGTTTAATCCTCGCAATAGATTTATGAGGTTAGGGACTCTCATTAAGCCAGACCAAACCCAATGTCATGGACTCCCATTTCAATTGGCAGACAAATCTATAGGACAAAGCAGAGCTGCCCTGTTGAATTTCTAAGGCTCTAAGTTGTGGTATTGGAGAAGAGTACAAAATGTCCCCTGGACTGTCAAAAGATCAAGTCTGTCTTGGAAAAACTGTGACTGGGAAGCAAAGGTAGTGAAGAAACTTAATCTCGTGTATTTTGAGTACGTTTTCAGGAAAGGCTAGTCCTTGGAGAAAGACATCATGTTTGGAAAGGTGGCACTCTTCTGTGTCATTTAAAGTCTCTGAAAATTTAAAGCCACTGTAAGGTCAGCTATGAGTCACTTCTGGCTTAACGGCAATGAATGATGAGATTTTAATTAATACTAAATTTATTTGTATTTGAGTAAAAGCCTAAAAGTCATATTGCGTTTTCATACAATCATTCATGGACATTTTGTTTTACAACATGAATGGCCACTGACTAATGTCATTAATTAAGTACAATGTCCAGTAAATCTCTTTTTGTGTATCGGCTTTCCCTTCGCCCAACTAATTTATTTATTCTTTCTCACTTTCTCCTGCCTCTTTTCTCATCCCTATTTTTCCTTTCAAGGTGGATATTCTATCTCGTGTAAACCTTTCCTTTGTTTTTTTTTATAATAGAGACCTCATGATGCTGGGGAAAAAAATGGAAGGAGGGTCAGAGAATGAGAGGAAGACCCTTGATGAGGTGGATTGACACAGTGTCTGGAACAATGAACTTGAGCATGACAAAGACAGTGAGGATGGCACAGGATAAGGCAAGGAACAAGTCTACCATTCGCAGGGTCATTATGAGTCAGGGTTGACTCCACGGCACCTAACAGCAACAACAACAACAACAACATACTGTAATTAGCTTTCAAAGGATGCATTCCTTAATGGAAGTAGACTGCTATCTTTTCTCCCAAAAACTGACTGGTAGTTTGGTTTTGGGGTCAGACTGGCTCTCAGCATGCAGTTTGAACCCACCAGCTTCTCCACAGGAGAAAGAGAGGCAATCTCCTGTCGTGCGATTAACGGACTCTGAAAAACCCACTGGACAGTCAGCTAATAGCCAGTTCCGACACTCGATGGTACATAATAAAAATAACAGCGAATCTAGTAAGTTGTTATCAAATTGAGTGAGCTCTCATCTCACGTCAGTCCCACTTGTTAAAGAGAAGTGCTCCATGGGAGTCTCATGATATACTGGTTGAGCCCTGGCTGATAACCTATCAGCTGATGGTTCTCATCCACCAGTAGCTCTGAGGGAGATGAGACCTGTCAATCTATTCCCATGAAGAATCCTCTCTCCTCTCCTCCATTCTGACCTATGGTGGCCCTCCATTGAGTTTTTATCTGGGAAACTATCTCATCTTTCTCTCATAGGCTTCGAACCGTTGACCTTTCAGCTAGAAGCCTAACACTAAGCATGCTACGCCACCAGGGCTTCTTCCTATAAAAACTGCAGCCTTGGAAACTCTAGTAGGCTGTCCTACTCTGTCCAATAAACTCATCATGAGTCAGAATTCATAGAATGGCAGATACCAACAACAGTAATAATCTTTTGGCGAGCAGTTCTCCTGGCCTTTCCTTCAGTGGCACCGGGGTGGGCTTGAACTGCGAACCTTTAGGTTGACAGATGATTGCAGACTGCTCCACCCAGGCCTCCACTGCATACCACATGGCCCAGCTCACTGAATTCTCATGCACGCACCATCACCCGCATCCAGCAGATAAGGAAACAAGAGAGAAATGGGGTCAGTTGCCCAACCTCGCGAGGTGAGCCCGTGGTAATGCCGGGACTCGAACCGCAGCCCACCTGGTGCTGTGCTGACCTCATGTGTCTCTTTGATTGCCCAAACTCACCTCGCAAGTGCCTCTGACTCAGCGCCTAGCTGCCTCTGCTCTCACATCAGAGTTCGTCACCTACAGACCAGGTGGTGTCCGTGTGCACAATAACTGATGATCTGTGGCATTACGTGCACACCTCAGTGGCTCTGCCCTATCTTTCTCCACTACTATTAAGGCATTTGGCTGCTGACCAGAAAGGTCAGTAGTTCTAGCCTATCTGCTGCTTCTTGAGAAAAAGATGAGGAAATTGGCATCTGGAAAGACTACAGCCTTGGAAAAACCCTACGGGCGGTTCTTCTGTCTTATAGGGTGGCTAGGAGAAAAGAAGCCATCTGCTTCTAGGATGAGCTGCGAAGCCCTCCAGGGAACTTCTACTCTGTCTTATAGGGTTGCTTTTAGAAGACAAGGCAGTCTATTTCAGTTAAGACTTAGAGCTTGGGGAACCAGTGTGGGGCAGTTCTGCTCTGTGATCCAGGGTGGCTGTGATCAGAATCGACTGAGAACGGTGCTGGGTTTGGTTTTAAAATGTTTATAGTCTGCTCTCATTTCCACCCCCACTCACCTCCCAATCAGAGTCTTTTTAAAAATTTTATTAGAAACCTTGAGGAGAAAAATAATAAAATAGAAAGAAACCTTGAGGAGAACGAAAATCCCAGAACACTTGATTGTGCTTATGTGAAACTTACACATGGACCAGGAAATAGTCCTCAAAACAGAGCAGGGAAACACGGCATGGTTTAAAATCAGGAACGGAGTGCATCAGGGATGTGTCCTATCTCCATACCTTTACAATCTATATGCAGAACAGATCATTTGGGAGCCTGGATTTTGTGAAGAGGAATGTGGGATAAGGATTTGAGGAAGACTCATCAACAACCTACATTCTACAGATGACACACCCTTGCTTGCTGAAACCGAGGCGGACCTGAAGCACTTGCTGCAGAAGGTCAAGGACTGTAGTCTTCAATATGGATTGAAGCTCAACATCAAGAAGACAAAGATTCTCACCACTGGGACAATTGGCAGCACCATGATGAATGGAGAAGAAACTGAGGTTGCTAACAATGACAGCTTGCTCGGCTCCACAATCAACACTCTTGGCACCAGCAGTCAAGAAATCAAAAGATGAATTGCATTAGGTAAACCTGCATGAACCTTTCCAGAGTACTGAGAAGCAACGGTGTCATTCTAGAGACTAAGGTGCGCCTGATCCAGACCATGGTCATTGCAATTACTTTTTATGCATCAGAGAGCTGGACAATGACTAAGTATGACAGAAGAATTGATGCCTTTGAGTTGTGGTGCTGGAGAAGAGTATTGAACATACCATGGACTGCTAAGAGAAGAAATAGGTCTGTCTTGGGGAGGCTGGAACCAAGTTTCTCCTTGGAGATTAGAATTTTGAAGCTCCGTCTCACATGCTTTGGGCACGGAGCCAGGAGGGACTGATCCTTGGAGAAGGACATCATGCTCGGAAGGGTGGAGGGACACAGCAGGAGAGGAAGACTCTGGATGAGATGGGGGTAGGTGTGTCAGAGTCAGTGAGGCTGGCTCAGGACAGAGTAACCTTCAGAGCTATTGTACATAGGGGTCACTATGAGTTGCAGACGGCTCACCGGAGCATAACAACAACAACCGATGCTATCTAGTCCCTGGAGCAGCCCGTGAAAATCCACTAGAGAGTCAGCCGTGAGTTATTTCCAGCTCAATTATACATAACGAAAACAGCAACAAAAGGGTGACAAACATGAAACAGAAGAACTTTAATTTTTTTAAAATTTCTTACCTTTTTTCCCCCTTTTATTAATTTTAATGAACTTTTACAGAGATTTTGGATTTCCATTCATTCATTGTTGCACTTTTCTCCCTGCCCAGCCCTCACCCTCCCCCAGTTCGCTTCTCTCTTTGAAAAGTAAAATTCTTTCATTGGTATACAATCCCCCCTGCACCCTCCCCACTGCCCCAGTACACTCCACTATGCAACCTTAATTCTGGACTCTTGTGATAACCATAATACCTTATCATATATTGCTTTTAAACTGTTCTCTCCCTCATCTGTTTCAATGCAGTGTACATAATTTATCTAGTTTTTCTCAGTCTTACCCCAACCGTGATGTCAGTCCTGTTTTGCAACAGTAGCACCATGCAGTACTTGTGCTTTTGTGACCGAGATACTTCCCTCAGCATAATGTCCCCCAGGGTCACCCATTTTGCATAATATTTCATGAGTTCCTTGTTTTTCAAAGCAGTGTAGTATTCCATTGTGTGAATATACCACAGCTTCTCTATCCATCCGTTTGTTGATGGGCACTTAGGTTGTTTCCAACTCCTTGCTATTGTGAACAAAGCTGCAATAAACATGGATGTGCATATATCTGCTTGGATGGCAGTTATGGTCTCTTTGGGGTATATTCCCAGTAGTGGAATTGCTGAGTCAAATGGTATCTCTATTTGCAACTTTTTGAGAAAGTGCCACACCATTTTCCACAGTGGTTGTACCATTTTACACTCCCACCAACAGAGAATAAGGGTCCCAGTTTCTCCACAACCTCGCCAGCATTTGTTGCTTGCTGTTCTGTTAAATTTTCCTATCCTGTCTGGGGTGATGTGATATCTCATAGTTGTTTTGATGAGAACTTTATATTTTTTTAAACCTGATTTAATGAATTCTAGTCTCATAAGCCTTGAACTTTTAACTGTCCCAACTCACCTTTCAGCAACAAAGTAATTTAACGTATAAAATAATGAATATCACCTTTGAACACTGTGATTTACTTGGAAATACCAGCAATGAAATAATCTATTTGAAATCCAATGGACAAGAAGTATGCTAAAGTATTGATAAGAAGGATGAGGGCTCAAAAAAAAAAGGAAGAAGAAGAAGGTTGAGGGCTCATACTTTGAAACTAGATCAAGGGGAATAGAACAACTAAAAAGGAAAGAATAAGAATTATTTATATAAGTTGATACACTATGAAGAATGCAAGTCAATATCCTTGTGCAACGTGCGTAGAAATTGTTGCATCAGAACGTGTTTTGCTGTGCACATTCTACAAAAAAGAAAAATAACTGAAAATTATAGAGGCTGTAAAAATAAAAAGAAGATGGAGATGATTCTTGACTCCTCACCCGTCAGGTATATCAGGGTCGATGCTGGGCTGCTGGCCACAAGAATGACTGCAGGAGCCCACCAGCCACTCCGTGGGGAGGGGGGATCGCGAGGTTGTCTTCTTCTGTAAAGACCCCTGTGGGGCAGTGCGACGCTGTGCGAGGGAACTGATGTCAGGTCTGACTGCATAGCGTAAGGCTTTTGGTTATGGTCAGCTCAGCGTCAGAACAGACAGGCGTCCACCCATCTGCCTCCACCTCCCACACCTTCGTCCAAGCCACTGGAATGGCTATAATAACATCAGAACTGGTCTCTCAGCCCCCACCCTCGAACCTCACCTCCTATGCTGGCAAGCCCACCCCAGCTACCAAGGTGTTCTGGAAACACAAACACGGTCGTGTTAGAACCTGCACAACACCAGCGTGTGGTTCCGTGCTGCAATTATAAATAAGACCTAAACGCCTCCAGGGAACTCGAAGGCTGGCTGGTGGCCATTCTGTCAATCTCCTCGTCCGCCAGGCACCGGGCCCCAGTCCTGGTGCAATTCCTTGATGTTCTCAACACTGTGGGCGCTTTCCCACCTCCGTGTCCTTGCCTATGCGGACACCCTTCCTGACACGCTACAAGTAGCTAATTCTTTTGCATAGCTTGGCTTTTTAATTTTCTTCTTCTTCTTTTACAAATCAAATTGTTTTTTATTCAAGCTTTCATAGACATTTTCTTTTTTTTATTATTCATTTTAATGAACATTTACAGAGGCTTTGGATTTCCATTCACTCATTATTGCACTTTTCTCCTGGTGAAGAGATTGAGATTGTTCACAGCTTCAGTTTGTGTGGCTCCATGGTCAACACTCTTGGCACCAGCAGCCAGGAAATCAAAAAACGTATTGCAATGGGAAAGTCTGCTGTTAGGGACCTCTCTAAAGTACTCAAGAGCAATGGTGTCTCTCTGGAGACTAAG
>NW_006399958.1:1977839-1979413 GCF_000299155.1 Elephantulus edwardii
TTGAGCTGTGGTGCTGGAGAAGAGTATTGAATGTACCATGGACTGCCAAGAAAACAAACAGATTCATCCTAGAGAGGGTTAAACCAGGCTGCTCCTTGGAAGCAAGGATTCTAGGGCTTCGTCTGACATACTTTGGACATGTTGTAAGGAAAGACAGGTCCTTGGAGAGGGACATCATGCTTGGTAGGTTGGAGGGACAGTGCAGGAGAGGAAGACTCTCTATGAGGTGGATTGATTCAGTGACTGGGGTAATCGGGATGGGTTTGTCAGAGGCAGTGCGAATGGCACAAGATAGAACAGGGTTTAGGGCTGTTGTACATGGGGTCCCTATGAGTTGCAAGCAAGTCGACGGCACATAACAACAACAACAACTCCTTTCCCCACCTCCAGTTCTTCCTTCTCTTTGAAAAGTAAAAGAAAAATTCTTTCATTGTTATACAATCCCTCCCCCCAAGTCTACCGATGGTCCCTCATTTGTAGACATGTCCCTCATTCTCCCCTTGCCATCCAACGGGAACCCACTCACAGCTGACCCTCCTGCAGGTTTTCAGAGGTGCCTGATTCAGGCTTTGGTCATTCCATTCACTTGCTATGGACAATGACTAAGGAGGACAGAAGAAGAAAGATACCTTCGAGCTGTGATGTTGCAGAAGAGGACTGAGGATCCTGTGTGTGGCCAGGAGAACAAACAGATGGGTCTTGGAGAAGGTGCAGCCAGAGGGCTCCTGAGAGGCAGGGACGACAAAGCTTCATCTCACATACTTGGAGCATGTTGTTAGGAGGGGGGAAAACATGCTTGGGAAGGAGGAAGATCAGCGAAAGAGAGGAAGAGCCTCAAGGAGATGGATTGACAGAGTGACTGTGACAATGGGCTTAAAAATATCAGAGACAATGAGGCCGTTCAGGACAGGAGGAGGTCCAGGTCTGTTGCTGACTCCTACTCAACTCGATGAACATCCAACAAGAAGTCACACAGGAGGATACGGTCCATCTTTCTCCCGCAGATCTGCTGGTGGCTTTGAACTGCCTGCCTCTGTGTTGACAGCGCAGCTCCTTGCTAAGGACGCCAGCAGGTCTCCCCTAGGGTTCTGTGCAGCTGGGTTTCCAGGGCCTCCCCGCCCTAGTGTCTGTCTGCTTTGGATTTATCCTCAGCTTTCCTCCCTCACCCCCCTGGTGTTGGCTATGGCCTGCTGCCCGGGGACAGACAACTTCATTCTTTGTCACGTCTCTTGGGACAGACTTCGCTCTCGTTTCCACAGCCGTGGAGTTCAACTCGCAGCTGCTGGGACAACAAAGCACACCCCAGTGTTGATAGGATTTCCAAGCCAAGGTGACGGCTTCCTAATTACCCGCCCAGCCTGTCACCACCTTACCAAGCTTACCGTTCCTGCCTCATTCTCGTTACTTGTGGGGAAATGAACTCAAATACTGCAGAGATTGTGAGGGGTGCAGGATGGGACAGAGCTCATTCTGTGGTCCAGAGGGTCCCAGTGACTCAGCCCAACCTTCTCCTGGCCAGTGGAGGCCCTTTTTTTCTCCTCATTAATAATTTTCTGTATTTACTTTTTTAAAAT
>NW_006399958.1:1979595-1986551 GCF_000299155.1 Elephantulus edwardii
ATTCATTGTTGCACTTTTCCACCCTCCTCCACTCCCAGTTTGCTCTTCTCTTTGAAAAGTAAAAGAAAAATTCTTTCATTGTTTTACAATCCCTCCCCCCAGGTCCACTCCACTGTGCAGCCTTTGTTCTGGACTCCTGTCATGACAATAATACCTAATTATATATCCCTTTAAAAACAGTTCTCTCCCTCATCTGTTTCAATGCAGTGTACATTATTGAACCTATCTTTCTCAGTCTCCCCCCAACCCCGATGTCAGTCCTGTTTTACAACAGTAGCACTATGCAGTATTTGTCCTTTTGTGACTGAGATACTTCACTCAGCATAATATCCTCCAGGGTCACCCATTTTAATAATATTGCATGAGTTCCTTGTTTTTCAATGTAGTGTAGTATTCCATTGTATGAATATACCATAGCTTCTCTACCCACTCGATAATAATGATCTTATTATACCATAATTAGGGGGTTTGGGTGGCTTAGTGGGTAGGGCGCAGTGCTGCCAACCCGAAGACAGGTCGTTCAAATCCACCAGCCACTGTGAGGGAGACAGATGGGCAACTTCCTCCTGTGCACTTTACAGCCTCAGAAACCCAAAGAAGGGTCCGCTCAGCTGTCAGCTGAGTTGTTATTGATACAATTGTCCTTTCCCTCCCTCCCCTGTCGCTCACCTCTCATTCCTGTTAACTATAATATAAAGGGTTTCTACAGTATTTGTCCTTATGGGACTGAGTTAGTTCACTTGAAGCTGCAAATCTTAATGGGAACAGACTGCTCAGTCTTTCTCCCATAGAGTGACTGGTGGATTTGAACCGCCGACCTTTTAATTTGTCACCCAGCTGCACTGGGACAGCTGGTCACCCTATGCTGCTCTTCTTCACCCATGTGGTACCGTTGTTTGTTGTTGGGTGTCATCTAATAATCCATCCTGACTTGTGGTGACTTCATGTGCGCAGAGCAGAACCTTTGTTGTTACGTGTCTATCGGTGTGTAAATAGTTTCTTAGCTTTTTATCACGGTGGCCTTAATCCATATTGTCCTCGTCCTGTGATGGTTGATTAATGCCACTCAGCACAACTTGTTCTAGATTCATCCAAGTGGTGCAGCATTTCACAAGCCCTCGGTCGTTTCTGAGTGATGCAGAAGGCTCCACCGTGTGACTGTGTTTGGTTTTGACTGTGTTTCTTTAGCCATGCACCCACTGATGGGCACTTGGGTTGTCCTTAACTCTTTGCTATTGTAAATATTACTGCAATAAACAAGGGTGTGAGTATGCCGGTTCATGTCACAGCTCTTGTTTCTTTAGGATGTATGCCTAGTACCAGGGTTGCTGAATCAAATGTTCTTTCTATTCCCAACCTGCTAGGGAAACACGAAACTGCCTTCCATAGGAGTTGCCCATTTCACACTTCCGCCAGCCGCATATAAGAGGCTGTAAATATTTCTTCTTTTTTGAGTAATTTTGATGAAAGTTTACAGAGACTTTGGATTTCCAGTCATTCCTTGTTGCACTTTTCTCCTTGCCCACCCTTCCCCACCCCAATTTGCTCTTCTCTTTGAAAAGTAAAATTCTTTCATTGTTATGCAATCCCTCCCTCCAAGTCCACTCCACTGTGTAACCTTCATTCTAGACTCCTGTCATGACAATAATACCCAATCATATATCCCGTTTAAACAGTTTCCCCCCTCATCTCTTTCAATACAGTATACATTATTTATCCCCTCTTTCTCAGTCTTCCCTCAACTGCGATGTCAGTCCCGTTTTACAAGTGACACTATGCAATATTTGTCCTTTTGTGACTGAGATACTTCACTCAGCATCATGTCCTCCAGGGTCACCCGTTTTGTAGAATATTTCATTAGTTCTTTTTTGTTCAAAGCAGTGTAGTATGTGTGAATATACCAGAGCGTTTCTATCCATTCATTTGTTGATGTGCACCTGGGTTGTTTCCAACTCTTTGCTATTGTGAACAAAGCTGCGATAAACATGGGTGTGCATGTATCTGCTTGGATAGCAGTTATGGTTTCTTTAGGGAGTATTCCCAGCAGTGGAATTGCTGGGTCAAATGGTATTTCTATTTCCAAGTTTTTAAGAAAGCACTGTACTGCCTTCCTTAGTGGTTTCACCATTTTACACTCCCACCAGCAGTGAATAAGGGTTCCAGTTTCTCCACAACCTCGACAGCATCTGTTGTTTAATAGTCTGTTAAATTTTGCTGTTCTTACTGGGGTGAGATGGTATCTTATAGTTATTTTGAATCTTTGTCTTCTGGATGTTGACCTTCAGTCCACAAGCAGAACCTTGCCTCCCAGAATTCTCCATGCTGACATCTTTCAGGCCTTGGAAACCCTAAGGGGCAGGTCTACTGTCCTAAAGGGTCACCGCAGGTCAAAATGGACTTGGTGGCAATGAGTTTGGTTCTTGAGTTGGCTCCCACTCAATGCGACCCATATACACAAGTCCAATCCTGCGCCATCCTCCCAATTTCTGCCACTGGGCCAGTTCGTCTCATTGAGTATCTTCTTTTTCTCTGAACTTCGACTTTTTCCAGGCACCATGTCCTTCTCCAAGGACTGATCCTTCCTGATAACATGTCCAAAGAGCCATGCTTGCCACCACCTTTGCTTCTAAGAAGTCTAGCTGCATTTCCTCCAAGACAGATATGCTTGTTCTTTTAACGAGCAAAAGATCTGACGACCTTGATTCCAAAGTGCCTCTGGGAGACTTTGACCCGTCAACCTCTCAACTGGCAGTTGGTGCTTATCGGTTTGAGCCATTCTCACAGGTGCACTGAGCTCCTCATACAAAGCCTGCTCTTGGCACCTGGCCCCCTCGTCTCTCTCCCAAGCGCTTTGCAGGGCTAACTCTCACTCATCTCCTAGGCCTTGGCTTGAAGACTACATCCTTCAGGAAATGTCGCAAGATGTTCATGCTGGGTTGAGAGGTACACCTGTGTAAACCCCACTGTTTGGGCTTAAACTTGACCGTCTCCTTGCCTACCTTCCCTACAAGATTCAGAGCTTACTCTCAGGGGGCTGACTTGTTTCCTGTTAGGATGTGTTTGATGAATGAATAAGGGGGGGATCCCATCACTCCTTTTCTAAGAGCCTCCATGGCTCCCAACTTACTGAAAATCCCGGGTCTATGCAATGGGGCTCTTCTCTTCCCCTCCTCCACTCTCCCTTCATGTCAGCCCTTCCTGCCATGTTCCAGGCACTGCCCTGCCTCTGAGAGTTTGTTCCAGCTCTTCCCTCTGCCAAAGAGCTCTGGTGGTGCTGTGGGTAAGGCATTCAGCTGCTAACCAAAAGGCTGGTGGTTCGAACTCACCAGCTGCCCCAGGGGAGAAGGACGACGAGGCTGTCTGCTTCTGTAAAGACTTGCAGGCTTGGTGGTGAGGGTGTGGAGGGATAAGAACTCACACAATGCTGGTGGGGATGTGACTGGTGCAACCACTGTGGAAAGTAGCGGGGTTTTTTACTATATTAATTATGGTTAATTAATGCAATTAATGAATTACTCCGCCTGATCAATCCCCTATTGTACATCGTCTTTCCCTTTACCCAACTTAATGAGTGCCTAATATCTAATTATTAATTCTTAGTTTAAAATGTGTGCATTGAAGAAATCTGTCAAAAACCTCTTTAAAGTGCTTAGGAGCAAGGATGTCAGTTTAAAGACTAAGGTGCACTTGATCCAAGCTGCTTGGATCTCTTCAACTGCTTCCTGTACATCTGAAAGTTGGACAGTAAGGGTGACAGGTGAAGCGTGGATGTATTTGAATTGTGGTGTTGGAGAAGAGTATTGAATAGACTCTGGACTGCCAAAAGAACAAACAAATCTGTCTTCAAGGAAGTGTAACCAGAATGCTCCTTAGAGGCAAGGATAGGAAAATTTAGTCGGGGCATATCCTCAGGAGGAACGAGTCCTTGGAGAGAGACATCATGCTGGGAAAGAGAGGCCTGACAAAAGAGAGGAAGATATCCTCAAGGAGATTGATTGCTATAGTGAGTACATCAGGCTGGAGTGTGGCCCAGATGGCAAGGAGGGTGCAGGACAGGACTGGGCTCAGATCTGCTGTAGACAGAGTTGTCTGAGTTGTAGTTGACTCGATGGCCCCCTAACAGCCACAAACACTTGTTAAAGACAGAGGAAGGGAGAGGCAACATAGCTCAAGGGGGCAATCAGAGATTGTGAGCGACTGTT
The DNA here is from genome assembly GCF_000299155.1 of Elephantulus edwardii. NCBI lineage: Eukaryota > Metazoa > Chordata > Mammalia > Macroscelidea > Macroscelididae > Elephantulus > Elephantulus edwardii. The sequence continues at coordinate 1,983,798 of NW_006399958.1, forward strand.
ACCAAACAAAAGATTTATGAACGATTGTCTAGAAAAAAACGAATATGCTTTGCAAACTGCCACTCAAATCACATTTCTTTTAAAAGTTAACAAAACAAATAATATTTACAGCCTTGGAACCTTAGGGGGCAATTCATTTGTGTCTTACCTAAGGAGTTGCTATGAGTCAATCGATTTGATGGCAGTGAGTTTGATTTTTGGTTTGGACCAGAGGTAAGATGGAATCTATCTGATTTAGGCTCATGGTAACCCCACTGTGTCAGGGAATTGTGCCTTCACTGGGTTATTAAAGGCCAGTTTTTCAGCAGCATGTGGCTAGGCCTTTTTTCTGTTGCACCTTTGGATGTTATTGTTGTTGTTGTTGTTGTTATGTGCTGTAGAGTCATTTGAGACTCATAGCGACCCTATGTACAACAGCCCTAAACCCTGCTCTATCCTGTGCCAATCATATTGCCTCTGACACACCCATCCCCATCACCCCAGTCACTGAATCAATCCACCTCATAGAGGGTCTTCCCCTCCTGCGCTGTCCCTCCACCCTACCAAGCATGATGTCCCTCTCCAAGGTACACCTCTGGATAGAAGACTATAATCACCTACCTTTGGTTAACTTCCCAGTGTTTTGACCCCTTGCACCTCCCTAGACCATTTGATTCACAGGTATAGCTGCACTGTCCCCTTGTGGCCACATCTGGAAGTATGACCTTCCCCTCCTCTTCCTGGAGACCCTGCACCTTGAAGAGGGGAGGGCCTTCTACTGGGGGCCTAGACTGTCCGGACTGGCGCTGTAGACTCAAAGGCAGCGCCTTGCTGAAGGTTTGAATCCACCAACCGTTTCAGAGGTAGAAAGATGTGCAATCTGCTCCCTTGCGATTTACAGTCTTGGAAACTCAATGGAGGGTCAGCTATGAGTCAGATCCCACTTGAGGACAATGAATTTTGAATGTCCATTGATTTAGATGCGTATCAAACCCCAAACCCACTGCCCTTGCCTCAGTGATCATTTAGGACGGAGTAGAATCGCCCCATAGTCTTCGCAAGGATGTTTTTTTAATGGAAACATATTTTCTACAGAACCATTGGTGGGTTCAAACTGCCAACCTCTCAGTTAACACTTAGGCACTTAACCCACTGCACCACCAAGGGTTCCTTACAACTGAGGCCACCATTCCTTTATCCAGCGCTTCATCAACTAGAGCTTTCAGATTTTCATAGCGGTTTCTTTATTCTATTCTCAGTGGAGGAGGGTGACCCAGAAGGTTGAATCACTGACCCTGGGTCACTAGGTCAACCTCCAGAGCCTGCTGCCAGCTGCCCCTAGCCCTTCATACTGAGATGCCCCCAGGAACATCAGGTGGTCATACTGGGGGGCAGGGGTGGTGCTGGAGCCGAGAAAGCTTTGGATTCAAGCTGACCCCATCAACCCCTTTCCACCTGGGTGACCCATCCGGTCACCTGTCTGATCCTTAGCTGCCTGGGCCTCAATTTACTCATTGCTACCGCAGCCAGTAAGGTCCCTGCAGGGATGGAAACTGATGGTGCCACCTGGCCCTGACTGCGAAGGGGGTGCATCTGCCACCTGAGTAGTTTACCCCTCCCATGAAGCCAAAGAGTTCCCAGATGCTGGGGCTCCTAACGGAAGGCTGTAGCTTTGAATCCACTAACGCTTCCATGGGAGAAATACGAAGCAGTCTTGTAAAGATTATAGCCCCAGAAATCTGCTGTTGGTTTTCTGGGGGTCCAGTAAAGGCTCGAGAGAGAGGATCGTGGAGAGAGCCTTGGAACCAGCTGTGGCCCTTGGTTGGCACACAGTTCCCCAAATCTTCACTCACTCAGGCAATCCAAGGCTGTTTAATGCTCTCCTTCCTGCGGTCAGCGGTGCCCTGGTGGTGCGGAACACTGGGCTGATAACACAAAGGTCTCCATTTGCCAGCCATTCTGAAAGGGAATGGGGAGGCCGCCCTCACAAAGACTGACAGCCTTGGACTCCAATGTATCATCGTCATGAAGTGAACCCCACTCAAAGACAGTGCGGTTTTTCTTTTCTGACCGTCCTGGACTCGGGGGCTCCAGCATCCTCCTTCTTCAAACCTAAGTCCAGTCCCCCAGACCAGGAATCTAGAATGATCCGAGTTATACTTCTCTAAGACCCAGGAGTCCTGGACCCCTGCCCCTACTGTCTGAACCAGACGTCTGGACCTCAGCTTCTTTCAGGTTATAGGTAACTGGTTTCTCACCTCCCCATCAACAGACTTCAGGCAAAGGACAGAAGCTAGGATTTATTTGTAGCCCTCACAGACAGGTGTAAGGAACCCTGCCCGAACACCTCGGGGCCTAGAAGGCCGGAAGGACCTTGGGAGGTGGAGGATCAGCCCCAGCCCGTGGTGGGCCCTCGTCCAGCCCCCTGCGTCCCTTGCCGATGGCCAGGCGCGGTCGGCCACGGTCCAGTCCATCAAGCAGCGTGCACACCTGGCAGAGCGTGCGGCTGGCCAGTGCCCCACAGCGGGTGCAGGCGCCCGGGGGTGCGGGCTGCGCAGTTGGGGCCAGGGCCAGGTGCTCGGCCGAGTGCACGAGGTCCAGCACCACCGATGGCCGCACCACCTCCAGCTGCTTGAGCAGGTCGCGAGCATAGCCTCGGAAAGCCTCGGGCGCGTACACACACTCCTCGGAGAAGTAGTCCAAGCGGCGGAAGTGCGCGTACAGCACCACCTCCTTCTGCGAGGCCAGCTGCAGGGGTCTGCAGCGGGGCAGTGC
>NW_006399958.1:1987081-1999917 GCF_000299155.1 Elephantulus edwardii
GGGTAAAGGCCACTGGTGCTGTCTCGTGGGGCAGCAGTCCCTAGTCAGCTCTATCCCATGTGGGTCTCTGGTTCTCTGCTGAAGCTGTCACTGGTTTTTGCCAGGTGCAGTCTGACAAGGGCAGAATCTCTGGGTCCAAAGGATGTCCACTGCATTTTCTGCTCCTTGGTAGTAATTAGGTGGAACGAGAAACAGACTATTCTCAAATTATTAATTTATGTTGTTGTCGAGTCAGAAACAACCCATAGTTGAGCCTCCATTGGGTTTTCAGAGGCAGTAAATTACACAGGAAACTGCCCATCTTTCTCCCTTCGTGCACCTAGTGGATTCTAACTGCATGCCTTTGCACTGGCAGCACCATTTCTTACTCTATTTTTGGTTCCCACCCATTCGTGTTGTGAAAGTCAGAGTGGACAGCTTGGAAAGCCACTGGAACAATGAACCCATGACACCACACCTGGGAACCCAGCAAAGTAAAAGTCAAACAGCTCCCCTTGAACCACCTCCTCCCTGAGGTCCAGGAGCCCAGCCCCCGTCCCGTTCTCCCTCAGACCCACAGTCCAGATGCTTCCTAGTCACTTCAGACTCAAGAATCCAAGACCCCACCCCCTCCTCACCTCCTTCAACCCAGGGCTTCAGGCCCCCTTTCTCCCTTGTCTGACCCGAGGTCTGGGCTTTGGCTTCTTTCAGGTTACAGATAAACTGGCTTCTCACCTCGCCATCAACACACACTCCAGGTAGAGGTAGGCAAGAGGGTTTATTTGTAGTTCTCACAGGCAGGCCTGGGGACTCCAGCCCGAACATCCCAGAGGCTAGAAGGCAGGAAGGGCCTTGGACAGAGCAGGGCCGGCCCTAGTCTGCAGCGGCGCTTCGTCCAGCCCCCTGCGTCCCTTGCCGATGGCCAGGCGCGGTCGGCCACGGTCCAGTCCATCAAGCAGCGTGCACACCTGGCAGAGCGTGCGGCTGGCCAGTGCCCCACAGCGGGTGCAGGCGCCCGGGGGTGCGGGCTGCGCAGTTGGGGCCAGGGCCAGGTGCTCGGCCGAGTGCACGAGGTCCAGCACCACCGATGGCCGCACCACCTCCAGCTGCTTGAGCAGGTCGCGAGCATAGCCTCGGAAAGCCTCGGGCGCGTACACACACTCCTCGGAGAAGTAGTCCAAGCGGCGGAAGTGCGCGTACAGCACCACCTCCTTCTGCGAGGCCAGCTGCAGGGGTCTGCAGCGGGGCAGTGCGCCCCCCTCGCCAGCCGAGCCCAGGCCCCCGCAGCGTGCCAGCCGCCCTGTGTCACCGCGCAGGAAGTTCATGAGCACCGTCTCCGCCACGTCGTCGGCATTGTGGCCTGGGGGAGAGATGCGAGCACGTGAAGGGGGCGCAGAGGAGGCGGCTCCTGCGCATAGGGACCCCCCCAGGACATGGAGAAACAGGGAGCAGGTGGGGCTGAGGGTGCGAGTCATGGAGACCCCTTCCCTGGCCACCGTGGAGCCAGGGCACGAGTGGGACCAGGGCATGGGGGCCCAGTGCGTGGGTCCTGTGGGTGGACGCTGGAGGTGCGCACACAGTGGCCGCAGTTGAAGAACTGGGGTGGTGGCTCAGTGGTAAGGAGCTGCGCTGCCAATCCTAACACACGTGGTTCAAATCCCCCAGCTGCTCTATGGGAATAGAAAAATGTGGTTTCTCCTGCGTGATTTACAGACTCTGGAAACTAGCTGGAGAATCATTTAGAGGTCCATTTCGACATAATGACAAATAAGAGCCAAACTGGAGTATGTGCCCTCCTCTTTCTTGGGTTCTTGCCCTTAGGTCTTGCCCAGGGTCTCTACCACCTCTTGGGCATGCGCACAAGTCCGGTCCCAGGGTCTCCTTTACCGCCTTCTGAGCATGTGCTCAACCCTCCATCAGCCTCCGCTCCGCGCATGCGTTCATCAGTCACGATGTGCGTGGCCCCCACGCAGCACGCGCCCTCCCAGGCATGCACTCAACCTCCCTCCCATCAGCCTCTGCTCTGCGCATGCGTTCATTAGTCACACTGTGCAAGGCCCCCACGCAGCGCGCGCCCGCCCGCCCAGGCATGCACTCAACCCTCCTCCCATCAGCCTCCACTCTGCGCATGCGCTCACCGGTCACAATGCGTGTTGCCCCCACGCAGCGCGCGCCCGCCCAGGCATGCACTCAACCCCCCTCCCATCAGCTTTCGCTCTGCACATGCGCTCACAGGTCACGATGTGCGTGGCTCCCACGCGGTGCGCGCCCTCCCAGGCATGCACTCAACCCCCCTCCCATCAGCTTTCGCTCCACGCATGCGCTCACCGGTCACGATGTGTGTGGCCCCCACGCGGCGCGCGCCTTCCTCCAGCGCCCGGCGCCGCAGGACCCCGCAGAAGGTGCAGCAGGCGCGGCTGCGGCCCGAGCCGGCGGTGCTGCGCGCCACGCTGTCCATCGTCCAGCCCCCGAAGAGGTCCTCGTAGGCCACGACGGTGAGCGGGAGCTCCCAGCGCGCCGCCTGCCGCCGCACGGCCGCCAGCGCCGCGTCCCTGTAGCCGCTGATGCCCTCGTCCACGGCCACCAGCTGCAGCGTGATGCGCAGGCGCGGCGCCAGCTCCCGCAGCACGTGCGCCAGCACCGTGGAGTCCTTGCCTCCCGAGGCGCCCACGGCCACCACGGCCCCGGGGGGCAGCAGGCGGCCGGCCTGCACCGTGTGCAGCACCTCGGCCTCGAAGGCGGTGCAGAAGCAGGAGCCGCACAGCGCCTGTCCGGACCGCGGGCGGCGGAGGGCGGCGCGCGCCTGGTGGCAGGAGGCACACGGAGGGGCTGGCATCGCGGGGTCCCTGAGGGCAGGAGGGGTCGCACCTGGACAGGGAGAGAGGAATCAGGTTACACAGGATTGTGGACCATCTTGAGACTACATCCTGATAGTCCTCCTTTCCCTGAATAGACTCTCAAGAGGTGGCCATGGGAGGAGCGGACGTCTTGTGTACAATAGCAAAGAATGGGAAAGAAATGCCCATCAGTTAATGGCTGGAGAAACTAAGATACATTGACACAACAGAGTATTACGCTTTACTGAAAAATGACCAAGGATTTGTGAAGTACTGCAAACTACAGATGAATCTTAATAAATTACGCTGAGTGATCTAAGCCAATCACAAATGGACAATTACTGTCTAAGACTACAAGTATCAAAAGTTAAAACCCTCAACACTGCGGACTGACACAGTGACTGAAACAGTGGGCTCTAAGGTATCAGAGATTGTGAGGATGACACAGAATGGGGCCAGGGTCAAATCTGTTGTTCGTAGAGTTGAAGTCAACGACACCTAGACACAACAAGGAAAGATTTAGTACAATCAGTCATGGAGGGTTAACAGAAATGATAGTGGAGAAAAAAAAGTTTTTAAAAAGGATGACCATATCTTCCATGAAGACACAGACGCAGCCTGCATTCCAGGGGTCCAGCCCACAGTTGCACCCTAGTTTTTCCAGTGAGTGGGCCCCCAAGACTGAACAGAACCTTGTTTTCTGCTACGTATGAATCTCCCATCGTGCAGAGAGTTTCACGGGGTTCTGCGTCCACTTGATCATTCTCAGCTGGACATGCAAAAGGATGGCGTGTCCATGAGGACTTAGTAGTTTGGAGAGAGAATCAAGATCTCATTTGGGCATGCCAGGTTCACGCAGACTTCATGGACCTCTCCTCCTGACCCCAGGTGCCTTCTGCGCGTCTGCCAGCCAATCCTTCACCCCCGCCTCCCAATGCCTCTGAGCTCCTTAAAGACAAGGATCTGACCAGTCTCTACTACTACTGCTGCTCCCCCCTTTGCCATACACAGGACCAAGTACAGCGCAGGCGCTCGGTAACTATTTGTAGGATGAAAATGGGTGTGATCGAAAGGGTTGCAAGTGACATTTTCCATCAGGTTGAAGATTCTAGAACACAGAAGGGGCCGTCAGACGTAATCGGCCGAGGACAGGGAGATGGTCGCTTTTTGCCCTGGAGAAAAGGGTGGACAGGTCGGATGATGCCCATCCAAAGCGGAAGCGTATTCAGCCGGAAGCCGGCGTCCGACAGAAGTTGGAGGGTCATAGAAAGGCGTCCCACCCGCAGAAAAGTCCTCAACCCACACACGACACTGCAACTAAGCGCCAGGACCCGGCGAGCGGACCCGCGACCGGAGGAGATTACCGACCTGACAGCCTTGGACCCAGCCTCGCACGCCGAAGCCTGAACCGGAAGTGGCTCCGGAGACTTCAACTCCCAGGAGGCCACGGGAGTGTGTTGTCAGAGACTACAACTCCCAGAAGGCCGCGGGGGTGGTGCCAGCCGGCCTGTGAATCCCAGAATCCCTTGCGACAGCGCTGTAGAAGTAGTTGCGTTTCCCCAGATTTCGTGTGGGCGGTTCCCGGGAATTCTGGTGAGTGTCACCATACACACCAAACCAGAAACAAACCATCTTTTTTTTTTTTTTTAAGTAATAATTGTGATATAGTTTTCATTTAAGACTTAAAGACAATAGATTTTGCAATTCCCCCAATCTCGCTGGGTCCAGTAAGTCTGGATTCTGTACAAGTCTGAAATTTTGTTCCAGTTTCACATCTTTTGATAAAGGATTGATCTCTTGGAGTCTATATAAAAATGCTCATATAATGGTAGCGAGGTATTAACCAATCCCAAGATAGAAGTTAATTTAGGCAATATGCCTACAGTCCATGTCCTTCTCCAATTCCTTGTCTCCTTTTTCCTCTGCTGTAACTCCAGATTGAACTCAACTGCTGTATCTGGAACTGTAAACTTTTAAAAAAAATTTATTAGCTTTAATGAACATTGACAGATTTTTTATTTCCATTCATTCGTTGTTGCACTTTTCTCCCTGTGCACCCCTCCTCCTCCCCAGTTCGTTCTTCTCTTTGAAAAGTAAAAGAAAAATTCCTTCATTGGTATACAATCCTTCCCCCCAAATCCACTCTACTATACAACCTTCATTCTGGACTCTTGTGATAAAAAACAAACTCAAACCCCCCCTCCACCCCCCAGTAGACTCTACTATACAACCTTCATTCTGGACTCTTGTGATAAAAAACAAACTCAAACCCCCCCTCCACCCCCCAGTAGACTCTACTATACAACCTTCATTCTGGACTCTTGTGATAAAAAAACAAACCATTTTATGTGGAGGGATTTCTGATTCATAGCGACCATGTAGGGCAGAGTAGAACTGCCTGTTGTTGTTGTTGTTGGATGCCATCGAGTGGTTTGTGACTCAGCCACCCCATCTATATTAATTAGCTCTGAACCCTGTCCTATCCTGAGCCAATCTCAACGGCTCTGACAGACCTAATCCCATTTCTCCAGTCTCTGAGTCAATCCATCTCATCCAGTGTCTTCCTCTCTTGCATTGTCCCTACACCCTTCCAAGCACCGATGCCCCTCTCCAAAGACTGGTCCCTCCTGGCCATGTGCCCAAAGAATGGGAAACAGAGCTTCAAAATTTTTGCCTCCAGAAAGCAGCTTGGTTTCGCCTTCTCCAGGACAGACCTGTTTGTTGTGACAGTCCACAGTATGTTCAACACTCCTCCACCATCACAACTCAAAGACATAGATCATTTTTCTATCATACTTAGTTATTGTCCAGCTCTCTGATGCATATCAAGTAATTGCAAAGAGTATGGCCTATATCAGGAACACCTTAGTCTCTGGACTGACACTGTTACTCTTCACTACTCTAGAGAGGTCTCTGACAGCAGACTTTTCCAATCTAATTCGTCTTTTGATTTCCTGACTGCTGGTGCCAAGAATATTGATTGTGGAACCAAGTAAACTATTAACAATCTCATCTCTCTCTATCATGAAGTTGCCAGTTGGCCCAGTGGGGAGAATCTTTGTTTTCTTGATGATGATGAGATGGATTCATACAGTAACTAGGGCAATGGGGGCAGGTGTGTTGGCATTAGTGAGACTGGCTCAGGAGAGGCCAGGCTTCAGAGCTGTTGTACGTAAGGTCGCTATGAGTCGCAGGTGATTCAAGTGCACATAACAACAACAACTGTTTCACTGGCTTAAGACGAGAAATAGCAACTGGAAACGCAAGAGTCAGTCACAGTGCAGAAAGGTCAATCCGTTTTCATGCCCTGCACTATCACCTGTCCCAAAGACAAATGGTCTGGCTCTAACCCACATTATGGCTATTGTTCCAATTGTTTATTTACCTTTATCTTGTTGTGGCGCTCAAGTATTTTATAAATTCTATATATAAATTCCTTACCTAACATGTCATTACTAAATACTTTTTCCCAGTCTGTGGCTTCCCTTTTTACCCTGTTGGAGAAGTTTTTGGATGTGCATAGGGATTTGATTCTTAGAAGGTCCCACTCATCTATTTTATCTTCTCCCGGTTGTAGGTTTTTCAGGATACTTGGAAGACTGTTTATGTTGTGGATTAGGACTTCTAGAGTTCTTCCAAGCTTTTCTTTAATGAAGTTTATAGTCCTTGGTTTTAGTCCTAGGTCCATGGTCCATCTTGAGTTGGTTTTTGTGTATGGAGTGAGGTGGGGATCTCACTTGAGTCTTTTACAGATACTTTTCCAATTTTGCCAACACCATTTGTTAAAAAGGTGGTCGTTTCCCCACTTAACTGATTTCATCTCCTTGTCAAAAATCTGTTGACCATAGATAGATGGGCTGATCTCTGGGTTCTCAATTCTATTCCATTGATCTATGTGTCTCTCATTGTACCAGTACCATTCTGTCTTAACCACCATGGCAGTGTAGCAGGATTTTAAATCAGGGAGTGAGATGCCTCCTACCTTTCTTCTATTTTTAAGGAGTGCTTTGCTTATTCAGAGCTTCTTTCCATTCCAAACGAAACTGGAGATTGCCTTTTCCATCTCGTTGAAGAATGGGATTGGTATTTGTATTGGGATTGCATTAAATGTGTAAATTACCTTTGGTAGTATTGCCATTTTCACAATATTGAGGCTTCCTATCCATGAGCAAGGGACATTTTTCCACTTCTCCAGGTCTCTTTTTGTTTCTTGTAGTAACATTTAGTAATTTTTTAAAATAGATCCTTTGTGCTTCATGGCTATTGTTCCAGAAAGTGGCAACTGTAAACCAAGATGCTCCGGTGGCCACAAACAACCCAAATAGAGAAGTGCAAGAGGAGATGCTGGGCCAATTCCGCCTTCTTGGAGATCCCCAGAAGTACAAGCGCTCCCTGGACATCAGAGACAGCAGGATGAGGGACAGTGGGTCTTACATTTTTGCAGGTGGAAAGAGGAAGAATGAGATGGATTTACACATCTAACCTGCTCTCTGTGCATGTGTAACAAATCAGGAACATTCCTCAGCACTCACAGAGGAGAATGAGGGGTTCAAGCTCATAAGGAAAAGGTTTGAGGTAAAATGTGTGGGACTTGATATGGGGAGGAGCTCATAAGAGCCTGTGAGACGCATCTCAGAACTCCCTCCTCCTGGCCCTGAATCTCCTCTTTTCCCATCAGAGTTGACACGGAAACCCTATATCCAGATCCTGGATATCTTAGAGTCTGGTGAGCCCAGTACTGTACTGTACTGGCCTGTACTGTACCCTGTGTTCCAATGGGTCTTCGGAGCCTGTAAATTGCATGAGAGGAGGTTGCCCATCTTTGCCCTGCTTGGAAGCTGAGGGATTCAAGCTGCTTGCCTTTGGTTGGCAACATAATATCCCTCCTGCTCTAGGCTATCTGAGCTCCCTAACGTAGCACTGTTAGTTGCTGCAGTTGTTAGGTGTCTTTGATTTGAGTATGACTCATAGCAACCCTATGAACAGAAGGTCTGAACCCTGTTCTGTCCTCCTGACACTCAAGAGCCCACTGCAGCAGTCACCATCTCAATCCACCTCACTGAAGGTCTTCTTCTTTGCCAACCCTCCATCCTTCCTAACATCATGTCCTTCTTCAAGGAATAGCACCTCCTAGCAGCATGCCCAAAGTAGATGAGGCGCAAGCACGCACAGCACTAGAGATCTTTTTACTGTGCCATCAGACCCTTCCATTGCCATACAGACATTACCAAAGTCAGGACTCAATTCTTTTTCAGAACCACAAACAGCACTAGAACCACTGCCGGGAGGTCCAGAAGCCAAAGTACAATCTGAATTCTAGTCTTGGCCAGTGGACTTCGTGCATAACCATCACCAATTCCTTAGTGGAGGCTTGTTCATTTTTCTGATGATGAACTTGTTTCAGTGGAGTTTTCAGATTAAGATGAACTAGGAAGAGAGATCTGGTGATAGAAAATCAACCAATGAAAACTCTACGGTGGATCACAATAGCTGAAGCTACAACCAATGACAGAGATGGTGCAGGACTAGGGGTCTCCATCATTTGTGGTCTGAGTCCATAGCAGCTAATAACAGAAAGACTGAGGTGCGCCTGGTCTAGTCCAGGGTCTTCACAATTACTTGCTGTGAAGCAGAAAGCTGGGCAATGACTAAGGATGACAGAAGAATTGATGTCTTTGAGTAGTGGTGCTGGAGAAGAGTCTTGAACTTGAACACACCATGAACTGCCAAGAGAACAAACAAGTCTTTTCTGTAGAGGATGCATCCAAGTTGCTCCTTGGAGGCAAGGCTTTTGAAGCTCTATCTCATATACTTTGGCCGTGTGGCTGGCTGAGAGGGACTAGTCCTTGGAGAAGGACATCATGCTTGGAAGGGTGAAGGGACAGTGCAGGAGAGGAAGAACCTGGATGAGATGGATCGACACAGTAACTGAGATAATGTGGGTAGGTGCGTCATGGACAGTGAGATTCAAGATAGGACAGAGGGCAGAGCTATTGGACATAGGATTGCTATGAGTTTTAGTTGACTGGATGGCACTAACAATAACAATCTTAGGCAAAAGAGGTACCTTCAATGATCTTTGCCAACACCCTTGTTGGAGTAAGGGCAGTGTTAGTCACGTGCAAGCAGTGGGACTTAGTGTCTATTGAGGGTCCTCAGTTCAGGGAGAGAGTGAGTGGAATGTTTCTGTCGGACCTCCAGTCACTTACAGAAGCTGTGTCCCTCATGATTACCTTTTAAGAGAACTCCACCCCTTCTGCCCATTTCTTTCTGAGACTTCATCTCTTGGTGCAGAATGACAAGAGCTCTTTCCAGCCCCCTCCCGTGTTCCCATCACCACAGCGTCTCCTGTATGGCATCAGAAATTGTCCTGCGTTTTGTCTGTGTCCTAACTTTTTTGCGTTTTGCTGTTTGCCCCTGAGACGAGGCGTAGAACTGTCATATTCACTCCTGCACTGAAGTAGGCGCTGTGAACAGATTTTCTTCTTCCTCTATCACATGGAGAGAATAGTCTTTCCACTCTAATGATCGTAATAAGCTATTCCTCTCCCACCTCGGTGAATACTGGACAGACAGAAGGCCAGTGGGGCACAGTTCGTGATACATGAGACAGGACACTGTATTAGGGTCAGTCATTTTTCCACCCTGGACCTCAGCACCTTCTGCAGATTGAAGAAGTGAGAGAGAGACTAAGAACTTCTGCATTAGTGGTCTGTGATGTTAATTAAATTCCTCTTCTGACCCATTAGCTTTTATGTGTGTTTCTCTACCATCTTCCATCCACTCTTCTGTTTTTCTTTGCAAACCACGGGCCTCAGGAAACAGAGAGACATAGTCCAGCCCTGTTGACAACAGAGATGCTGGTATCTTAGTGTTCTTCCAATAGAAACACTTCAAGAGTATGGCTTTAGGTGGGGCTGGGGAGGGGGGGAAGAGTACGGCTTTAACAAATACATTTCTTTTTCTCATTGATTTGGAGGCCAGAAGTCTGACATCAGAGAAGAGGCTAGGAGGACACTTTCTCTGTCCATTGAGGGGAGAAGGACTTGTCTGTTTATCCTTTCTTCCTCAGTTCCTTGGTAATCTTCACTGAGCATCGATCGTTCCCCATTTGTACTTTCTTACTTATGTATCTACGGAGCCCTGATGATGGCACAGTGGTTAAACCCTCAGCTGGGAACTCAGAAGGGACTATTCAAACCCACCAACCTTCCACAGAAGACAGAACAGTCTGCTTTCTTAAAGATGTCCAGTCTTGGAAGCTCTAGATGGGGCAGTTCTCCTGTGTCTTATAGGCTCACGCATGGTCAGAATAGACCAGACAGCAGTGGGCTAACGTAACAGAAGATGACTGACCTCTTTCTCCCCAGATACCTCACCGTGGGAGAGAACGGGCCAGCTTTCTGTTCAGAGCTCCGTACTTCCCTGTTAGAGCCTCACTGCACCTCTAAGTAATCGTCTCCACCTTCAGAGGCCCGTTTCTCCTGCATCTAAATCATTACGAGGAGTCACCTCCATGGCTAGGCTCCTTTTTGATCTCCAAAGACTCTCGGGAGCTGCAGGGTCTGCATAGCCCTTGTTACGTTCTGGAATAATGAGGAGGGTGACCAATTAGGTGGCAGCTCAGAAGAGGTCAATCCTAACCCTCAGATGGTCAAGAAAAAAAAAAAAGAGAATCTGTTTTCCAAATGAGTCTTTTCCCTTTTCTACTCTTTCCTCAACAAAATTTCTTGTACAAATCACCTCAGCTTCAATTGTTCGGACTCCTTGAGACAGAGAGTCTCCTGTACAAACCTTGGTTTCAAGGAATACAGGAAGTTTCCACCTCCACTGACGCCCAGAGGGACTTCTGTCCTATTTTGCTGATAATGAAATCTCTACCCTGGTGCTAATGGCCACATTCCTGCCTGTGTGTCCCCCATCAGTGCCCCTGTTGGAAGACATAGTGATGCCGGGAGAGAAGTGATCTGTTGCATGATGAGTGCTGGAGGACATCCGTAGGTGCTTCATGGTGACCTTGTTCATCATAGGAAGGGAGATAGAGAGGGAGGGGAGGTTACTTCCTTAACTCAGTTGGTCATCTGATCCTTTCCGTGCTTAATCTCAGCTCTCTCCTGGGAGGAATTTTGGAAGGAATGATCTCTGCAAACCCCTAGAATGACGCAATGGGGTCACGCCAGATGGGATCTTGATTTCACACTGTAGACCTGACCCCTGAGGGGGAAATGTGAACAGAAAAGTCAGAAATGGCGAGCAGACGCTGCGTTGGATGTGAACTTGGCCATGTCTCTCGCCCTCTTCTGCCTCAGAGTCCCAGGAGGGGATGTGGGGCAATGATGGTTGGTCTCCAATTGCTGACCGGCCCTGACAACATCTGAGTCTGAGGTTCCTGTTCTGAGGACAGGGAGGTACCTGTGGGCAGTCTTTCTTGGCCTCCAATTTCCTGTTGGGGCTGCTTCTGAATCTAAATCTTGCAGCTCTTCGTTCCCAAAGAGACAAAACTTGAGAAACAAGTTATTTTTCAAGGCGAGACTTTGGTTTCCAGATATGCTGTTGCTGCTGCTGCCCCTGCTTCTGGGAAGGGACAGAGCTGAGGGCCAGGCAAGGGAGCATGGGAATGAGTTCCGTCTTCAAGTGCAGAGCCCACAGACAGTACAGGCCGGCTTGCATCTCCACGTGCCCTGCACAGTCAAGTACCCCAGGAAGGACTGGATCGACTCGGACCCAGCTTATGGCTTCTGGTTCCGGAAAGGCGCTCATGTACTCCAAGATCTTCCAGTGGCTACAAACCTGCCAGGTGTTAAAGTCCAGAAGGAGACCCGGGGCCGATTCCTCCTCCTTGGAGATCTCCGGGAGAACAACTGCTCCTTAGACATCAGAGACGTCAGGATGAAGGACGCTGGGTCTTACTTTTTTCGGTTGGAGAGAGGAAGACTGAAATATACTTACCTATTACCTGAGCTGTCTGTGAATGTTACAGGTAAGGAGCTGACGCCAGCATAGGTCACAGAAGAAGGTTATGGGCCTCAAGGCATGGCTGGGGTGGTAATGTTTGCATGAATCAAGGGAAGGCTGTGTGTCAGAGACTGAGGCATACATCTCAGGGCCATATCTCTGAGTCCTTCTTTCTCGACCGTCAATGTCCTTCCCACCAGCACTGATCCGGAAATCCTTCATCCAGATCTGAGAGACCTTGGAGTCTGGCCACCCTAGTACCTTGAGATGCAGTGTGCCCTGGGCCTATGAGCAGGGAACACCCCCTTCTCCTGGGTGCGAGCCTCTGTCTTCCTCCAAGGCCCCACAATCTCCCTCTCCTCAGTGCTGACCCCCACCCCATGGCCCCAGGAGCATTGCACCAGACTCACCTGTTGGTGAACTTCCCTTCCGCAGGTGTGACCACTCAGATGACCAGCAGCCCCACGTGTCTTGTGAGCACTGAGGGAGATACTGGGCTCTCAGATCTTGTTGAACCTTGTCAAGTTGGTACTGACTCGTAGCTGACCCTCCAGCAGGTTTTCAGGGACAGTAAATTGCACAGGAAGAAACTGCCCGTCTTTCACTCACAGAGCAGCTGGTAGCTTCAAACTGCATACCTTTGGGTTAACCGTGTAGTTCTTTACCACAAGTTCCATGTACCCGGTAACTGACCTATAACTGACTCTGTAGCTTTTCAGAAGCAGTGAATCAGGTGGGTGGAGATTCTGCCGTGGAGCAACGGGTGCATTTGAACTGTGTGTCTTTGAGTTGTCAGTGCAGCTCGTTACCACTAGGCCACTGAGCTTCCTGGACCTCTGATGAGGGGGCCTCAAAGGCCACAGAACTTGGAGGAATCTGGGCTCTGGAAATTGGAACGCAAGTCCTGGAGAGTCTGGATGAGAAGAGTCCAGGACATTTTCTGCCTCCGTCTCTTCCCTGTTGCTGCAGCCTACGGGGATCAAGGGCCAACGTCCACTCTCCCTTGCTCTGAAAGAGATTGGCTTCTCTTTTCTCTCCTAGACTCTCCATGGAACATGACTGTAA
>NW_006399958.1:2004317-2006468 GCF_000299155.1 Elephantulus edwardii
AGAGTCCAGCTTCATGAATAGTTTGCTCACCATGCAGACTGAATAGGTGTGGAGACAGGATATAGCCCTGACACACAACGTTCTTAATTCTGAGTATGTAATGTTCCCTTGCTCTGTGCACACAATAGCCTCTTGGTCTAGATACTGGTTTCACATGAGCACCAATAAGTGTTCTAAAACAACAAGGAGTATGGTAAATCATATAACATGATCAGGGCAGCTGAGATGAGGTCAGTCCTAACAGCCAGATGGCCAGGAGAAGGAAATCTCCTTTCTAGGTGGGTCCTTCTCTTTTCTACTTTTTTCCTCTGCAAAGTTTCTTATACAAACCATCTCAGCTTCTTTGTCAGGACTTCTTAGGACACAGATTCTCCTGTACAACCTTGGTTCCAAGGAATACAGAAACTCTCTGAAAGGTTTCAGATCGAAGCCAAGAACTAGTAGAAACATATCTCAAAGTTTATTGCCACTCAGCATGGACTGCTAGGAAAACAAACAGATTCACCCTGGAGAGGGTTAAACGGGGTGGCTCCTTGGAGGCAAGAATTCTGAGGCTTCATCTGAAATACTTTGGACGTGTTGTAAGGAGAGACCGGTCCATGGAGAAGGACATCATGCTTGGGAGGGTGGAGGGACAGCGCAGGAGGGGAAGGCCCTCTATGAGGTGGATTGATTCAGTGACTGGAGTAATGGGGGTGGGTGTGTCGGAGGCAGTGCGATTGGCATAGGATAGAGCAGAGTTTAGGGCTGTTGTACGTAGGGTCACTATGAATCTTAACCGACTCAACGGCACCTTAACAACAACAATAAGGGGAGTAGCATTGGAGGTTGGGCATAGGGGCTTATATGGGGGTTTAGCAAATGTGTTTTAGGGAGTTGTGAGGTGAGTTTGATGTTCAATGCTCATTGGTGCATAAAGACTCTGGTTTTGGAAAAGATCCTAACATGGGAATTTCTGAGATCTGGTTCTGGGGAATGTCCTGACAGAGGATTTTCTGAGTTCAGGTTTGGGAAGATGTCCTGACACAGGGATTTCTAAATTGAGCTTCAACCTCCATTTTTATTTTTAGCCTAACACTCTCCACTTCCGCTGATGCCCAGAGGGACCTCTGTCCCACTTTCCTGATAATAAAATCTTTATCCTGGAGCTAATGGCCACATCCCTACCTGTATGTCTCACGTCACCGCCCTCTTTGAGGAGACATAGTCGTGGTGGTGTTGTTGTTATGTGCCGTCGAGTCACTTGCGACTCATAGCTACTTTATGTACAACAACTCTGAACTCTGCTCTATCTTGAGCCAACCACATTGTCTCTGACACATCTACTCTCATTATTCCAGTCTCTGAATCAATCCATCTTGTCGAGAGTCTTCCTCACCTACCCTGTCTCTCCACCCTTCCAAGCATGGTGTCCCTCTCCAAGGACTTGTCCCTTCTTGCAGCATGCCCAGAGTATGTCAGATGGAGCTTCAAAATCCTTGCCACCAAGGAGCAGCCTGGTTTCACCCTCTCTAAGACGGACCTACTTGTTTTCTTGGAGGTCCATCAAGGCTCTTCTCCAGCACCACAACTCAAAGGTATCAGTTCTTCTTCTATCATCCTTAGTCATTGTGCTGCTTTCTGATGCATAACAAGTAATTGTGAAGACCATGGCCTGGATCAGGTGCACCTTAGTCACTAGTCTGACATCGTTGTTCTTCAGTACTCTGGAGAGGTCCCTGACAGCAGATTTTCCCAGTGCAATTGGTCTTTCGATTTCCTGGCTGCTGATACCAAGATTGTTGATGGTGGAATCAAGTCAGGAGATAAATGATCTCTCTGCTGCATGATGAGTGTTGGAGGACACTTGTAGGTGGTTCATGGTGACCTTGTTCATCCCAGGAAAGGAGCTCTGGGAGAGAGGAAGAGGAGGTTACTTTCTTCATTCACTTGGGTTATCTCATCCCTGACAACTTGGGTTACTTAGGCTCCCTGCTGGGCCGCATTGTGGGAAGACTGATTTCTAAAAACCCTTCGAATGACTCAGTGCGGTCATGCCAGATGGGTCCAGATTTCACATTGTAGACCTGACCCCTGAGGGGAAAATGTGAACGGTAACGTTAGAAATAGCAAGCAGACGCTGCATTGGATGTGAACTTGGCCATGTCTCTC
>NW_006399958.1:2007223-2008259 GCF_000299155.1 Elephantulus edwardii
GGGACCCTTCACTCTTCTGGGAGAAATCTGGGGTAAAATATGCATGATTCAAGGGAAGGATTTGTGTCAGAGACCGAGGGGAACATTTCTTCTGAGGGATATACTTCCGAGTCTCTCTTTCTTGACCATTTGTCACCTCTACAACCAGTGCCCACCAAGAAATCCTTCATCCAGATCTGAGAGACCCTGGAATCTGACCACCCAGTACCTGGAGATGCAGTGTGCCCTGGGCCTATGAGCAGGGAACACCCCCTTCTCCTGGGAACCTCCATCTCCCTCCAGGACCCCACAGTCTCCCATTCCTCAGTGCTGACCCCCCACCCCATGGCCCCAGGATCACAACACCAGCCTCACCTGCTGGTGAACTTTCCTAACGCCGCCGGTGTGACCACACCAATGACCGTCCAACTCAATGTGTCCTGTGAGTGCTTGGGGGAGGGGGATATCTAGGTTGGTAATGAGGAGCCCTGCAAAATCAACAGAAAGATGTGAAGACTTTGGACACTGACTGTTGGTGGAATCAGGTGTGGAAAGTGTCAGGGAGCCTTCTGCCTCCACGCCCTCCCCATGGCTGCAGTTGGCTGGGCTCAGTGTCCGCCCACCCTGCCTCTGATGCAGGTGGACTTTTTCTTTCTCCTAGACTCTCCGAAGAACGTGACTATAAAGGTCATCCGAGGGAACAGCACAGGTAGGAAGTGCCTCTTCTCCCTGGGACTTTGGGAACTGGGGCTGGACCAGGATTTCTCCTCCTGGACCAGTTCAGGCGATAAGAGTCTCCTTTGTGAGAATTCCTCTCCAAAAGCAGAACCGAGAGGCCTCTTATCCTTCAACTCCCATGATCCCTCTAGTTTCATGTGATTTTTCAATGTTCCATAGCACCATTTAGATACGTCCTTTTAGAGCCATTATATGTTCTTGGCTAATATTTAAAATGCACAACAAGTGAGAGAAGACCTTCACCCTGAAACCCATAGCGTCCCTTTTCAGCAGGAAGTAGCTAAGAGAATACGCCATCCCCTTTTCCTTATGAATCAGG
>NW_006399958.1:2008519-2016124 GCF_000299155.1 Elephantulus edwardii
AAAAAAAAAATGCACAACAAAGCAAGCTGCCCTTTTGGAAGCTCCAGTTTCCAGGAAGAACAGTGTTTGAGCCAAGAAGCTCTGTGCCCTGGCTTTTCCGCTTAATTTTGTCCATGAAGTCTTTCAATATAGAAAGTGAAAACTGTCTTTATTCTTCTCTCTCATCATGTGGTATCGTGCTATAGATCGAAATATTTTTTTTTAATAATAAAATTTTTTCTCTTAACTGTGGTTTTACCAAGAGATTACAGAAAAGGTAGATTTTCATTCTTTCATTGTTGCATATTTTCTACCCTTCCTTTTTCTTTCCCCTCCCCCAGTCCATTTTCTGTTTTAAAAAACCACTCATTCATTGTTGTGCAACTGAAATAGAAATCTTTAAGGCTCCAGGGACATAATTTATTAATGGAAAAGGATGACATTACTTTTTTTCCCCCTCACTATAAATGTAAGCTCTGCCTCACTTAGTTTGGGCACGTGGCCAGGAGAGATGGGTCCTTGGAGAAAGACATCATGTTTGGAAGGGTGAACGGAGAGCACAGGAGAGGGAGACCCCAGATGAGATGAATTGATACTGTAACTGGAGCAATGAGGGTTTGTGTGTTGGAGTTAGTGAGACTGGCTCAGGACAGGGCAGGCTTCAGAGCTGCTGTACCTGGGGTGACTGTACATCACAGGTGACTCAATGGCACATAACAACAATAACATACTATGACAGATTTGGAAGCAGGAGTGGCATCCAATTCCAAAATAACACGCCTCGTAAACAACATGAGTCTGGAAACTCTATGAAATTTGATAAATGTCAATAGTTGTAGAGGGGCTTCAGGCCTTTGGTTCACAGGGTCACAGGTTGAGAGTCATGCTCAACTCAAAAACAATCAACAACAACAAACAATATCAGCGTAAGAAATTAATGCAATGACTCTTCATGTGGCTTTTAAAAAATTTTTTAAAAGATTTAATTCATTTTAATGAAAGTTTACAGAGACTTAGGGTTTCCATTCATTCGTTGTTACACTTTTCTCCCTGCCCACCCCTTTCCCCCCAATTCGCTCTTCTCTTTGAAAAGTAAAAGAAAAATTCTTTCACTGTTATACAATCCCCCCACCCAAGTTCACTCCACTCTGCAGCCTTCATTCTGGACTCCTGTCATGACAATAATACCTAATCATATATCCCTTTTAAACAGTTCTCTCCCTCATCTGTTTCAATGCAGTATACATTATTTATCCCATCTTTCTCAGTCTCCCCTCAACCCCAATGTCAGTCCCATTTTACAACAGTGACCCTGTGCAATATTTGTCTTTTTGTGACTGAGATATTTCACTCAGCATAATGTCCTCCAGGATCACCCATTTTGTGTAATATTTCATGAGTTCCTTGTTTTTCAGTGCAGCGTAGTATTCCATTGTGTGAATATACCATAGCTTCTCTATCCATTCGTTTGTTGATGGGCACTTGGATTGTTTCCAGCTCTTTGCTATTGTAAACAAAGCCGCAATAAACATGGATGTGCGTATATCTGCTGGGGTGGCAGTTATGGTTTCTTTTATATTCCCAGTAGTGGAATTGCTGGGTCAAACGTTATCTCTATTTGCAACTTTTTGAGAAAGCGTCATACAGCCTTCCATAGTGGTTGCACCATTTTACACTGCCACCAACAGTGAATAAGGGTTCCAGTTTTTCCACAACCTCGCCAGCATTTGTTGTTTGCTGTTTTGTTAAATTTTGCTGTTCTTACTGGGGTGAGGTGCTATCTCATAGTTGTTTTGTCGTGACTTTTTATTGATTTGACTCTGCTTTCATATAATAAGATGTTTGGGAAAGAAAAGCTTGAAAGTTAAGAGGCTGGATCACATGTCTTCCCTGATTTTGGAAACACGGATAAATGGTGGGGAGCTTTGGCTCCACAGGGAGTCGCCCTGCTAACGTGAAGGTCACACTTCTCTGGCAGTTTGAGCCCACAGATGGTCTGTTTCCTTCCGGGTGATACACAGCACAGGAAACCCATCAGAAGGGTGAGCTATGAGTCCGTTCCAACTTGATCAGAACGAGCTGTTGATTTTGTTGGTTGGCTTGGTGTTTTTGGAAAGCCAAGTTGGAATATCTCGGTGGTGCAGTTGTTTAAGCACTCAGCTACCAACCAAGAGGTTGGTGGTTCAAGCACATGCAGAAGTTCCTTGGAAAAACAGCCTTGATCTGCTTCCAGGTGTTCACAGCCTTGGAAATCCTGTGGAGAGAAGTTTGCTCTGTAACACATGGTCACTGAGTCAGCTTTGACTAAGGGGTGACGGCAGGGGTGGACGGAGGGAAATGGCCCAGTTGTTCTATATTTAGGCTCATCCACTTCTTATTTCCAACGGCTAGCTTCAAAAGTATGTGTGTTCTCCTGCCAGCCTCCCCAGCTCGCTGGGGGTCAGGACCTCGGGACGCTTACCAGCATGGGTCTAGAATACATTGGTCAACTGGTTTGGGGAGAGATTTTTAGTAAGATGGCCTTTCTGTAGTATTGAGGCACAATCCTTCTGCCCTTGCAAACGTCAGACCTTTGCTTTTCAGATGGGCAAGCGAAGGGTCAGGCCCTCCTACCCTTTGGATGATCATCTGATTTAAGGTCTTTGCAGTCACTTGTTATGCATCAGAGAGTTGGAAAATGACCAAGGAGGATAGAAGGAGAATTGATGCCTTTGAGCTGTGGTGCTGGAGAAGAGTATTGAGGGTACCATGGACTGCTAGGAAAACAAACAGATTCAACCTAGAGAGGGTTAAACCGGGTGGCTCCTTGGAGGCAAGGATTCTGAGGCTTCATCTAACATACTTTGGACATGTTGTAAGGAGGGACCGGTCCTTCGAGAGGGACATCATGCTGGGGAGGGTGGAGGGACGGCAGAGGAGGAGAAGACCCTCTATGAGGCGGATTGATTTAGTCACTGGGGTAATCGGGATGGGTGTATCTGAGACAGTGTGATTGGCACAGGACAGAGCAGAGTTTAGGGCTGTTGTACATAGGGTCGCTATGAGTCGCAAGTGACTCGAAAGCACATAACAACAACAGCTGACTTTAATGCTCAAAACAAAACAAACCTCCTGCCTGTGGGCCAAGTCCCACGTGGGGTTTCCAAGTTTGTAAAACTTTATGGGAGCCCATGGATTCCAACCACTGAACTTTCTGGTCAGAAGCCCCACGGGGTCTCAAGGCATTGATGATTTGTTGTTGTTGTTGTGTGTCATCAAGTCACAACTGACCCATCGTGGACCCTCCAGTGTGTTTTTAGAACCTGTAAATCACACAGGAAGAGATTGCCCATTTTTCTTCCACTGGACAGCTAGTGGATTCGAACTGTGTACCTTCATGTTGGTGGTGTAATTTCTTACCGCTAAGCCACCAGAGCTTCCTAAGAATCTCACAGGAGGAAGTTGGCTATCTTTTTTCACATCAAACAGTCCAAGGATTTAAACCACACACCTTTGAGTTGGCAGTGCAGCTCCTTCCCACTAGGCCACCAGAGGCAGGCACGTGTAAGCCCCTTCGTAGCATCTTGCCCGGTGTTTGGGCAAACGGGCACCATAGCCTGGCTGAAGCGATTCATACCAGTATGTATCACAGCTCCCTTTCTTCTTCCCTTGTGTAATGTCTCTTCTTTCTCCATCTTTCTCTGAGTTTGTCTCTTTGACACTCCTTCTCTTTCTGCCCCTTCCACTCTCTCTTACTCTCCTTTTTTTTTCTCTCTCTGACTCTCCAAATCCTGGCCTTTCTCTTCCTAGCAGTCATCTTAGGGAACAGTTCATCGCTACCCGTCCAGATGGGCGAGTGTCTGCGGCTAGTCTGTGCTGCCAACAGCAACCCTCCTCCCACGCTGTGCTGGTTTAGGGGGGACCTAGCCCTTTATCCCAGGCAGGGCTCAACGGGTAACAGCCTGGAGCTGCCTCAGATATGTATCAGGGAGGAAGGAGAATTCACCTGCCATGCTCAGAACATCCTGGGATACCAGAACATCACGCTCAGCCTCATCTTACAGGGTGAGTATCTGTGGGGCCCCGGAAGTTCTCCACGCACTGGGAGATTGGGGAGGCAAGAGGTTAAAATGTCCCCAGACAGAATGAAGGGCAAGACCAGCACTTACCCCCCAACTCACAAGAGTGGCCCATGGCTTTGGTGTGGTGCTCACCTTTGAGACTGTGGTTTCCTGGAACCCAGGACATCCCCACCCAATGGGGAAGAAGAACCCTAGGAGAGAAGATGGGTCTTGAGGAAGGAGTATAGGCGTAAAGAGACACAATGTCCTTGCTCTGCAGGGTCAAGACTGGGGCAAAGCACACACTTATGCTGGGGTAGTTAAGAAAAAAAAAGTCAACCATTCAGAGCAATAATGCTGTAACACAATATGTGTAAAAAAATTAAAACTCAGGCAAGCGCTGGTGGCCTAGTGGCAAGAAGCTGAACTGCACTCCCAGAGGTACGCGGTTCAAATCCACCAGATTCTCTGCTGGAGAAGGAGGGGCAATCTCCTCTTGTACCATTCAGATCTGATTTGATGGTACACACACACACACACACACACACACGAAAAAAAAATTAAAATAAAAATCAGGTGGACTGGTGGGAACGGAGTGGCAAATGAAATTTTCAAGGCAAATTAAAAAAAATAAAAATGAACACAAAATAGATAGCAAGATGAGAAGAAGTTGCTGTTTATGTAGAGTCTGACTCTTGGTGGCTCTGTGTGACAGAGTAGAACTGTCCGCCTAGGACATTCTGGGCTGTGGTCTGGAGGGAGGAAGACTGAAGAAGAATTGGCGTGTTTGGATTGCGATGTTGGTGGAGAGTATGGAACCCATCGTGAGCTGCCGGAAGAGACGCGTCTGCCTCGGGAGAAGCACTCGCAGAATGCTCCTTAGAAACGAAGACGTCGAGACTTCATCTTTCTCGCTTTGCACATGTCACCAGGCAAGATTAATCCCGAGACCTGCAGAAGGACATCAAGAGTGGTGGAGAGTCAGTGAAAATGAGAACTCTTAAGAAGATGGGTGGGTGCAGCGACTATAACAATGATTGTGAGAACACTCTAGCACTGGGTGGGGTTTCTTACGCTATTTTGAGGCTATTTTGAGTCAGAACGGACCCGGTGTAACCTCATGGCATC
Source organism: Elephantulus edwardii (assembly GCF_000299155.1). NCBI lineage: Eukaryota > Metazoa > Chordata > Mammalia > Macroscelidea > Macroscelididae > Elephantulus > Elephantulus edwardii. The sequence continues at coordinate 2,013,667 of NW_006399958.1, forward strand.
ATCTTTATGGAGTAAATCACCAGATTGTTCTACTTCAGAATTACTGCTGTCGTTAAGTGTCATTGATCCAGAATCAACCTATCGCTGACCCTCCAGTGGGTTTTCAGAGGCAGGAGATTTTTTTCATCCTTCTCCAAGAAACAATTGGTAGCTTCGAACTGTGTACCTTTGGGATTGCAGCATAAGAAGTTTCTTACCACTAAGCCACCAGAGCTCCCTACAGATTAACGAGATAGGTTCAACTCACCAACTTTTCAATTACCAACTTTTCACTACCGGCGCTGAGTTTCTTTGTTAAATATTTTTTATTTTATTTTATTATTTTTGTGTGCGTGTACCGTCAAATCACATCTGACTGGTACAGGAGGAGATTGCCCCTCCTTCCCCGGCAGAGCATCTGGTGGATTCGAACCGTGCACCTCTGGGATTGTAGTTGCAGCTTCTTGCCACTAGGCCACCAGAGCTCCCCTCGAGTTTCTTAAACAAAACAGAAGTAGTTAAAAGAAAGAATGCAACCCCTCACTTGCAAGCCTCATTCACCTTACTTTAGTCTCTGCCCCTTAAATCTTTTGTGTTGCTTGTAACCGAGAAAACTGATGGTAAACAGAGGCTCTGAGCCCTTACAGGAAGCTGGGACCAGGGACTGCGTTCTGGGAAGTGAGTCACCAGCTATCAATTTGTCTGCAGGGAAAGTGTGTTCTGCCTCCACATCCAGTGTAGTGTTGGCTGCAGCTGGGGGAGTCTCTGTCACAGCCCTGGCCTTCTTCTCCTTCTTCTTCATCTTCTTCATGTGAGCATTAATCAAAGGCGGGTGAAGGGAGAGGCCATAAGGGGAAGAAAGGACAGGCTGGTCACTCGTCTCAGAAACCACAGCAGGTGAAGACACTTGCGTGGGTCAAGGGTCTCCGGACAAGGGCCAGCAAGACACAGAGCTTGCTAGAGGTTCTTGTATATGACCATTCTAGGTGGGTCCCTCATCTTGTCCGGGGAGTGGGGAAGCCTGTGTATTGTGGACGTTGGAGTTACTAGAACTGAATCACGCACCTCCAACTTCGATGAAACTTTGAGCTACTTTAAACAACAGAGGGGTGTCTGAACGCCCAGCACTCCTCATCTGGCCCCACTGCCAGGCTCTCTTATCTTCTTTTTTTTTTTCCTGTCCAGAGTGAGGTCTCACAGGAAGAGAGCGACAAAGCCAGCCGTGGAGACGCAGGACTCAGGCATGGTGTATGAAAACACAGTGACAGGGGCAGCTTCTCAGGTAAGTGAGCCGAGTCACCCCACTGCTCTTTCGCATCCTGTCCGGATGCCTCTCCCAAGGTGATCCCTAGTTTGTTCATCTCAGCAGTGTCAGAGTTTTTATGCTCTTCTCCCTCTAAGCCGACTTCTCATCCTGGACTTCCCATCTCAAGACGACCCAAGTCTCCCAGGCCGGGTTCTCCTCTGTCTCTTCTTCTCTATCTTCCCTTTCTTGTTGTTGAGTACCCTCAAGTCAATTCTTACTCCTAACAACCCCACGGGACTAAGTAGCAATGCCCAAGAGGGTTTCCAGTACCGTAATCTTTACAGGAGGGGGTCACCAGGTCTTTATTCTAGGGAATTGCTAGGTGGGTCCCAACTGCCAATGTCTCATTTAGCAATCAAGGGCTTCACTGCTGCACCACCTGGGTCGTTTTTGTTTTGTTTTGGTGTTTTTTTTTCTTTTCCTGTTGCGTATTCTTGGGTTCCATTAATCAGCTCCAACTCCAAGTGACCACAGGTGAGCGTGTCAGACTACCTCACGGGATTGTCTGGGCTGCAGTCTTTATGGGAACTGATTGTCAGGTGACGCAGGTTCCCAGGAGCCACTACTGGTGGGCTCCACCAGCCTTTCCATTAACATCCTCGCATTTAGCCATGGAAGCGTTTCATCTTGTGACTCCTCTTCCTCTTAAGAGCAGCTACTATCAGCTCTGCCTCCCATCTTACCCATTTCTTTTGATGCTGATCTCATCACCTCTTTCTTGGACCTCTCACACTCCTAGTCTCTTGTCTCTCCATCTAATATCAAGGGAGAGCTCAAAGCAAAAACGAGACACCTTTTATCTGCCCAGTTCTCTCTGCACATTTGATGTCTGTTTGTTTCCTACTGTTTAGAACAGAAGGTGGCCAGCCTTCCCTGTAAAGGTCCAAACAGCAAATCGTTGACATTTTGTCGGCTGTACCATCTGTATTCCAACAACGGAACTCTGCCAGGGAAAAGTGGACATAGACAACATAGTGACTGTGACTGTGTTCCAATAAAACTTTATTTACAAAAAGGAGGCAGTAGGTGACATTTGATTCGTGAGCTGTGGTTTTCTGACCCTAGAACTAGAGAATAAAGGCCTGTTCTTCAGCCTGTGGTTAGGTTATGATGTTATGTTACGTTACGTTGTTGTTGTTGTTGTTATGTGCCGTCGAGTCATTTGCGACTCAT
>NW_006399958.1:2016764-2036511 GCF_000299155.1 Elephantulus edwardii
TTACATTACGTTACGTTGCATTAAATTATGCTGTTAGGTACCATCGAGTTGGAATTGACTCGTCGCCGGCTCTCCAGTGGTCTTTCAGAGCCAGTTAATTGCATCAGGGAAGATTGCCCATCTCTCTCCTGCAGAGGAGCAAGAAGATTCAAACCGCTTGCCTTTGGATTGGCAGTGCAGTTCCTTACCACTAGACCACCAGAGCTTCCTCCTTCCGCCTGCAACCCTGAATGCTTTGGAACATCACTTCTGTAAGGCTAGAGATACACTCAGGCAGGCGAGGCACTGGCCTCAGATGTTAAAAAAAATAAAATTGCAAAATCTCAGTAATTGTAATAAGCTAAAAAACCAACAAAACAACCCAGACATAGAGGACTGTGATTTGAGTAAATGTTTACATAGCAGATTGGCTTTTCATGCAACCATTCCTACACATTTTGTTTTATGATATTGATGAAAATATTCACGTTCTAATAGCATCTTTTCAACTTCCCCCCCTCCCCATCATTATTGTTTTCATTCATCATTCTATCTTCTCCCTATCTTCTGCGCTGTCTCTGTGGGAATGCTATCTTCTTGATCACGTGTGCAATGTTTTTCTAAATACTGATTTAATCGTTCATCTTAAGAGTCCTAGCCACAGTTTAGGTGCGTTGAGCTGCTGGGATGAGTTCTGTTCCAGGCTCAAAGAATGATTAAGTCTCCAAAGTCTTGGAGGCTTCACTGCTAGACCAGTATGCCATGGTCATTTTTAGGATGTCGAGTTCTGTTTCACCTTTTACTCTCAGTTCTGTCTGCGCTCCATCACTGTAACCCCTTTCAGAGCAGTCAGCAGTATTCAGGCATCATCTGGTTCTTCTGTTTTTGGCGTCTCTGAGGTGGAACACACATGATCTAGTCATTCTTTGGACTAATTCCTTCCATTCTTCTTTGATTCTCTTCACTCTTTTTTACTCAAGACAGAGAGAGATCAATGATTTTCCCTTGCATGACCACTCAAAAGGTACATGAGCTCTGGTGGCCTAGTGGTAAGAAGCTGTGCTGTGGTTCCCAAAGGCCTGTGGTTCCAATCCACCAGCTACTTCATGGGAGAAAGATGGGCAGTCTCCTCCGGTGTGGTTTACGGCCTCTGAAACCCCACTGGAGGGCCAGTGAGAGGTTGGATCCAACTTGATGGCATATTTTTTTTTCTATAATTATATTTTATTAATTTTCATAAACATGTACAGAGATTTTGGGTTTCCATTCATTCATTGTTGCACTATTCTCTCTACCCTCCTCCCAGTTTGTTCTTGTCCAAATGCCACAGTGCTTGTCAAAGCCAGTTCTGATTAATCTTCTTTGTCAGTGTGTCCTTTGCCATTCCCTATCACTCCTCCCCGAGAGAGACTTCACCCTGAGTCATAAGGAAAAGGGGATGGCGTATTCTCTTAGCTACTTCCTGCTGAAAAGGGACACTGTGGGTTTCAGGGTGAAGATCTTCTCTCACTACTCTAAAGGGCCCCCTTGGCAGCAGGAAACACATAGACCACAATGGAGATTGACTTTGGGATTCAGATGCACTCTTATTGATTGTGCTTGGCCGTACATGTTCATATCCCTGAAGATGTATCATGGGGGTGTTGCAACCTAGAAGACACAAATTTGACTAACAAGTTATAAGTATATGAGTCCAAAAATTATGGAAAACCAACTTGATGGCATATGACTACAAAAATGTAATATTTCAGAAGATAAATATCGAAACATTACCAAGATGTTGGAATCTAGACTTTTGGGAGCCGTTGAGGATGGATAATCTTTTAAACTATTGCCTTGAGATAATCTTCAAACCTTGAGCCAAAAATTTCCCTTAAACCTTCTTGAAAACAAGCAGTAGTTTGCCTCAGTAGATATAGACTACCTATCTGCCTTGAGCAGTGTGTTCTTTCGAGTTCAATATCTATGGCATTACATTCATAAAAATGAGAAAGGATGGGAAGTTCAGGAGAAGTGAGATGATGTTAATAGCGGATGAACAGTTCCAAAAAAGGAGGGTGTAAAGAAGGTACTCATTATTACTGAATTGTTCACGCAGAAATTGTTGAATTGGTATGCAGCCTGCTTTGTATTTTTAAGACAACAAATCATAGAAATAAACTCTCTAGTTTCTCCACAACCTCGCCAACATTTGTTGCTTATTCACAGTTGGAAGTGTAAAATGGTGCAACCACTTTTACTTTTTAAAGAGAAAAGTGTACTGGGGAGGGGGGGAAGGGGTAGGCAGGGAGAAAAGTGCAACAATGAATGAATGGAAATGCAAAGTCTCTGTACATTTTCATTAAAATGAGTAATAAAAAAACTTTTAAAAAAGAAATAAATTCTCTCCAATGAAACAATTCCCCGCTGAGAAAAATGTTTAAAAACTTTCAAAAGGGCGGGCTCAGTAAACAGAATTAATTAAAAGTTATTTTAAATGGTCACTTCCTCAGGAAATTGTGAAACGTGGCAGTTCCTCAGCTGAAAGCAAGAGCAGGAGAGTAGAGAATGAAAATATCATTGAGCTTGCTTCCGTCAGAGCCAGGGAAATGGTATATACTCTCTGCTTTTGATGCAGATAAAACACTGAACACGTAAAATGATGCCTTCATAACCCTTCCGTGCAGTTTTATTTTGCAGTATTTTCCACCGTTTTTACATTCTGAGAACATGGACAGTAAAAGATAGACAATATTGGTGGCGGTGGTGTTAGGTGCCATTAACATTGCTCATAATTCTAAAGTACAAAAGAACAAACTATTGCCCAGTCCTGTATTAATCTCACAATCATTGCTCAGTTCCTGTGCCCATTGTTGCCGCTCTTCTGCCAGTCACTTTATTAAGGGTCTTCCTCTTTTTTCACTGACTCTTTACCAAGCATGATGTAATTCTTCAGACAATAGCTCCTTTTCTTTTTTCTTTAAAGATAATTTTTATTTATTTCTTTATTCTTTTTATGTGTGTACCGTCAAATCGGATCTGACTGGTACAGGAGGCGATTGTTCCTCCTTCTCCGGCAGATCATCTGGTGGATTTGAACTGCGCACCTCTGGGATTGCAGTACAGTTTCCTGCCACTAGGCCACCAGAGCTTGCCCAATAGCTCCTTTTCATAACGTGTCCAAAGAGACGAAGACTTGCCGTCTTCTCTTCCCAGCGACACTCTGGCTTTAATTCCTTCAAAGCCAGATTTGTTTGCTCTTCTGGCATGAGGAGCCTTTGCCAGGAATCCCATCTTGTTCTTCCACACGGAAGAGGAGAATTCTACTGCTGAACCTCCAAATAAGACGCTCCCTGAAGGTAAATTATTTGCGGGAAGCATCAAGGAAAGTAATAACGTTTGTGTAGGATGAGTGGTTGGAGGAAGCCACAGGCGTCCATTCCCTGCACTCTCTGCCTTATCTTGTGGTCATTCCCCTGTTATGACTCTCTTCTCTCTCCCTTCACTTAGGACCACCTGATTGAATTCCACAAAACTGTCCCCCCAGACCACCCCCTCCCACGTGCAGCTGTCCCATCCAAACAAGGGGAAGACGATGTCCATTACGCATCCATCGTCTTTAATGGGAAGAAGCCTCATCAGCTCCAAGTAGAGGAGTCTCCCAGTAACGAATACTCTAAAATTAACATACACAAGTAAGAGATTGCAAAAGGCTTGGCCCTGGCTTGAGGGAACACTGCTTGAACCGGTGAGGAGAAGACAGCGGCTGACACCTCTAGCCCTCAAAGTCTCCACCTAATAACATATATAAAACAAAGTTTGGGAACAGAAGAGCTTTGCCTCTGAGAGGAATTCCACTTGTCTGAAGTTCAAGGACAAACAAAATTAATTATGGGAAAAGCAGTTGCCTCGGTTTGGGGGCAATTGGAGATTGACTTGAAGAGAACATGAGGGAGGGATTTTCCAAGGTGCTGGAAATGTTCTGTCTCTTCATTAAAACTGTGCTTGTGTAGCTCATTGAAAGCACCCATAAGATCTGTGTATTTCACTGGCTGTAAATTTGCCTTTAAGGAACCAAAAAAAAAAAATTTGAAAATATAAATAAAGCAATAAAAAAAAAAGATTTGGATAAAATTCAAGAACTATTTCTAACATCAACTGGAAACTGAAGAAATGTCAACGTGGAAATAATGCACATATCCATCTCTGCTTATAGGTGTTTATAGGAAGCCAATACTAAATATTTATAATAAACTGAATGCTATTTCGGGATGTGGGGGAGGCACCAAGGCAATTCCTAAGGATTTACCAGATTCTTGCCTTGTATTTGCTGACCCCTCCCTCCCGAGTCAAGCAGAAGGTTCTCAATACAAAGAGCTTGGCTTCATTTGCATTGAATTCTCTTTGTGATTTACTTCCTGATCATTTTCAATAAAGATACAGGGATGCTAAGGTCTGCCCCCGTCTTTATGTTCTCTTTTGTATCTCTTTCATGGTTGTCCGTCTCATTGTTAATAATTATAAAAATATTTTATCCTCAGTCTTCAACAGGTATTTGTTGCTGTTAGGTGCCATTGAGTCAAGTACGCTCACAGCCACCCGATGAACAGTCATCCTTTTCTTTGTTTAATTTTTATTTTATGTGTGTGTGTGTGTATCGTCAAATTGGATCTGACTGGTACAGGAGGAGATTGCCTCTCCTTCTCCAGCAGAGCATCTAGTGGATTCGAACCACGTATCTCTGGGATTGCAGTGCAGCTTCTTGCCACTAGGCCACCAGAGCTCCCCTGAACAGTCATCCTTAAACTGACCCTATCCTGTGCCAATCTCATCATTTCTGAGACACTAGGGCCCATTGCTGAAGCCAAGGTATCAATGCAGAGGGAGTAGTAATCTCAGGATGCATTTCATTGTCTGGCTTTCGTAGCATAGTCTGTAGGTAATGGCTCTGCTTATCCAAAAACAGCACCTTCCTGGGAGCTCAAATCCACCATTGACTCCAAGGGAGAAAAACGGCGGCTTCTCCTCTCCTGTGATTTGAAGCTTTGGGAACCCACAGAAGTGTCATTCAGTCCATTCAGACTCAATAGCAGTGTCTTGATATTACTCAAAGACACTCTATTAGACTGATCAATGAATCTTAGCATGAGTGTCAGGATGGCTTAAGACTGGGTAGTCTTTTGGTCTGTTGTACAGAGAGTCACTATGAAATGGAGCTGACCCGACAGCACCTAGCAACAAAAACATCAATGAATGTGTGCACGTCAACACATTGATGTTAACAGTTAAACAAAGAAGCATAGATCACACACATACAAAAAAGGGTAAATGTGTGAACAGAACACACACAAATGAGCCAAAAAGGGCAAATACACATACATACATACATACATACACCTGTTTCCAGTTGTTCTATGTAGACTCAGAACAATTCAGAAGAAACCTATGATTCCCTCACATGAGGAACTGGTGGAGATGATTAAAAGCAGATCACTCTCTTCAACTTTACTCAGATAAATGATGAATTTAAGCGCTGGAGAGTGATTGTCGACCAGATTCTTTTTTTTAAAAAAATTATATTTAATTTTATTATTTTGTGTGTGTGTACTGTCAAATCGGATCTGACTGGTACAAGAGGAGGTTGCCCCTCCTTTTCCAGCAGAGCACCTGGTGGATTTGAACCGCACACCTCTGGGACTGCAGTGCAGCTTCTTGCCACTAGGCCACCAGAGCTCCCTAAGAACTTCCCTTATTCTTGTGCCTATATTTGAATCCATCTTTACAGTTACTATGCCATTCTATCTCCCTGAGTCTCTCTTGCCCTCGCTGGGCTTCTACTGCACCAAACAGATGTCCTAATTCAGTAATCGGTCCCTCCTGGTGACATTTCCAGAGTCAAAGTTTATTCTCTAATTTTCAGAAGTAAGTCTCCAGATCTTTTTTTTTCCTCCTAGACTTCTTGAGCCCAGAAGCTCCTCTGAAACCTGATCAGCATGTGTGACCCTAATGGTATTTGACATATTTGTGCCATAAATTCCATCATTAAACAATATACAAAGCACATTGAGAGACTTTTGAGAGGAGTGGTAGAAGATACTACAAGCCCTTAGGTGGTTCCAGACCAGCTTCCTGCAGAGAAAGAATCTTGGAAGTCACTTCCTGAAATCTTGGGAATCAGTTCTTTTGTACACCATATTTCAAGAACATCTGCCTCACATCGGTGGGCATAAAGAATAGAACTGGCTCTGCTGATACCAGAAGAACATGATTCATCTGCCCTTATCACCAAAATAATTAGTCTTGGACACAAGAGCTAGAATGGAAAAAGTAGAAGTTGTGTGTTCTATTAGCTTAGTGAGTAAGGAGTTGTGCTGCCAAACCCAAAGGTAGGCGGTTCAAATCTACTAGCTGCTCCCCAAGAGAGAAATGGCAAATCTCTCCCCTTGTGTTTAATAGCCTTTGTAAAACCCACTGGAAAGTTGGCTATGAATTTGGTTCCAATTCTAGAGCAGTGAAAAGAAAAGAAAGTGTATAGGGAGTAGCAGTGCAAATCCGAAGATTACTGGTCTCCGTCAGCTTGATGGGAGCAAGAGGGACCATCTCCTTCCCTGGGATTTACTGTCTTCATAACCCGGAGAAAGGTCAATTATGAGTTAGTTCTGACTTGATGTCAATGAGTGAGGGAACGATATCTACAGAAAATCAACATACTTTCCATAGTAATTTAGGGGAAATACATATATTATACCTCCTCTATCTACATTCTTGGAAGCACGAGTAGCATCCACTTCCTAAACAACATGCCTCCGGAAACTCTACGAACTTTAATAAATGTCGATGGTTATAGAAAAGCTTCAGGCCTTTTGTTCATAGGGTCGTTATGAGTTGAGCTCGACTCGAAGGCAAACAACAACACATCTACATTCAGGGAGCTCTGGTGGCCTAGTGACAGGAAGCTGCCCTGCAATCCCAAAGGCACACAGTTCGAGGCCACCAGCTGCTCCACAGGAGAAAAATGGACCATCTCCTCCTGTACAACTAACTGTCTCTGAAAACCCACTGGAGGGTGAGCTGTAGGTCAGTTCCGACTCTACTGTACACAACAACAACAACAACAACAACAACATCTCTACATCCATCCTAGCAATGAATCTACACAAAACATAAATGTTATACTTTGCATTCTATGATCCCATTAGCTATAGCTCTGTGTTTGTTTCTCTAACGTAACAACAAAAGACTTGTTGCGTTCGGAGAATGAGCTATCAAGGACCTAATCAAAGTGCTAGGGAGCAACAATGTCACTTTAAAGACTAAGGTGTGCCTGACCCAAGTCATGGTATTTTCAGTTGCTTCTTTGCATCTGAAAGCTGTTCAGTGACTAAGGATTTTGGTGCAGGGGAGAACATTAATGCCTTTAAATCGAGGTGTTGGCCAAGAGTATTAAATAGCCCATGGACTGTCAAAAGAAAAAAAAAATACGTCTTGGAAAAAGTGCAGTCCGGGAGCTCCATGGAGGCAAGGATAGTGAACTTCTGTCTCACGTACTTTGGGCATGTTGTCAGGAGGGACGAGTCCGTGGAAAAGACATCCTGCTGGGAAATGTGGAGGGTCAGAGAAGGAGAGGAACACCCTCAACAAGACGGATTGACACAGAGATTGTAAGATGGGTTAGAGCAAACCAGAGGCAGTGAAGGTGGCAGGGGCTGGGCAAGGTTCACGTCTTTTTTTCTGGTAGTTGAGTCTTAGTCCACTTGATGGAACCGGACGACAATAACAACAAACAACAACTTAACATTAAGTTGGGAAGGTTTTCCTTGTCAGGGAACATCTTTCCCGCTGTGGATTCTGATGATGGCATATTTCAATGTTTATGGAACCCCACTTGCTGGACATTAATGGGGGCTTTTCCTCATTTTTCCTTCCCTGGTAATTCAGAACCATTTCTGTGGCATCTGTGATGTTTCCAGAGGGTCAGGGTAAGCAGGTGGAGAAGCTGAAAGAGAAAGCATTGGTGGAGAAGAAATATGTGGAGTTCTCAGTGAGGCCCTCCCTTTCCTGTGTTCCTTGGAGTTGGTCTGATTGATTGACATACTGAACGGCCAATAGGCGAGGTGTCCCCTTCCTCTACCCACAATAGATTGTGCTGAAAGCACACCCATTCTAACTCCTGTTCTGGGCTATCTTCTCCAGTGAGATCCTGGGTCTCATCTAGCCTATTCATTCCCCATCGGGGCTCTGGGCTCTTCTCCATTACCTTAATCTTCAACTGGGTACATACCCAGGGATGTATGCTCATGTTGTGGACGCTGGCTTTTCCTGGAGGGGGACAGGAGGGAAGGAGTCAGTTCTCAAGCCTCTAACAAACGGAGAAGATTCAAAAGTTTCCTGAAGCAAGTGCCACCAAGCCTCTCAGGACCAGGAGGACGTGGATTTGAAAGCTTAACCTCTACGCGGGTTGTTCTTCAACCTTCTCCGTCGTATTTCCTTTTTCTGAGGTCTTAAGATCACTGGAAAGAGCAATGGTGGTGAAATGGTCCGAAATTACGTTGCTGATGAAATAGAGGGTTGAGCCCACGCGATGGAAGACAGATAGATGAGGGAGCCTGCTTCCAAAACCATTTACAGTCTTTGTAAACAGGGGCAGCTCTACCAAGCTCGACGTGGTCTCTATGAGTTGGAATCGACTCAAGGGCGTGGAAGTTCACTGGAGAGTGAATAGGAATAGGGAGTCAAGGGAGGAGAAGAGTCTGGCTGTACTTGAGGGAGAAGTTCGCATTACCTTGTCTAACTACTAGTAGTAATAATGGGAATTTCATGGTATGATTATTTTGCATTGTTGTGTCGATTCGACACCATAGGTTGGTTGTTCTTGCTGTCGGGTGTTGTGGTGACATTAGTTTCAACTCATAGGAAACGCATATGTGATGGAATAGAACTATCCGATCCTGTGTCACTCCTGCAGTGGGAGGTATACGGTTTGAGCTGCCCGTGGATTTGAGCTGTCAGAGAGATGCAAACTTTTTGTTCACGGCACAACTGCATACGGACCAGGTCGTCAGAGCTTAGGTGTGATTCAAGGCTGGGAAAGTGAAGAAGTGAAAGACCCAGCCACTGTAACACTTGCCCACTGAGATTTACAGCCTCAGAAACTCAAAGGAGGGTCCTAGGAGTTGGAACTGATTCAACGGCAGGGAGTGAGAGATAAAGATCAAAGCGGGGAGGACTAGAGTTTGGTAGTTGTGACATTCTTGAGAGCAAGGGGTGTGAAATTTCCCATTTTGCTCACCAGAACCCCAAGAATGGCGCCGGGTGTTCAACAAATGCATAGGAATTGAATGCGTGAATGAATAATAAATAGATGAATCAGTAAATTGGCTTGAGACTATTAACATTAAGCTTTTGACCTCTGAGGATCTGTGAGAAGAAGAGATCTGTATTGAATGGAAAAGTCTCTGTAAATTTTCATTAAAATTAATAGTTGTTGTGGTTGTTATTATTTATTATTATTACTATTACTATTATTATTATTATTATTATTATTATTATTATTATTATTATCAAAGAACTCTGTCCAAGACCATCCAACCAGCTAGTTGCAGGGCTGGGATTTGAACCTAGGTCTTACTCCTCATTCCACACAACCTCTTCATGCTAAGCCATTAGTGCCAACCTCTGCCTATTTCCTTGACCGCCCTATATATAACTCTGTTTCAGACACACACACCTCTGACACTCACCCACTTGCCTTTTAGGTAGGTCTCAGTATTCGTATTTTAATCAGAAAAGAAAACTGAGCTGAAGAGGAGGGAAACTATTCATGAAACTGCACTGCTGTTTAGATGCATGTTCTTTTTTTAAAATTATTATTATTTTTTGTGCATGTACCGTCAAATCAGAGGAAATTGTCCCTCCTTCTCCGGCAGAGCATCTGGTGGATTCGAACCGTGTACCTTTGGGATTGCAGTGCAGCTTCTTGCCACTAGGCCACCAGAGCTCCCCTAGATGCATGTTCTTAAAGTTAGTGGTTGTTGAGTTTGACTCATGGTGACCCAGTGTGTGCAGACAGGTGTTCTCCAGGATCTTGAAGGCTTTTAGAAGCATATTAACCATGTTTGTGTTCCAAGATACGTCTGGGTGTTATAGAACCAGCCACCTTTTAGATAGAGGTTGAGAATGCAACCACTTATACCACTCCTGTCTGACTATAAAACCCACTCAATTTCCCAGTGACTCCAGAGCTTAGGGACAAAACACATTGGCTTCTGATTTCTCCTTTCCTTTCAATCTCTGCCTCACCCTTTCAAGGTAATGCTGACTCTTGAGACTCATTTCCCACCCAGTGGCCCACCCTTGACCCAAGATAGCAGGTACCTGGTAGAACGATAAGTGATGAGTGTGTAGAGTAGGATTCCAAGGAGGTAGCCACCACCCAGGCAAGCCACCACGATAAACAGCACCACAATAGGTCCTGAGAGGGTGAACTCTCTGAGAAAATCAATCTGGGACAGTACTGTGAGAAAGAGGAGAAGAGAGTTGGTGAGCAGGACAGCATTCGTTTATTCAGTCATCCATCTATTCTCCCATCCCAGTCACAAATCCAGTCAGAGATTTATCCACACCCAACTTTAATATGTCACTCAACTGTTCCAGACACAGGAATCTCAACCACAGAGAAAATAAAGTCTATGTCCACACGGGAGTGGAAAGTAGACAATGAAGCAAAGAGATGTCTATATAAATGTACAGAAATGATGTTACTTATAGAACAAAGATAGGTCTTTTGTGCAGTTGACTCTGAGGCGTATTCAACTCGACAACACTTAACCACTGCTAAAATGAGACTAGTGCTGTTATATCTGGAGGAACATTCTTCCACTTTGCACATCACTCTTTGTCAATGTGCTGTATGAAGTAACCTGGGTTTGCTGTGATTCTGAACCTTGTACCATTGGGGTATCAAATACCAGAATGATTCCCCAATGTGGACAGTGTTTGGTGGAGCTCCCAGTTGTAAAACAGGTTTGGAAGCAGGAGTGGCATCCACTTTCTAAACCACATGCCTCTGGAATCTCTGTGAACTTGGAGAAATAACGATAGCTATGGAAAGGCATTAGGTCTCGGGTTCATTGAGTGGCTGAGTCGACTTCGACTCAACGGCAACAATGTTGTTGCAACAACAGTTAGGGCTGTGGAGAAGAGTAAACCCTTAGTAAAGGGGGGATAGGTTTTCAGCATGGACCAGTCCCTGGAGAAGGACTTCAAGCTTGGTAAGCAATCAGCAAAAAAAAAAAGAGAAAATTTTCCGTGACTTGACGTAGCAGTGGCAACTGTAATGGTAAGATGGCCCTGGACTGCACAGCATTTCAATTAGTTCTACAAAGGCTGTGGTTGGATTGATCTTGACCCATGGAGCCTTCAAAGAAAAAGAAAAACTATAGCACACCCATGTTTATTGCTGCTTTGTTCACAATAGCAAAGAGCTGGAAACAACCCAAGTGCCCATCAACAAATGAATGGATAGAGAAGCTCTGGTGTATTCACACAATGGAATACTATGCAGCATTGAAAAACAAAGAACTCATGAAATATTATGCAAAGTGGATGACCCTGGAGGACATTATGCTGAATGAAATATCTCAGTCACAAAAGGACAAATACTACATGGTGCCACTGTTGTAAAACAGGACTGACATCGGGGTTGCGGGGGAGACTGAGAAAGATGGGATAAATTATGTATATTGCATTGAAACAGATGAGGAAGAGATCTGTTTAAGAGGGACATATGAATGGATATTCTTGTCATTACAGAAGTCCAGAGGGACAGCTGCATAGTGGAATGAACTTGGGGAGAGGGATTGTGTAACAATGAAAGTTTTTCTTTTTCTTTTCAAGGAGAAGAGTGATTTGGAGGGCGGAGGGGTGGACAGGGAGGAAAGTGCAACAGTGAATGACTGGAAATCCTAAGTCTCTGTAAACTTTCATTAAAGTTAATAAATTAAGGGAGCTCTCTCTAGTGGCCTACTGGCAAGAAGCTGCACAGCAATCTCAGAGGTACATGGTTCGAATCCACCAGATGCTCTGCTGGAGAAAGAGGGGCAATCTCCTCCTGTACCAGTCAGATCCAATTTGACGGTACACACACAGAAAATAATAAAACAATTTTAAAAAATTAATAAATTAATTTTTTAAGAATGATGGAAAAAAGTGTAAATGTGGTAGAACATGAAAAAAAAAACCCAAAAACAAACAAACAAACAAACAAACAAAACCCAGCTATACCAGCAAGTAAGATGAAGAACAAGTGATGTGCTGCGCTGGTTTTACGGTGTCAAGAACTCATCGCACTGCTACTTTGTAAGTCCCCACTATTCTTAGTGTCGGGCATCGTGTCAAGTATTGGAGACAAAGGGTGTGAAAAAGCCCTTCTAAATGTCCACCTCCATCGAGCTCTGGTCCAGTAAGATAGGAAGTCATGAAATCAGAAGGTCAACATCAGCAGTCTGGTGCTGGTGGACGGAGAGCTTTATTGTGCTTATATTCTTTAGCTCTGGTGGCCCTGGTGGCCCTGGTTCCCCGTGGCTGCCTCCTTCTTCTGGAGGATTGGTGTAGGAGGCGGCGGTGGAAAAGGTCTTGGAGGCCTTCTGCCCAATAACCGAGCTACAACGGCAGTGGTTGCTGGGAGGGCTCTCACTCAGCACGGGGTGGCTTCCCCAGCCCCTGTGTGGTGACCCTGGTGGCCTCCTGAGGGCTTCAACCGCAGGGGTGACTTTTCTCCACGAGTTGGGGGCGGGGGAGGCATGGCAGATTGTCGGAGTCTTGAGCCATGGTGGTGATAGAGGATTCCGGGGCTGACCGTTCCTGGGCTGTGGCTGTGCTTTCTGGGGTTGTGGTTGTGGTTGAGCCTTCAGGGGCTGGGGCAACGTCGATGTCTGGAAGGAAGCAGCCACTCCGGAGACAACGTAAAGTGGTCTAATAAATATCTCCAGCTCCCATCCTGTATCTCCTGATCGTTTTCTCTCGGATAGGCCACGCTGATGACTTCTTGTGTGTGTGTCTGTGTGTCTGTGTGTGTGTGTGTGTGCGTGCCACATACATTTCACTTCATTTCATTCTCTCTCCAATGTCTTGTGTGCGGAAAATGATCATTCTGACTTTACTGATAAAGAAACAGGTCCAGAGAGTTGAAGCTGCTTTCCCTTGACTCGTGCAGCAAACCCAGGATTTGAACTTACATCTCTAGGACCCGGAACCCTAGCTTTTTACTTCCTTACTGTCCTATCCTTCCCTTTACTATGTCGATTCTTCTTCGTGGTGCAGAATATTGCACGTGGGGGAGCTCTGGTGGTCTAGTGGCAAGGAGCTGCGACTACAATCCCAGAGCCAAACGGTTCGAATCCAACAGCTGCTCTGTCGGGGAAGAAGGGACAATCTCCTCCTGTACCAGTCAGATCTGATTTGACGGTACATGCACACAAAAATAATAAATTTTTTAAAAAAAAGAATATTGCACGTGACGTGGGTGAAAAGTGTTTCCTCGGTTTACAAATTCACCCCACAGCCACAAACACACACCACAAACAGAACATCTCTCCTTCGCTTCCTCAGATTTCCCTCCCTGTCTTTCCACGTTTCTACTTGAAAGCAATCAAGGATCACACTTAAAGACTCAGGGTGGGCGTCAGACTGCCCGAATGTAAATCCTGCCTCTTGTGACCACTAGAAACGGGACCTTGACCAAAACATTCAAACTTCCTGGTCTTGCTTTTCTCACATGTTCAGTGGAGATAATACTAAGAGTAACTTATTGCATAAGGGTATTGTTAGAGTCACACAAGTCAGGGCTGCAGCTGTCACATAGTTAGGTGTTTGATAAATGCTGAGTAGAGTGGGTTCAAATCCTTTCTGCGTGACACTTTATGAAAGAGGAGAAGAGGCGTGGAGAAAACATGACACGATGTTTAGCATGATCTATAGGCACTGAACACGGACGAGGGATTGTTAGATAATGAACAGTTACTCTCTTCTAAGCTCCCAGAAGGAATCAACATGGCTGATAACCCGATACGGACTTGTAGGGTTCCAAAGCATAGAGACAATACAGTTCTGTCCTTTAAACTTACTACAGATTGATTTGTATCCCTTAAAAATATGTGTTGTAAATCCTGACCTCTGGGTCTGCTTCTGGGGTGTCTTTGTTGTAACGTAGAGTTTGAGTCGATCTCTTCTGAGACGTGAAACAGATGAAACAAGCGAAATAAAAAAGCAGAGATGAGAGAGGATAGATGCCATATCCCATGAAGATCATCAAAGTACCTCAAGATAAAAGATCATTCCTCAGAGATGACAAAAAAAAAAGGCTTTTCCAGGAATTGACACTTTGAATTTAGATTTCTACCCACTGAGACTGGGAGGGTGACAGAATTGCTGGCTCTGAGCTGTGGTGCTGGAGAAGAGTACTGGCTATCCTATGGACCGCCGAAAGAACAAACAGATAGATCTTGGAAAATGTGTGGAGGCAAAGATGGTGAAGTTTCATCATCCATACTTTAGACATGTAGCCAGGCGAGGCTATTCTTTGGAAAGGGACGTCATCCTTGGAGTGGAATGTATTGACATCATAACTTTGACAATGGACGCTAGTGTGTCAGAAACGATGAGGATGGCACAGAATAGGACAGGGTTCAGTTAGGCTGCACTTAGGGTCGCTATGAGTCATACTTGACTCAAGAGCTCCCAACAGCAGCAATAACAATAAACTGGGAGAATAACTTTCCTGCTGTTAAAAACCAACTGATCGTGATGCTTTTGTTATAACAGCACTAGATAAGGGAGCTCTGGTGGCCTAGCGGCAAGAAGCTGCGCTGTCATCCCATAGGCATATGATTCAAATCCCACCAGCTGCTCTGTAGGAGAAGGATGGGGAATCTCCTCGCATTTGATTAACTGCCTCTGAAAACCTGCTGGGGGGTCAATTATGGGTCGTTCTGACTCGATGATACACAACAAAAAGACCAAGATGCATATTTGAAATCATATTAAAAGGGGGGGGGGACAGCACATGAGAACTAAGACAAAAGTCTCCCACTTTGTAATATTTTATCACAGCAGCTCTAGGAAACGAAAAGAATTGATTAATCTTATCTCCTGGGATTCCCCCTGACTCTGATCTGAAGAGTTTGGAAGCTTTACGGGGAGTAGGGATGTGGGAGTGGGGAGCAGCACGGATCTTTGGAGGAGAAAAAGGATTTCTCCTTAACAATAGTGAGTGTGGAATGACAAGATGGAAGAGATGGTATTCTCGATGAGAGGCACCGAGAGAGCATTGTGCAAACAAAAGAACAGAAACAAGTTGATTTGGGATCTATATACTCCAGAGGGCAAAGATGTCTCACTTACAGGGACGCTGGATCCTGAAATCCTTATACATGGTCACCTGGGCCTTGGGGTTCTCCACGATGCATCTGTATCTTCCCAGATGTTCCCAGGACAGACTGGAGAAGAGTATCTTGGCTTCCGAAGTGGGCAAGAGCACGTCATTGTGAAGCCAACGGTAGATAGGTTTGGGGTAGGAGGTGGCTACACAAAGTATCTCCACAGGGGATCCGATCTCAGCATCTATGACATTACCGAGGGCTTCAGGCTTGCTCGTCAGACTCACACTGTCAGGACCATCTGCGAAAACAAGAAGGGAGAATCAGGGCTACATGTCTGACCCCTCAGCTGTGCTCCTCAGAGCTCTGTCACATTCCCTCAAGGGACACAAAGTCGCCTGCTCATGGAGAAGCAAGCAGGTCTGTTCCAGGCGAGGCAACTGTGTTAACAACCCTGCCAATCTTAAAAGAACACCTTTACTGTCAGGTATCTACTATAGAGTCCAGCCTGAGGGTAGCCCTTCATGTCATAATAAGATAATGGAATGGGTAGTTTTGGGTGGTTTTTTTGTTTTGTTTTGTTTTGATTTTCAGAATTTATTTATTTTTATTTCTGATTTTAAATATGTTGTTGTTGTTGTTGTTGTTGTTATGTGCCGTCGAGTCATTTCCGACTCACAGCGACCCTATGCACAACAGCCCTAAACCCTGCTCTATCCTGCGCCAACCGCACTGCCTCTGACACACCCATTCCGAATATATATAAAAAAAACACCTAAAGCTGTGGGCAAAGGACCCAGTTCTCTTGGTGTCCTGAGAAGGATTAAGAACAATTCTGTCTTTAGGGTGAAGAGAGGGAAGGAGCAGGGAATCCACAATTCTTACTGCACAGATACGAAAATCAAATTAAGAGAACAAACAGAAGAAGATAATGTTATGTGGAACATAACAGACTTTCAACAAATGATAGCCATATGACCACCATTATTATCATTATTATAACTGGCAGTAGCCATAGTGGCAACATCAGTAGTAATAGTACTAGTGCTGCTATTCTTAGTTCAAACATACGTGACTTCCAGCTTGCCAACTGCTTTGTCCTCAGTCACCCTGACTGCTTACTTCCGCATCTCCTCACAGGATGCAAAATAGACCTCAAACAGCAAAAGCGTTTCAGAACAGCAGAGAATTTTCCAAAGATACGGAAAAGAAAAAGCTTAACGTCACGTCATTGACCACTGCTAACGAGTCTTCTGACCAGCCTTCATTGAATTTCAAACTAAAAATCTTTACAGGAGCAGATTATTTAGTTTCTCCTGTGGAACACACTGGTTGTATTGAACACCTAACATCGTAACTACGCCAGAAGGGTATCCTTTTTTTTTAGATTTTATTTTAATAATTTTAATGAACATTTACAGAGATTTTGGATTTCCATTCATTCACTGTTGCACCGGAACGGGTAGTTTTATGTGTCAACGTGGCTAGACTCCAAAGTTCAGCTGTTTGGTCCGACATTACTCTGGGTTTTCCTGAAGTTATTTAGAAGTGATTGCCATTTAAATCAGTTGACCCTGCACCATGTGGGTGAGCCTCGTGCAGTCAGTCGAAGGAGACACAATGTTTTGCCTTGTTCTAAGCACTTTACGCGCTCATATGCTCATTTTATTTTTATTTATTTTTTTAATGTTGATTTTATTTATAGAAAATTCCCAATTTGTAGGCTTCATTATAGACTCATCTTACAAATGAGAAAAAATAAGGCTCAGAGGAAAGGATTCGTGGCTTAAGTTCCCTAGGGAGCTTTCTGGTGGTGAAACAGTTAAGTATTTAACGACAGACCAAAAGGTTAGCAGCTTGGGCTGACTCAGCAGTAGCTCTAAGAATTGGTAATGGCCTGCCATAAAGATTACAACCAAGAAAACTTTACAGGGCAATTCTCTGTCACAGGGAGTTGTTATGAGCTGGAATTGAGTCAGCGGTACCCACCCAAATATTGACTTACACCAGAACCAAATAGCTAGCTAGGGAGGAATCTCCTCAAATGGCTGCAAGCCTTGTAGCTATTGGTCCCTAAATCATCGATCAATTAAAAAAAAAACAGATTAATTGAAATTTGAAATTGATTACAAAGCAGACTGGAACTTGCTAGCCCAAAAGCCCCACTAGCATGAAACTAAAATTCTTACATGTCCAATTGCTGTCAAAACAACCTATGCTGTTGTTGTTATGTGCCGTCAAGTTGTTTACGACTCATATCGACCCCATGTACAACAGCCCTAAACCCTGCTCTATCCTGTGCCAATCGCATTGCCTCTGACACACCCATTCCGATTACCCCAGTCACTGAATCAATCCACCTCATAGAGGGTCTTCCTCTCCTGCACTGTCCCTCTACCCTACCAAGCATGATGTCCCTCTCCAAGGACCTGTCTCTCCTTACAACATGTCCATAGTATGTCAGACGAAGCCCCAGAATCCCTGCCTCCAAGGAGTAGCCTGGTTTAACCCTCTCTAGGATGAATCTGTTTGTTTTCTTGGCAGTCCATGGTACATTCAATACTCTTCTCCAGCACCACAGCTCAAAGGCGTCAATTACCCTGCTATCCTCCCTAGGCATTGTCCAACCTATGTTAACAACTATGAAATATCTTCTCACTCTTGTAACAATAGCAAAGTTCTACAGGGCAGCAAACAACAAACGCTGGTGAGGTTGTGGAGAGATTGGAACCCTTATTCACTGCTGGTGAGAATGTAAAATGGTACAGCCACAATGGAAGGTGGTCTGGTACTTTCTCAAAAAGCTGGAAATAGAAATACCATTTGACCCAGTACTTCCACTATAGGGAATATATATCCTAAAGAAACCAGAGATACAAGTCAAACAGATGTATGCACATCCATGTTTATTGTTAAATTATTCTCAATAGCAAAGCGATGGAAGCAACCCAAGTGCCTATCAACTAATGAACGGATAGAAAAACTATGGTACATTCACACAATGGAATACTATGCAGCATTGAAAAATACTGACATTGTAAAACATTACACAACATAGGGAAGCCTTCAGGACAATATGCTGAGTGAACTATCTCAGTCATGAAAAAATGAATACTGGATAACACTGCTGTTATATAATAGGACAGACATGGGAGGGGGGTCAAGGAGAGAATGGGAAAAGAGTGGATAGATAATGAACACTGAATTCAAACAGATGAGTGGAAGAACTGTCCAAAAGGAATATATGATTATGCATTATATGAGAACAATCTGGAACAAGATGTGTGAAGGCACAGCAAAAACACCATTTTTTATAAACCCCCATTAATGCCAGAAGCAGAAGCGGGCCATAAAAATTCTTAGCTTAGGGCAAACATGAATGCCCTGGGTAAAGTCTTATCTGTCCTTGCAAAGTAAAGAATTAACTAGTGTCTATGTGACACAGAAGGAGTTAAGGCAGGCAAAGTAGCCAGCCCATAGAAAACTGACCCACATGACTGATCCCCCAACCCACCAACCATGATCTCAATCTCCCCGCCCCGGCAGGGGCACCAGGGAAAGCTATAAAAGCAATTGGGGGGGGGGACTCGGAGCTTTTTCCCTCGCCACCATCTTATGGAGGGAGAAAGTCTCCACATGTGGAATTAATAAGTGCTCTTGAAATTTTCAGATGTGTGATTGGATCTCCTTTGAGGGGCATTTTGTGGGCAGAACAATGTGCATTGAGGGGTGGTCTGGGGAAGGGAGGGAAAGAGGGAAGAAAATGTGCAACAATGAATTTTAAAAAATAGTATTTTTTAAAAATAAGCTATGTTATTGACTAAATATGAAAGAGCAAAGAAAAAATGATTCTTGTGAATTGCAGTCTTGCCAAAGAATATTGAATGTTCCAATGAACAGCAAAAGTGAATGATTGAATTTGTTTTAGAAGAAGTCCAACCAGACTACTCCTTAGAGGCAAGCATAGAGAGACTCTAGGCATGTTGTCAGGACAGGTCAATTTGGAAAACTGGAGAGTCAGAGAAGTAGAAGAACTTGAACTGGGTGGATTGATGCAGTGACTTATGAGTGGACTTAAGCACAATGAAGATAGTGAACATGACATAGGATCAGGTAGGGTTTTTTCTATCCATATAGGGTTGTGTTGGGTAGAAGTTGACTTTGGATTGTCCCTGTGTCACTTAAGGGCTTCTAGCAACAATAATACGGATTGAATTGTGCATACACACCCCAAGTATGTGTTGGAATCCTAAACCTATTACTTATGGATCTTTCCTATATATGTTAATAAAGTCGTGTAGAGTATGTTTCTTTTTTTTTTTCTGGACCAATTGGCAGCGTCAGGATGGATGACGAAGAGATTGAGATTGTTCACAGCTTCAGTTTGCTCGGCTCCACAGTCAACACTCTTGGCA
>NW_006399958.1:2037915-2045082 GCF_000299155.1 Elephantulus edwardii
CCCAAAATCTCTGTAAATGTTTATGAAAATTAATAAAATATAATTATAGAAAAAAAAAGAGCCTTCTCCTACAGCATGTGTCTTAAATTTGGATTTGTCGACTTCTCAAAGAGATCATTATAGACTTTTTTTAATACTTTGGATGTGTAGCTAGGCAAGGCTATTCGTTGAAGAGGAATATCATGCTTGGAAAGGTGAGGAGGTCAGAGAAGAATAGGAAGACCCTAGATGAGATGAACTGACAAGGTCATTTCAGCAATGGACTTGAGTGTTTCACAGATGTTCATAGGGTCCCTATGAGTCATACTCAACTTGATGTCACCTAACAATAACAGAACTTGCTGTTCTTGGGTACCGTCAAGTCAACTAAGATTCATACTAACTCCAAGTTCCAAGAAGCCAACCCTGCCTCATCCAGCACCATCTTCACCATGACTGTTCCTTTTAAGCCTATTGTTGCAGTCACCATGTCAATTCATCTCACTGAGGGTCTTCTCTCTATAGAAACTCCAAGCCACTGAGGCTCTTTAGAACTCTCCGGCCCAGAAACTCCCCACCTTGCTGCTGAATCCAGTTGTATAGGCACAATTCCCTTTTCCAACTCTCCTCTTCTTTGGGTATTTTTCTGCACTTTCCATTTTGGATTATCCCTGTACCACTTTCCTTTGAAAGATCTCATTCTATGGAAGAACTGCTCCCACATATGAAGCTATCAAAGCAACCCAACAAAACCTGTTCCTGGGGAATGGAATCTGACGCTGGTAGAGGCAGCTCCCAAGCCTATAATCTTTATGGAAGCTGACTGACAGACGCATCTTTCTCCCAAGGAGAGACTGATGCACTTAAACTACCACCTTCTGGCTAGCAACTAAGCACTTGACTTCTACATCCCCAAGGCTCCTTCTTATCAAAGCACCTTTTCAAAGCATCAACCCAATAAAGTATTGTCAGTCCACCAAGGACAAAATACATTAATAATGAGAAAATATAGAGGTAAAGCCAGATGCCAGCTTCCCTGTGTTTTTATTGAAAATTGCTAGGGAGCAAATCACAAAGAGAATTCTATGCAAATGAAGCTAAGTTCTTTCTATTGAAAACCTTATGCTTAACTCAGGAGGGAGGGGTTAGCCAATACAACACAAGAATCTTGCAAACGGCTTAAGGTTTGCTTTATTGCTTCAGGATGAATTCCAGTTTGTACTGAAGGCTCCCTCATATCCTGATACAGCATTTGGTTTATTATAAATATTTAGTATGAAATTTAGCTTCCCACAATAAAGAGCTTATTTTCCAACACTGCTATCAAGTCATGTTATTTTAAAATCGGCTCTCTCTGAAAGGAACATATGAGTATATGTATAATAATATAATAATCTAGAACAAGAAATGCATTGTAAAGTGAACTGAAGGAAGAGAAAGGGAAAGGAAGGGAAGAAAAATATGCAACAATTATTGAATTAAAAAACCAAGTTGATTAAAAAAAATAAGTTCCTTGAACCCTTCAAATTCACTCACGACAAGAGTCAGAGCCCAGATTCAAACCCTTGTGAAATCTTGCTCTAGTTCTGCCTATTCTATCACGAAATTCTCGCAAGATCCCACACCTGTCACTGGCTTCACTCTGTCAGTAGGCATTATCGCATCATTTCCGAGCATACTCACAGGAAACATTCAGTGAAATGTAGTCACTTCTCAGCTCCAGGTCCAGGATAGTTTCTATTCCACATGAGACGATGAAGTCCAGGCGGTCAACCTTGTGGATGATGAGCGTTTTGCCATCTTGAGAAATGGTCATCCTGTCATTGCTCTTGATCTCGACACCACTCACGTACCACTTGATCTTGGTAGCGTCGGTGTGGCAGACAGCTGCTATGGGATCCAAGTTCTCTGCCACAGAGGTGACGTTGACTGAGAGAACTGGTTGGTCATCAAACTCTGGGAAGAGCAGGAAGGAAGAGAATATTAAGGGTAGAGTCTGCCTCCCTCAGCTCCACTCCTCTTTAAGGAACGTTCAGGGCATGTCGGGGAGAATCTAAGAGCTGTAAGATAGGATTTGTGATTTGGACAGAAGAGCAGTCCTGTAGCTGAGGGCAAAGGATAGTTCAGCATGAGACGTGCTAGGCTGTAGTTCTGACACTTGCCTGAACTCATTATCTTATGTGCAATTTCAGTGCAATAACATCTGCTGCAATAATGGTGAGCTCTAGGATAGACGTGACGCTTAAAGGTTGTCTCTGAACTTCAAAAAATTATGACCCTCCCATCAAAGGAGTTGTAGGTAGAATTGAAAGTGAGAGCTGTCATTTGCATTGCCAATAATAATTGCTGCCATCATTCAAGTCCCATTAATTTTACAACCTTACAACTTTGCTCCCTCCACAATGGGAGGAGATAACTTTCTTCAATTCTACTTTAGGAAACAGAGGATCACAGCATAAAGACAATGGCCCAAAACTTACCGAGTCAAAAACAAACACAAGCTTCCAAAACCACATGTTCATCACCAACCCAGCACTGTGGGTCGTTCAGGAGATGTTCATGGTGGAAAGAATTCCAAGATGGCCCCAGGACCTCTGCCTCTTGGTATTAATGCCTTGTTTAATCTCCTCAGCTTGAAGGTGGGAAGAAGTTGTGACTTATTTCTAACTGATGTTATTGTCACCATCACTTGTGCTCATATTGATTCTAATTTGTGGTGACCCTGTGTGTGGTGTTCTTGTTAAGTGCCGTCGAGTTGTAGACGACTCAGAGTGACTCTATGAACAAAAGACCTGAACACTTGTATAACTTTCATCATTTCTCCAACTTCATAGGGCTTCTGGAGGCAAGGTTGTGCTCTATAAGAAGCAGATAGGCAAGTGGGTCTTCCAGTAACACCTGGGTGGATTTAAACTGTCATCCTTTCAGGTAGTCTTAGAGTAGTTAACCATTTCTGTGATCCTAAGAACCTTCCTAACATAACGAATATAGCAAAGGTAAAAGTATGTCACAGCCATCATTACCTTATATGATAAAGGTTTTTGTCTTGGAAACGGAGAGAGAGAGAGAGAGAGAGAGAGAGAGAGAGAGAGAGAGAGAGAGAGAGAGAGAGAAGGGGAGGGGAGGGGAGGAGAGGGGAGGAGAGGAGAGGAGAGGAGAGGAGAGGAGAAATACTTCTGCTGGCCTTGAAAACAACCCTGCCAAGAACATGGTCACATGACCATCTGGGCACAGTTCCATTGGGAACTTCCTAGATCTCTGAGTTTTAAGGGCTTCCAGTCAACAGTCAGTAGGAAGCTGGAAACCTCTGTTGTGCAGCCACTGGGAGTAAACTTGGACAGCAATCCCAATGAGCATGGAAGTGAATTTTGATTCTTCACCCTATTGAACCTCCAGATGAGACCAAAGCTCTGATCAGTGTCTTGTGAAACTCAGAAGCCTTGGCTAAGCCTTAGCCACATTCCTGATCCACAGAAACTGTGGGATAATGAGGGTTGATGTTTTAAGTGATTACACTGAACAATATTGAACATACCATAGTGTATAGAGCTAAGATCAAGTGTAGGTCTATCTTGGAGAGGGTGAAACCAAGGTTCTCCTTGAAGGCAAGGATTTTGAAGCTCCATCTCACATACTTTAGGCACATGGCCAAGAAGGGCCAGTCCTTGGAGAATGTCATCATTTTTGGAAGAGTGGAGGGACAGTGCAGGAGAGGAAGACCCTGGACGAGATGGATTGACAACACAGTGACTGGGGTAATGGAGGTAGGTGTGTCAGAGTCAATGAGATCGGCTCAGGATAGAGCAGGGTTCAGACCTATGGTACATAGGGTCACAATGAGTTGAAGATGATTGGATGACACATAACAACAACAACAACTACATAAATAAAAGATTGCTGAACAATGAAGCTGGAGGTTTCCTTAAAGGTAGCAAGTGACTTAAAGATATAGGAAGAGATAGACTGTCATCTGTCAAGACTTCCAATGTCACCTAAGAAGTAGATGGGTACAGAGATTATATGATCACCAAGAAATTTCAATCCTAAAGCTTTCAGGAAATGGGGCAACCACCGACTTACCTAACACCTCAAGCCAGCCAGTTGCTCGTTGGACCCCACGAGCTGTTCTTACACGCACAGTGTAGTTTCCAGTGTCATTTAGTGTCGTATTCTTGATCATCAGGCTACCTATCTCGGTCACGTTTTCCCGGCTCGTGAATAATTGCCCTTGTGTCCATGACTGTGAGGCAGAATCATAGCTAATAATCTTGTTTCCTTCTCTGTCATCCTCACCCCGGTGCCAGCTGTATTCTAAAGCATCTTCAGGACTGTTGCCAAGGTTCAAGACGGTAAGCTCTCCCTTGATCCCCAAGAGCGAGCCTGGCTTGATGAAAATTTGACCAGAATCTTGGCAGATCCCATAGGCCAACAGACTGACTGAGAAAGAAGAGATAACAGACACACTGAAAAATCAACACCATCTAGGGGCCAATTCATAGACCACTGTGAACTAAGCCAAGTTTCTAGAGCCCAGATGAGTTCTCAGCCCATCTCCTATCTCCATTTCCTCTGTCTCTACGCTGGTTCGTTCTTTTCTTAACCTATTCCAGGCCAGCCTTCTCCTTGGTAACTAGCCTTCAATCCATTCTCATAGGAATATTGTTGTTGTTGTTGTGTGTCATCAAATCATCTTCAAGTCATGTACAATATAGCTCTGAACACCGCCCTTTTCTAAGCCAGTCTCACTGCCTCCGACACACCTACCCTCTTTACTCCAGTCATTGTGTCAATTCCTCTCATCCAGCGTCTTCCTCTCCTGCACTGTCCCTTCACCCTTCCAAGCACGACCACCTTCTCCAAGGACTGCCCTCCTGGCCACATGCTCAAAGTATGTGAGATGGAGCTTCAAAATCCTTGCCTCCAAGGAGCAGCCTGTTTTACCCTCTCGAGGACAGATCTATTTGTTCCTTTGGCGGTCCATAGTATGTTAGGTTAATCTGTTATAAGATTTCAATCTCTCTCTCTCTCTCTCCTCTCTCTCTTTCTTCCTTAAGTTCATTCTAGCTTCTGTCCCACTTAGCTTCAGGGATACTTCCTTCCCAAACCCCGATCTCCACCTCTCATTCACTCCATCATTTATTAGGTCAGTTACCAACAGACATAGTTACCATATTTTATCTCCATTCATAGTATAGTTCTGTTTTTAAAATTCATTTCTTTAGACATCCAAACACACTTAAGTGTCCATTAGCCCCGTATCATTGTTGGTATGGTTGTCAGATAGCCACATTTACTTCTAAGGTCTTCTGGGTGGGTTTGAACCACCAACTTTTCAGTTAGTAATCCGACACTTAACCACTTGCACCACCCCTAAGGACTTTCATAGGGCCCTTGAGATACCGTATCATTTCCCAGATTTAGACTTTAGTGTATTCTGTTCCCCATTTCTGGCTCACTGATATCTGTCTTCTCCTCCTCATAGCCATTCTCCTTGCAGACTTACTTCTACTTGTTCATCAGGTCTCTCATCGGATGTCTCCTCTTCCCTGTCCTCCCGAGTCTATGTCAGCCAACCCCTCTGAGCTCCTCCAGTGTCCTGAAAGCCCCTCATCATGGACCTGACCAGCCTATGTGGTCAAAGTCTAGTGGCAAAGTCTACATCTTGCATTGGACTGTGAACTTCAGGATGACAGGCCAGGGCTCTCCTGAAGAACTCTAACTTACAGCACCACAGGACACAGAGTGCAGCTTGCTTCACAAAGGCTGCTCGTTGAGCAAACGTCCCAAGATCGTCCATCTGTGCCTTTGATGTCAGTGGCAGCACATCTAGCTTCTCTAGAGTGTATGTGTGCCTGGATACGTACACTTGTCCCCAAAGACATGAGCAAGTAGGTGTCTGCTTCTCTGCCCAACCAAGTCATGGTTCCTTCGGAGAGGGAAAGATATCTGATGCCTCTGCCCTTAAGGTGTAGGCACGAAATATGTTCAGGAACAGAACGTTGACGCTAATAAAACAGGATGAGTGTACAAGTCTGGGAACATTGAGGGGTTGGGAGATAGTTCAAACTGAAAAGTGAAGGAGAGGATTGTGGAATATCCCAGAACACCGAGAAGATCCAAAATGTGACTGGACAAGAGCTGAGTGTGTGTGTGTGTGTGTGTGAGAGAGAGAGAGAGAGAGAGACAGAAAGAGAGAGAGCGAGAGAGAGAGCACGCGCGAGAGAGCGCACACACCTATGTGCTTCTGTGTATATGTACCCATCACTCTACACGCACATGTCTTCTTGCCTGTGTGTCTGTCTATGTGTGTCTGTCAGTCTGCCCTTGTATACCTGTGTGTTTCTCTGTGTCTGCCTGTTTGTGCGTGCTGGTTTCTATACGAGTGCACTTGTGTCTGCCTATCTGTGGGTGTATGTCTGTACATGCATGTGTGTCTCTGAGTGTATGTGTCTGTGTCTGTGTGTGAATGTGCATCCAGGTATCCAGGTGACTGTGTGCACCTGTATACAGGTGTGAGTGTAATACCATGTCTCTGGGGGGGGCTGTGAGGCCGTGTGATGTGCTCAGGTGTGTTGGTCACAGAAGTCTCAGTGACAGTCCTATCCCTCTGTTCCCTGACCGTAGCCCTGGAGACT
This sequence comes from Elephantulus edwardii, assembly GCF_000299155.1. NCBI lineage: Eukaryota > Metazoa > Chordata > Mammalia > Macroscelidea > Macroscelididae > Elephantulus > Elephantulus edwardii. The sequence goes on from NW_006399958.1 coordinate 2,044,530, forward strand.
CCAAGTTGTGCTATTTGGGGGAGGTATGTGTGTCCCCGTTCCCAGCTTTCCCTACACTTCCTCAACCCCGGGAAGAAAGCTCAGCTGTCTCTTACCCAAGAGGACAAAGCCCTTCCAGAGGCCACACTTGGGGTGAAGGTCCATAAGCCGTGCTGGTCCCTCCTGGTAGGTACCCCTCTTTCCAGGAGCTTTGCAGCCTCCTCACCTCCCTTCACACAGTCTTCTTTCTGGGCACAGGCAGCTCTGTGTCCCCACCTTTCCAGGATGTCACTTCCTCATGGACTCTGACCAGCAGAAAGGGTGGGGCATGGGGGGGCGGGGCGGGAAGGGATACTTGGAAAACAGGCCTCATCTTTAGTGTTTTATTTTGCCTTTAGTTGATTCTTTCTCTCCTTTATTTATTTATGTTACTCTTTTTGTGCTGGGGAAGAGTATTGAGGGGACCATGGACGGCTAGGAAAACAAACAGATTCTTCCTGGAAAGGGTTAAACCGGGTGGCTCCTTGGAGGCAAGGATTCTGAGGCTCCGTCTAACATACTTTGGACATGTTGT
>NW_006399958.1:2046122-2063513 GCF_000299155.1 Elephantulus edwardii
TGATTCTTCCTCAAATCCTGATGCCACGATTCTCCTACAGGGCCTACCCAGCCTCCCAGATAACCTGTTCTGTGTAAATATTGAAACGGTATGGAGACAGGACACAACCCTGGCATACACCCTTCCTAATTTTGAACCATGCAGTGTTCCATTGCTCTGTTCTGACGACTGCTTCCTGGTCCAAGTATAGGTTTCGCATTAGCTCGATCAAGTGTTCTGGGATTCCCATTCCTCTCAGAGTCAGCCACAGTTTGTTGTGATCTACACAGTCAAATGCCTTTGCATAACCAATGAAACACAGATAGACATTCCTCTGATACTCCCTGCTTTCAGCCAAGATCCACCTGACATCAGCTACAATATCCCTAGTACCACGAACCCCTTCTAAACCCAGCCTGGGCTTCTGGCAGTTCTCTGTTGATGTGCTGTTCCGGTCGTTTTGGGACCAAATGCTAATGCTGCGGGCAATTAGTGAAGTTTGACACACACGAGAAAGGAAGCCCTGTTTGAGGGCGTGTGCTTGACCATGACTGGTCTGTTTGGGTTTTCTATGCAGAGCTGCACTTAGTATTTAAATGGCATGACCCTATTTTACAGCTGACTTTCCCCTACTCCACCTTATAAGCATGCCCATGTACATCTGTCTCCAGTATTATTACATTTTCTTCTACAAGGACGGTTATAATGGTTTTAGGACATGTTATAAGCCAAGCCCTTGCTATTCCGTTGATTGTGACTCACAGGGGCCCTGTACACCAGCAGAGAACTCTCTTAGGTTGTAATCTTTTCTTTTCCTCTATTTGGAAGCAGCAGTGGCATCCACTTCCCAAACAACCTGCCTCCGGAAACTCTATGAACTTTGATAGATGATGATGGTTATTGTTAGTCTGGGCAAAGAGGGCCAAAGAGAAGAATGAAGAATTCAGAACTCAAATGCTGATGGCCTTGCCTGTTGCTGATAAGAAGAGCAAACGGCCTTGCCTGTGGCTAAGCTAGCAGATGGCTCGCAAATCAGAATGGAATGTCCTTCCCTAAAGACTCTGTTTCTAAAAATCCTCCCCAGTAAGTTCACAGTGTGACTTCCCATTCTGCCTCTCCAGGATGAGGAACTCACCCGGGAGCTCCGCTTTCCCCCCTTTAATAAAGCGGCATTAAGCTTTCTCTCATTCTCTCTGGTTTCTTCATTAAGTCCACTAACCAAACAGTTATAGAAAAGGCTTCAGGCCCTTTTGTTCATAGGGTCGCTATGAGTCGTGCTCAACTCGACAGCAATCACCAAAAACAGCCACAATGGAAAGTAATTTTAGTCTATGAACCCTTCATACCACCTACTACCTACTACTGGCTTTCCTAGTCATTCACCTTCATATTTGAAGAATTAACTCCCCCCTTCCAGTCACCTAATTGATATCTGTATTAGTGAAAATGTAGAAGCCAGCTACTTCATGCCTTTAAGATCCCATTTTGGAGAGCCAATTTCTGACGTGCCCATCCCTATCAAATGGTACTTGGAGGGAACAAAGTATGTCCCTTCGGCTGAAGAATCTTCTGTTCAGTTTGAAAACTTTGAGCATCTGTGTCCGCAAGCAAAGACGAGCCCAGAGGAAACCATCAGGTTGCAGCAATCAACCCTAGCTCTCAGCACGAATCATCTCCTCTTCATCTCATTCAGTTCTGGTCAACTCATCTCCAGCCTTCCATGGCGAGGTTCAAGAGGGCGTCAGATGCCAACTCAGGAGGCCACACTTCTTGCGTTCCAGAGCCATGGGTCCCTTCCCTCGGCCTTAGCCCCCACACGGCACCAGGTCAATAAGCCAAGGGTCTTCATGACTCCCTCTTCCTCAAGCCAGCAATTCTTTTTGGCTTACCTGTACATCTGTGCCTGCTGGGTGGACAGTAGGTTGTAAACTTTTTTAAAAATTATTATTATTTTTTTTTTGTGGGTGTGTACCGTGAAATCAGATCTGATTGGTACAGGAGGAGATTGTCCCTCCTTCTCCAGCAGAGCATCTGGTGGATTTGATCCATGTGCCTCTGGGATTGCAGTGCAGCTTCTTGGCACTAGGCCACCAGAGCTCCCAAGTGAGTAGGTTGTAATCTTTATGGAAGCACATCATCAGGTCAACTTGCCATACAGAGGTAACTTGTGGTTGCTGTGAAGCTGAACACTGTGACACTGATGTGTCAAATGTGTTAATGGTTGCCCATGGTGGACAGTGTTTGGTGGAGCTCCCCGATTAAAACAAGCTTAGAAGCAGGAGTGGCATCCACTTCTGTAACAGCTTGCCTCCGGAAACCCTATGAACCTGGAGAAAGGATGAAAGTCACACAAGGGTCAAGGACTTTCCTTCATAGGGTCGCTATGTGTTGCCTATGACTCGATGGCTCTTAACAACAACAGTCTGCTAGTCAGACTGGAATCACCACTTCAGCAGCAGCTGGGGACATGGCATGGTAACAGACCTCTTCCAATTTCAGGGAAAGAGAGGAGAGTCACCAACATGAGTCTAAAGCTGATGATCTCCATGAGACAGAGATCAGACAGATCTCGGCTATAAGCATGATCTGTGAGGTTTGGGCAATTTGTTGCAACGAACCATCAAATCCAGCAGAGAAGTAGAGAGTGCTGTGGGAAGGGCAGCTGGGATCAGTAATGGTGAGAAGGTGAGAGGGTGGAGGTAGGTCTGGTTTCCACTTCACGGGAATCATCCGTCAGCTCACGGTGGTGCTCTCTCCTCGTCCTGACTCAACTCGACAGCTCCTGGCAGTGGAGTAGGAATCGATTCACGTCTGATTTTCCAGCAAGTTCTACAAGGGAACCTATAAATTACATGGGAGAGGATTTCCCATCTTTCTCCCTCAAAGCCTCGTGTGAATGTGAGCTAACAGAGAGGAGACATCTATGGGTTAACAATTCTCTACAGATGACGTCAACTGATTCTCAGCCTGAAATTAGAGGTAATTCACTACGTTGCAGCAGCCCACGCCGAGAACCGTGACATCTCTACGTAAAACAGATAGATTACAAGAGAGATTTAACAGGGAATACAAGAGAGATTTAACAAAGAAATCAGTCTTGTGTGGGAACCTGTATATCAGATTTCATATTAATATTTAACCAAATGCTGCATCAGGAGATGAAGGAGGTATAATACAAACTAGAAATCCCCCTGTAGCGCCAAAGCAAACCTTGGACTTCACAGAAGTTAAACACCAAGGCCAGCCCACCTTGGCTGGGCATTTCCATAATTCTTAGTTTGTATTTACTAAACCCCTCCCTCCTGAGATAAACATACGGTAAACAGTAGAGAAGATTTAGCCTTATTTACAAAAGATTTCTCTTTGAGATTTACTTCCCTATGATCCTTTGTTTTTTGTTTACTTCTTCTTGATTTTCTTTGCTTACCTTCCTGACAATTCTCAAATAAAAACCCAGAAAGGCATAGCATAGGGGCTGCAGTTCTACCAGCTGTTAGCTCCCTGCCTTCACACTGTCTGGTCTGACCCGCATTCCTGTATGTCCCATCTCTGTCTTTTCCTTCAATCGACAACAGTCTTGAGTACTAAAAAGATCTATAAAGAAAGAAAAAAAAGTGATATATGATTGGGTATTACGGTTATGACAGGAGTCCAGAATGAAGGTTGCATAGTGGAGTATAATCGGGGATGGGGAGGTTGGGGGATTGTATACCAATGAAAGAATTTTTCTTTCCCTTTTCAAAGAGAAGAGGAAAAACTGAGGGGGAGGGGTGGGCAGAGAGAAAAACGCAACAATGAATGAATGGAAATCCAAAATCTCTGTAAACGTTCATTAAATTAATAGAATAAAAAAAATTTTAAATGCAAAAAAAATTTTTAAAAAAAGCAAAGGCGTGAGATTTTTGTGTGTGTGTCCTATGCTTTGAACATGTTATCAGGAGGGGTCAGTCCTTGGAGAATGGCATCATGTTTAGTAGAAATCAGAAGAAAACATCAATAAAATAGCCTAAAAAAACAGTGGTTGCGGCCAAGGGCTCTAATAAAACAGTGTCTGTGAAGATGTCATCAGGCCAGACTGTTTTAATCTGTTGTTCGTAGGGTCATTATGAGTCATAACTGACTAGATGGCACTTAAGAACAGCTGAAAAAAAGAACAGAACATCAGGGCACCTCCCAGGGCAAAGTTCTGACCTGGGCACTTAGAGCCAATGTTCATAAAAATCCACTCCTTTCAGCTTCTCAGGCCTGCACGCCATCAGGAATGTTGTTAACTTAGGACAGTTGAGAAGTGCAAATGAGACGTGGGCCCCAGAGTTCACAATCTCCATTGATAAAAAGCCTGTTGCTCTGGGGGTCTCTCAACATGAATCAACATCCCAAACGCACTGCAACACCAATGGGAATCAAGGTGTCAACCAGCATAGCTCTGGTCTCGCCTATATCTCCATCAGAAAGGAGTAAATCAGTATAAAAAACAAAAGAAACAAAAAAACCCCTAAAACAACCAAAAAACCAACTCAAAACCCAATAATAGGACGTGCATTATGACACCAGGGTTCCCTTGGAAATTAAAAAAGAAAAAAATTCTTATTGTGTACCCTCAATACCAGAATCAGATCCAACTGGCACAGGAGGAGATGTCCCCTCCTATAGCAAAGCATATGATGGATTCGAACCCCATGCCTTTGGGCTGCTGCACAGCCTCTCGCCACCAAGAACACCAGAGCTCCCTAAATTAAACCTTTCTTAATTTTTTTTAAAAGTATCTAACATTGCTAACTGGGCCAATTGGTAGCATCAGGATGGATGGTGAAGGGATTGAGAGTGTTCACAGCTTCAGTTTGCTCGGCTCCACGGTCAACACTCTTGGCACCAGCAGCCAGGAAATAAAAAAACGTATTGTGATGGGAAAGCCTGCGGTTAGGGACCTCTCTAAAGTACTCAAGAGCAACGGTGTCTCTCTGGAGACTAAGGTGCGCCTGATACAGGCCATGGTCTTTGCAATCACTTGTTATGCATCAGAGAGTTGGACAATGACTAAGGAGGATAGAAGGAGAATTGACGCCTTTGAGCTGTGGTGCTGGAGAAGAGTATTGAATGTTCCATGGACTGCCAAGAAAACAAACAGATTCATCCTAGAGAGGGTTAAACCAGGCTGCTCCTTGGAGGCAAGGATTCTGGGGCTTCGCCTGACATACTTTGGACATGTTGTAAGGAGGGACAGGTCTTTAGAGAGGGACATCATGCTGGGTAGAGTAGAGGGACAGCGCAGGAGGGGAAGACCCTCTATGAGGTGGATTGATTCAGTGACTGGGGTAATCGGGATGGGTGTGTCAGAGGCAATGAGATTGGCACAGGATAGAGCAGGGTTTAGGGCTGTTGTACATAGGGTCGCTATGAGTCGCAAACGACTCAACGGCACATAACAACAACAGCAACTTCTGACATTGCAGAAATGAAATGCAGCAATTTTTAATTCATGTCAGCCAATGCTCCTCTTACTCTCGGGAAACAGCTTAGCTCACTGAATCTTGTGCTCTCCTTGGATAATAGGGACGTAGGTGACGTAAAATGCCTATCATGACGTTATAAATGTATGAGCAAAAGTTAGGCATTATGTTTGGATTTAGGGAACATTCCATTCCATCATTCCCTCCCACATGTCAACTACCTAAAAAAGTCAAATGCCATGTCAAAGCCAAAGCTTCAAAGAGGAGTTCATTTCCTAAGAAAACGGTAATAGCATAACAATAGAAAACTTTCTCTAGAGCTTAACAGCGGTAAAAGAGTCCTCCTAAAACAATACATGGAGGATTTATAGAAACATCTGGAGGTGCCGTCTAAAGTACATATAAATAGAACCACGGCAGCTTTTTTTATTACGTAATCATTTTATGGCTTTATAGATTTAAGGAACAAAATGAAATTGAATCACCATTCCACACCCCACCATTTATCATTTATTTCTAGATAAGACTGACTCTCTCTCTCTCTCTCTCTCTCTCTCTCTCTGTCTCTCTCTGTCTCTCTCTCTCTTTCTCTGTCTCTCTCTCTCTTTGTCTCTCTCTCTCTCTCAGTAGTTTTAAGTGACCAGATTTCCTAGGCCACATTCAAGGAAATCATCTTTAGACTTGTGGACATAGTTGCTCTTCGTCTGATACATGAAGCTCGGACACATTTCATTCTGGCATTCACCATCTATCTAGTCAAGCTCTTCTCCTGTTCTTCAACGCAGTGGAATCAGAGATTCTCAACATTTTCTGAGTCAACAAAACAAGGTGTGGAATCAGGAGATTCGAAAGAGATGTGGTTTTTCCTTGACTCACTGGATTTCTAGGAACCATTTGGATTGAGTGGAGAGGATGGGGAAGGAGAGGCATTTCTTGGCCTGAGTCTCTTCACAGTAGAGATGGAGAAGAGAGGGTGAGACCACAAGGAGACTGGCTGTGCACTGTGGGGACCCCCACTTCTCTAGGTGGTGGTAGTGGGTGATTGTGGATGTTGTTGTTATGTGCTTTTGAGTTACCTGTGACTCATAATGACCCTATGTACAACAGCACTCAAACCTGCTCTAATCTGCATCAACCTTACTGTCTCAGACCTACCTATCTTAATTACCCCAGTCACTGAATCAATCCACCTCATAGAGAGCCTTCCCCTCCTGCGCTATCCGTCTCCAAGGACCTGACCCTCCTCACAACATGTCCAAAGTATGTCAGAAGAAGCCCCAGAATCCTTGCCTTCAAGGAGCAGCCTAGTTTAACCCTCTCCGGGATGAATCTGTTTGTTTTCTTGGCAGTCTGTGTGGTACATTCAATATTCTTCTCCAGCACCACAGCTCAAGGGCATCAATTCTCCTTCTACCCTCCCTAGTTATTGTCCTGCTCTCTGACGCATAACAGGTGACAGCAAAGACCATGGCCTGTATCAGATGCACCTTAGTCTCCAGAGTGACACCATTGCTCTCCAGTACCCTGGAGAGGTCCCTAACACCAGACTTTCCCATCGCAATATGTTTTTTGAAGGCAGGGACAACACTGTAACTAATGGTTAACTCCACAATGAGGGATTTATCTTTCACTGGTCTATAAATTGCTAGTCTGTAAGATACTCCTCTAAATCTAAACATTCAAATTAAGACAGACTAGGAAGAAGGATTGGCCATCCACTTCTCAAATAGCAGGTCTCTGAAAACCCTGTGTAAAACCCTGAAAGATTACAAACTAAACATCCTATAAAGCACTTCTGCTCTGTCACATGGGTCACTAAGAGCTAGAATGTACTCACTGGTACCTAACAATAACAGTAACAATACGCTCTACTCCAGATTCTTACCACTGGACCAATAAGCAATGTCATGATGGATGGAGAGGAGATTGACACTGTCAACATCTCTGTCTTGCTTGTATCCACAATTAGCATCCTTGCTATGAGCAGTCAGTAAATAAGGAGACACGAGCACTGGGGAAATCTGCAGTTAGGAACCTCTCCAAAGTGTCAAGGAGTAGTGATGTCAGTTTGAGGACTAAGGTGCATCTGATTCTGGCCGTAGTCGTTCCGATTACTTGCTATGCATCTGAGACCTGGACAATGAATAAGGATGATGGGAAAAGAATTGACGCCTTGGAGCTGTGGTGTTGGAGAAGAACACTGAACATCCCACGGAGGGCCAAGAGAATGAATAGATGTGTCTTGGAGAGGGTGCAGCCGGAGTGCCCTTTGGAGGCAAGAATGATGACGCTTCATCTCAGAGACTTTGGACATATTGCTAGGAGGTGCTATTCCTTGGAAAGAGATATGATGTTGGGAAGGGTGGAGGGTCGGCAAAGGAGAGGAAGACCCTCAACATGGTGGATTTCCCCGGTGACTGCTGCAATGGGCTCTTGTGTGTCAGGAAGTGTGAGGATGGCACAGGACAGGACTAGATTCAGCTCTTTTGTTCACAGCGTCACTATGAGTTGTACTTGACTTGATGGCATCTAATAATAACAACAGCAACACTCCAGTGTGATCTTGTGAACTTCACTGATAATATCTTTACATAAAGATTTTCTCTCCAAATGAGATCATATCCACAGAGAGAGGAGTTTGTGCTTCATCCTATTTTTTTGGAGGACACTAGCCAGACCCAAAGCTTGAGCACGCTCACAGTGGCATTTGCCAGGACCAAATGGTCTAGGCTGTTTGAGAGGGGAAGCCCAATTGTTCTCCAATGATACCACATTTCAACCATGACAAGGTGATTGTCTGCATATCAAACTCAGGAAGTGAGTGGAAAGTTCCAGACTCTGAGCTAAGAGGACAATTACCCAGAGAGAGTGTGCTGCCAAGGTCCCAGAAGTATGTGACCTAGCATGAAGAGACTGCCTCCCATGCACACCCATGTTTATCACGGCTTTGTTCACAATAGCAAGGAATTGGAAACAACCCAAGTGTCCGTCAACAAACAGATGGATAGAGAAGCTGTGGTATATTCACACAATGGAATAATACTACGCTGCATTGAAAAACAAGGAACTCATGCAATATTATGCAAAAAGGGTGACCCTTGAGGCCATTATGCTGAGTGAAATATCTCAGTCACAAAAGGACAAATACTGCATGGTGCCACTGTTGTCGAATGGGACTGTCATCAAGGTTGGGGTAAGACTAGAAAAACTGGATAAATTATGTATACTGCATTGAAACAGATGAGGGAGAGAAAAATGTAAAAGTGGTATATGATAGGCTATTACGGTTATCACAAGAGTCCAGAATTAAGGTTGCATAATGAAGTGTAGCCTGGTTTAACCCTTTCTAGGATGAATCTGTTTGTTTTCTCTGCAGGCCACGGTACATTCAAAACTCTTCTCCAGCACCACAGCTCAAAGGCGTCAATTCTCCTTCTATCCTCCCTACTCATTGTCCAACTCTCTGATGCATAACAAGTGATTGCAAAAGCCATGGCCTGTATCAGGTGGGCCTAGAGAGGGTTAAACCAGGCTACTCCTTGGAGGCAAGGATTCTGGGGCTTCGTCTGACATACTTTGGACATGTTGTAAGGAGGGACAGGTCCTTGGAGAGGGACATCATGCTTGGTAGGGTAGAGGGACAGCGCAGGAGGGGAAGACCCTCTATGAGGTGGATTGATTCAGTGACTGGGGTAATCAGGATGGGTGTGTCAGAGGCAATGCGATTGGCACAGGATAGAGCACGGTTTAGGGCTGTTGTACATAGGGTCGCTATGAGTCGCAAACGACTCAACGGCACATAACAACAACAACAGTAATGGAGTGTACTCGGGGCGAGGGGGGAGGGTGCAGGGGGAATTGTACAGCAATGAAAGAATTTTTCTTTTACTTTTCAAAGAGAGGAGAGAACTGGGGTGGGGAGGGGTGGACAGGGAGAAAAATGCAACAGTGAATCAACGGAAATCCAAAATCTCTGTAAATGTTCATTAAAATTAAGAAAATAATTAAAAAAAAAAAGAGAGACTATCTCTCACTCACTCCGGCAATCCCTCACGTGGTACATATCCACATCCCTGAGATGTAGGGATTCCTTTGTGGATGTCCAGCGTGGAGCGAGAATCAATCGATGTTGGTTAAACTGTTCTCTGTTGTTATTGTTATGTGCCTTCAAGTCGACTGTGACTCATAGCAATACAATGTCTTACATGAGTACAACTGGGTGTTCTGGGATGCCCATTCTCCTCAAGGTTAGCCACAGTTTGTTGTGATCCACACAGTCAAATGCCTTTGCATAGTCAATGAAACACGGCTAGACATTCCTCTGGTGCTCTCTTTCAGCCAGGGTTCATTTGACAATGGTGATGATGTCTCTAGTGCCACAGCCTCTTCTGAAATGGAACATTATTACCAACCTCAGCTACGTTGTTGTTTATCACAGGGCCGGTCCTCCTGATAGTGAAGCCCTGTGGGCAGATTCCAGATACTCCACAGGGTGTTCAAAAGCAGGTTTGCCACATCGGTGTTTCCTCCTGGTCAGCGTGGTCACACAGTTCACTGCCAATGGGTAAGTGTATATCTGTCTACTCCACACAGGCTGGGGACTTCCAGCAGGTCTTAAAACTTTCCTTGCTGTGCCCTGAGAACTGACTCAGAGCTGACCCTCTGCTGGGTTTCTGAGGCTACATATCAGAAGTGAGGAGATTGCTCGTTTTTCTCCTGCAGAGCCGCTGGTGGATTTGAACTCTCAGAGAAGCGCAGACTTTGTGTTTGCAGTGCAACTCTGGGCTGAGGGCTGTGCTCAAAAGATCTACTGCATATAAAGCAGTTGTGGTCGTTGCTATGTGCTGTCGAGTTGCCTGCGACTCATAGCGACCCTATGTACAACAGCCCTAAACCCTGCTCTCTCCTGTGCCAATCGCACTGTCTCTGACACTCCCATCCCGATTACCCCAGTCACTGAATCAATCCACCTCACAGAGGGTCTTCCTCTCCTGCGCTATCCCTCCACCCTCCCAAGTATGACATTTCTCTCCAAGGACTGGTCGGTCCCTCCTTGCAACATGTCCAAAGTCGGTCAGACAAAGCTTCAGAACCTTTGCCTCCAAGGAGCAGCCTGGTTTCACCCTCTCTAGGCTGAACTTGTTTGTTCTCCTAGCAGTCCATGATATATTCAATACTATTCTCCAGCACCACAGCTCAAAGGCATCAACTCTCCTTCTATCATCCCTAAGTCGTTGTCCAGCTCTCTGACGTGTAGCAAATGATTGCAAAGACCATGACCTGTATCATTTAGGACCGTTTCATATACACTAAATGCTTAATAACACACTTAGCTCCCTAAATTGGAGCTATTTCCTGAAATCTCATGGGTTTCCCATCTGATCCTGATACCAGAAAAGAAAAGAAAAAAACAAAAACAAAACCAGTTTGATACCAAACTGATGTTGTTGTTAAGTGCTTTCGAGTCATAGGAGACTCATAGCAACCCTATGAATGAAAGTCCTCAACGCTTGCGTGACTTTCTTCCTTTCCCCAGGGAGGCAAGCTATTTTTTTATATTTTTTTTATTATTATTATTAATAATTTCAATGAACATCTACAGAGATTTTGGAATTCTATTCGTTCATTGTGGAGGTAAGTTATTTCAGAAGTGGATGCCACTCCTGCTTCCAAGTTTGTTTTAACCAGGAAGCTCCACCAAACACTGTCCACCGTGGGTAACCATTAACGCATTTGACACATCAGTGTCACAGTGTTCAGCTTCACAGCGACCACAAGTTACCTCTGTACTGCAAGTGGACAAACCAGGGCTATACGACCTAGAAGAATGCTTGCCCAAAAACAATTCAACTGATACCAGTTTGAAAGAGTAGAAGAAATTGAAGAGTCATTACCACCATCCAGTGACCACCTAATGACCATCTCGAGACTGGTGTTGTCTAAAGTCAGGATTCAGGAGGTGGGGTGCATGCAGATCTTGTCTCCCCGGTATCTTGTGGAAAACTCCTGCATTCTATGACAATACTGTCCACCTCTTAAGGCTATGGAGGTCAGCACGAATAATCTCCTAAGTGAGTCCTGGTCTGACAGGCAGCAGACCCGAGGTTCGTTCCTCTTGTGTGCACAAATTGCGTTATTACCTGTGGCTTCCCTGGGAGACTTCCTCTTAGTCTTTCCACTTTGATTCTTCGACAGAGGATACCTAGAAACCAGGAAGCCTCAGAGCTTGTTATCTAAAAAGTCAGTGGGCGGAGCCTCTGTGAGGCTGAGGCTGCCGCCGGAGCTGGGGCTGAGCCTTCCGCACACCTCTCTGGACCCTCGGCTGGAGCGTCCAGATTTTGATCTGGAAATTATTAAGTTCTGAGGTGGTACAGAAGGCCCTGTGCACCCACACGCCCTGCATTATCTCCTTCTTAGTCTTGAGATGGCTGGAATTGTTGCCAGAGGGCAGGTCAAAATAACAAGACAGGCAAAGTTGTCTGACTGCAAAGTTCAGACAAGTTTGCAGAAGTTCAGACAACTTTACAGAGGGAAAGAAAGATTTGTTAGAGACTAAGAAAGTCCAGAATTAGAATATTAGGGCCTGGGAGAAAGGCAAGAACTTCTTGCCCAGCAACAAATAACTGCTCAGAGGTTTTTCTAGGACTGTTTCTCAAGGAGAGAGGTGCTTCTCAGGAGTAAAGGATGGTTGATGTTTGCACAGCTTCAGCTGAATGGCTGCAACTCTCTTTTCTCTTTTCTCCTCAGCAAGAGCACACAACTTTGAGATGAACCCTGGGATCTGGAAAGTGGTAGCAAGGGAGCGCCCGTGGCCTAGTGGCAAAAAGTTGCTCTGCAATCCTGAAGGGGGGCGGTTTGAATCCAATTCTGATAAAGAAACAGAGTAAGAAAGACAGACAGAGAGAGAGAGAGCGGGGTTTAAAAAAAAACTCAAAAAGAAAAGAAAGTGGTAGCAAGATGTTGAAACCTGTGTCACTTAGGCTACTGGTTCAAATTCCTCTGCCTTCTCTGAAGCACTCTTAGGTGACTACCCCTTACTGCATATGTGTGTGGCCCGGTTTCATCCAATCTGGTTCGTCTTCTGGGGGGAAAAATCTTAGTTGTAAGTTTATAAGACAACAAACACCCTTTTACCATCAGGCCTTTGATAGGCTTCTCATAAATTTATTTCTGTTTTAACAAATGCTTAGAGAGGTACATGTCAGTCGCTTTTGTTGTTAAGTGCCATCCAGTCGCAGACGACTCATCGCGACCCTGTGAACAGAAGTCCTCAATACTTGTGTGGCATTCATCCTTTCTCCAGGTTCATAGGCTTTCCAGAGGCAAGCTATTTTGGAAGTAGATGTCACTCCTGCTTTCAAGCTTGTTTTAATCGGGGAGCTCCACCAAACACTGTCCACCAGGGGTAACCATTCTCGCATTTGACACATCAGTCTCAAGGTGTTCAGCTTCACAGCAACCACGAGTTACCTCTGCATGGCAAGTGGATACACCAGAACTATATGACCTAGAAGAATGTTCAATGTCAGTTAGTGGACGTAAATCAGAGTGCTGTGTGGATGTGTGTAAGCAGGTTCATTTGATTTTTCACTGCTTTTTTTATTCCCTAGTGCCTGGAAGCTGTTTCTTTACTACTTTTATTTTTCTCTTCCTAGTGTCTTAGATCAACATGGAAAATTGCTAACCTTTTGTGTGCTCTGGGAATTTTTTACCTCATAGCTCTCAGCTAATTGTTCCCTCCCTAGAAATGATTCTCCTCTGACCTCAGGGGTTTCCTTCCATGCAAATGCAGATTGGTGTCTTTCGAGATGCGATGCGAATACGCATGGAGAAGAATCTTTACATTGTTCTCAGCATGGCCCCAAACACGTCTCAATACATTTATGATTTAAATTACTCCCAGAATCTTCTCTGGCCACAGTGGAACGACGTTAGAGGAACAGAAAGAAAACGGGGTAAAAATCACAAATGCACGGCAATAAAGCAAAACACTCATAAATAGTCAATGAGGGAAAGGAGAAATCGCAAAGGAAATTAGAAAACAGACTGAGATATATAAAGACAAACACACAATTTACTGAAAATTGTGGGAGACAGTGAAAGAGTACTTAGAATGAAATCTTTAGTTTTGCATGCAATGGTGTCTCTCTGGAGACTAAGGTGCGCCTGATACAGGCCATGGTCTTTGCAATCGCTTGTTATGCATCAGAGAGTTGGACAGTGACCAAGGAGAATAGAAGGAGAATTGATGCCTTTGAGCTGTGGTGCTGGAGAAGAGTACTGAATGCACCATGGACTGCCAGGAAAACAAACAGATTCATCTTGGAGAGGATTAAACCAAGCTACTCCTTGGAGGCAAGGATTCTGGGATTCGTCTGACATACTTTGGACATGTTGCCAGGAGGGGGTCTTTGGAGAGGGACATCATGCTTGGGAGGGTGGAGGGACGGCGCAGGAGGGGAAGACCCTCCATGAGGTGGATTGATTCGGTGACTGGGGTAATCGGGATGGGTATGTCAGAGGCAGTGCGGTTGGTGCAGGACAGAGCAGGGTTTAGGGCTGTTGTCCATAGGGTCGCTATGAGTCGCAAATGACTCGACGGCACATAACAACAACAACAACATGCTTACATTAAAAAAAGAAGAGCTCAAATCAATAACCAAACTTTGCATGTTAAGAGACTAGATAAAGTAGAGCATATTAAGCCCAACGTTGTTGTTGTGCACCATTGAGTCAGAACCGACCCGTAGCTGATCCACCAGAGGGTTTTCAGAACCAGTTAATCACACAGGAGATTGCCCATTTTTCTTTGGCGGAGCGGTTGGTGGACTCGAACTGCCTGCCTTTGAGATTGCAGCACAGCTCCTTGCCACTAAGCCACCTGAATTTGTAGAAGGAAATGACAAAGATTCACTCATTACTGTCAAGTTGGAGCCAACTCACAGCTGATCCTCCACAGGGTTTCTGAGGTTATAAATCACATGAAAGAGGAGCATGAAGATGCTGGAGAAATAGAACCACCACAGAGAGGAAGCCTTTCTCAGTTGTTACAGATTATACCACCAAAGCTCCCTGGATGAAGATTGTTATGTGCTGTTGAGTTGCTTGTGACTCATAGCGACCCTATGTACAGCAGCCCTAAACCCTGCTCTATCTCTTGCCAACCTTATTGTCTCTGACACATCTATCCGCATTTCCCCAATGACAGAATCAATCCATCTCATCAAGGGTCTTCCTCTCCTGCGCTGTCCCTCCACCCTCCCAAGCACGGCGTCCTTCTCCAAGGACTAGTCCCTCCTTGCAGACGGAGCTTCAGAATCCTTGGCTCCAAGGAGCAGCTTGGGTTCACCCTTTCCAGAACAAATTTGTTTGTTCTCCTAGCAGTCCATGGTATATTCAATAGTCTTCTCCAGCACCACAGCGCAAAGGCATCAACTCTCCTTCTATCCTCCTTGGTCATTGTCCAACTCTCTGATGCATACCAAGTAATGGCAAAGACCATGGCCTGTATCAGGCATACCTTAGTCTCTA
The DNA here is from genome assembly GCF_000299155.1 of Elephantulus edwardii. Classification (NCBI taxonomy): domain Eukaryota; kingdom Metazoa; phylum Chordata; class Mammalia; order Macroscelidea; family Macroscelididae; genus Elephantulus; species Elephantulus edwardii. Next base: position 2,061,083 of record NW_006399958.1, read on the forward strand.
AACTGACATCATTGCTCCTCAGAACTTTGGAGAGGTCTCTGACAGTAGACTTTCCCAGTGCAATTCGTCTTATAACTTCCTGGCTACTGGTACCAAGAGTGTTGATTGTAGAGCCAAGCAAACTGAAGCAGTCAAACAAATAGAGAATGGAACTACAATAGAGTGAAATTTTTTAAAAAAATGACTTGGTGAAAAGATCAATAAAACTGATAAAACCTCTAGATATGCTGAGTAAGAAAAAATTAAAAAATATTGTAGTCATGAAAACCAGACAGGGGAAATACTACCACTAACCTTTGGAAAAGAATCCAGTGTGAGAATTTTTGTTATCTTGATGTTGAAATGTAACCCATATTGAAGGTTGTATTCTTTGATCTTCTGCAGCAAGTACTCCTCATTTTTGGCAAGCAAGGTTGTGTCATCTGCATTACACAGGTTTCTGATGAGTCTTCCTCTGATGTTGATGCCACATTCTTCTTCAGAGAGTCCAACTGCTCCAATGACTTGCTCAGCATACAGACTGAATAGGTGTGGAGAAAAGATCCAACCTTGATGAACACCTTTCCTGATTTTAAACCATGCTGTGTTCCCTTGCTCTGTTCACACAACAGCCTCTTGGTCTAGGTATAGATTTTCTATGAGCACACTTAACTGTTCTGGAATTCCCATTCTTCTCAGTGTTGGCCATAATTTGTTACAATTCACACAGTCAAATGCCTTCTGCATAGTCAATAAAGCACACATAAACATTCCTCTGGCATTCTCTGCTTTAAGCAGTACCCATCTAACATCAGCAGTGATATCCCTGGTGCTACGGACTCTTCTAAAGCCAACTTGAACTTCTGGCAGTTCTGTGTTTGTGTACTGGTTTAGCAAAATTTTGATGATCTTTGATGTTCGATAATTTCAACATTCTGTTGGGTCACTCTTCTTGAGAATGGGAACAAATAATGGATTTTTTCCCCCAATCAGCTGGCAAGCTAGCTGTCTTCTAAATGTCCTGGTTAGACTAGTGATCATGTCCATCGGTTAGTTGAAACATGTCAATTGGTATTCTATTGATTCTTAGGGCCTTATTTTTTGGCAATGCCTTCAGTGCAGCATGCGTATCTTCTTTCATTGCCATTGGCTCTTGTTTATATGACAGTTTCTGAACTATTTCACTGTTGGCCAATTTCATGAAAAAGAGCAAAAGGTCATTACAAAAGCAGAGAAACAAACAAACGAGGGAAAAAAATTGCACTAGAGTGTCAAGAAGCTAAAACAAAGGAAAGAGATCTTCAACAGAAGATTTCAAAGAGTAGCTCAAGAAGACAAAGCAAAATATTATGAGGGAATGGTTAGAAAGCTGGAGTGAGTTGGAGAATAAAAGATAAGAACTCACTTGGCATTTATCAAGCTGAAAAAACGTGGGGGGGGAATCAAGCCTTGAGTTGCAATACTGAGAGATTCTATGGGTAACATCTTGAATTTTAAAGTAAGCATTAAAAGAAGAGAGAGGGAATACAAAAAGAATTGACTGAAATAGAAATATTTCAGGAAATACCATATGAACCCTTTCTACAGCTCCAGGGAAATATCTCACATCTGAAAGTCCAGACGCCAGTTTCTGTAACTGTTCTGTGAGGCTGCAATGTTAGCCTAAAGCTGTCTCTTTCCTCCCCTTTTTTTTCTCTTCTCTTCTTCTCTTCTTTTTGCTATTACCTTAGACATCTCTGAACTCTACCTACCTTAACTGCAGACACAGTTTTTGGGGTGTTGTTTTGTGGGTTTTTTAATTAATTTTTTTGCATGTACTGTCAAATCCTATCTGACTGGTACAGGAGGAGATTGTCTCTCTGTCTCCCTCAGAGTATCCGGTGGATTCGAACCACATGCCTCTGGGATTGCAGTGCAGCTTTTTGCCACTAGGCGACCAGAGCTCCCCTAGACACACGGTTTTGTAAATCATCAACAGCTGTGGGAAAGAGTGCTTTCCACACTGAAGAGCGAGACTTGTGGTGGCAAGACTTGAGGGAGACTGTAACAAGTCCTTGTTAAAGGTTTTGCTATTCTTGCCAGTGCTTGAAGAAGCAGCTGACTCTTAACTGCTCTGAGGCAAACCTTGCTGGATGATTGAGGAACCAGAGGTTTCTTGAATTTGTGTTACTGAACTTAAACCAGAGCCTGGAGTAATTGAAGAATTGTGCTTTGGAACTTCTTGGCTAAAACTTGGGTTTGCATTGGTGATATTCTGTGCCTCCCCTACTCTCCAACTTACTTCCTTAATAAACCCCACTGTGGGTACCACAACTGTAAGTCTGTGAGTTAACAATGTATAAACAAACCTCTTGCTATTGGTATGGCTCTAGAGACACCACTGGGCTGAGATACAGGCTGTTTATCTGCTTTTTGCTCTGAGGCGGTGAAGGGCTGTGCTTTTCTTTTTTTT
>NW_006399958.1:2063983-2074747 GCF_000299155.1 Elephantulus edwardii
GTAGTATTTCATTGTGTGAATATACCACAGCTTCTCTATCCATTCATTTGCTGATGGGCACTTAGGTTGTTTCCAACTCCTTGCTATTGTGAACAAAGCCGCAATAAACATGGGTGTGCGTGGGCTGTGCTTTTCTCACTCCTTCTGACATTTTCAGAGAGAGCTCATGATCCTGTGCTCTTCTGTCCTGTTCTGTGCTTTCCAGACAGAGGCTGATGGCCACTTCCACACAAACTGAGCTGGGTCCCGGAAGACAAGATGCTGTCCTGGTGCCCCTTTCCTAGGATGCAGGGGGAGACGCCTGCAGAACCGAGAACAGCTCCCAACCTCACTCCCTGCCGACACTCCTCTGTGCAGTGTATGTGTTGTTGTTTTTAGGTTCCATCAAGTTGAGTGTGGCTCATAGCAGCCCTGTGAACCACAGACCTGAACCATGACCTATCCTGTGTTAGCATTGTCTCTGATGCACTTGAACTACTTGCTGTAGTCATTGTCAATCTATCTCATTGCGGGTTCTTCCTCTCTCCTGCTGATCCCCCATCTTTCCACATATGATGTTCCTTTCCAAGGAAAAGTCTCACTTAGAAACATGTCCAGTGTGATTTGGACAGAGTAAATTTCCAAGTAGTAGTAGGGGGTGAGGGCTATAGAATGTTATAACTCTGAGCTGAGAACAGGTGAGAACACCTATCTGGATATCTTGGTGCTCTGTGAGTTTGTTTACCCTTGACCGCAGAATACCAGGTCCTAGGTGGGAGGAACCACCACAGAACTTTCCCCTCCCTCTTGACGGACCCCAGTTTTTCAGCCTCTCATGTTCCCGCGAGGCCAGAGTCTGCTCTGCTTCTCCTGCGCCTACATCCAGCCTCTTCCTTCTCTAAACTGGTCAGTTGAGGATGGATTGACTGGTGGAGGGGGAAAAGTAGCAATTATTCTGTTTCGTTTATCTCAATCTCTTTTGTGACACTGCACCAACAGCTCCCTAAGCCTCTGCATAGGGGCTGCGACTTATGTGGGAAGTCTGAAAACTCATGAGGTTTAGAACCTTTGGTTCACCTGTAGAATGTTAGGATGTGGATGGGGCGAGGTGAGGCCAGAACACCTGTGGTCCTCAGTCAGTGATTTAGAAGATTAGAGGAGAAATATCAACCCTCAGTGGGTTAAGAGTGGAAGGACACAAGAGTGTGGGGCAGGGATGACTCAGTGCTCTGACTTTCCCACAGGGCAGCAAGGTCCACGGTGGACGCACTTTGGATGGTGATTGTGGTTCTGGTGGCCTGTTGCAGACCGAGGATAAAGTAGAAGTGTTAATAACAAGACAGAACACCAAGAATGTAGGAGGAAACAGGTAAAGCAGGAGGGGAATGGTTCTCAACAACTGAAGCGCTGTTCCTAGCTTCCCTGTGTCTCTACTGAAAATTACCAGGGAGCAAATCACCAAGAGAATTCAATTCAAATGAAGCCAAGCTCTTTCTATTGAAAATCTTATGCTTGACTCAGGAGGGAGGGGTTAGCAAAACATGACGCAAGAATCCTGTAAACACTTAAGGTTTGCCTTAGTGCCTACCCCTGTGAACATTTAAAATTTGTCTTAGTGCTTCAGGGTGAACTCCAGCTTGTATCAGCCTCCCTCATATCCTGATACAGTATTTGGTTTATTAAAATATTTAGTATGAAATTTGGCTTCCCACAGGGGCCATCCTGGCAACCATGGTCAAGACCTTGTTCCTCGGCCTCACCTTCTCCATGTAAGCACAACCCCTCAAAGGAAAAGAGACGTGAAGAGGTGAGTACATTATGAACCTTAGAATCTCAGAAACCAAACAAGTCGAAGGGGCTGAAGACCAAGCAAAAGGATAACTTGGTAATGTGAATTCTACAGGCGTCTGTCCCCCACTCTAGCCAAACATCCAGACAGAGCCCCAGCCCTCATCAGGAAGTCTCTGGGGACAATCTGGCCTGCTTCCTCTCAGTCACCTTCCAGTTTCTTAAGAGGGAACGGAGGGTCTGTCTGCCCAGGGTCCTGATCTAGACAGACTTAGAGGCTCTCTGGTCTCTTCACTTAGAATAAGATTCTGCAGAAGGTCAGCTGCAAGGTTAGAGGTAGGCCTGGAGGACACAGGTATAAAAGATGCAAGCTGAGGTACCAGCAAGTGTCTCAGGTGAGTGATATAATCTAATTATTGATGAACCTTACCCATTCTATTTCTTTGTCTTACGTTCATCTCCTCTCCGCCTTGAATGTCATAGTTCCTAAAAAATTCACCTCTTCACTCCATCACTAACTCATCTTATCTCTTCTCTCTCTCTCTCTCTCCCCCAGGCCTCCCGCAGACCTACACTTGATCTTAGCCAAAAGGCCAAGAAGCAATTCAGCACTAACCTATAGAGGATGATTGGCTTTAAGATGCCATGCAAACAATACAGCCTGGACTTCAGGACCTTGTAGGACCTGCCCTTGCTCAATCAACCCTCCAGCCAGAGGCACCCCCAACTTTTACCTGACATAGCACCTCATAAAGACCAGATCAAGTCTTCTTACGACTTCTTATAATTTGGCTTTTTCTCTTGAAATACCATTTCTTCCCAGTCTTCACAAGTCTATGCCATTTTTTTAATCACAAACTTAAATGTCAACCAGTTGTTCTAAGAGTGTGTGTGTGTGTGTGTGTGTGTGTGTGTGTGTGTGTGTGATTCACCATATGGATTTGAGAAGAGGAGTGGCATTCATTATGATAGACACCTTTGCCAAATATTGAATATTGTATGTTGGACATTGTGGTAGGTTTGAGCTGCCTTGTTGAGTGTGACCCCAAAAATCTCTGTTCTCAAAGGCCCTGTCTTTTTGAAAATGTTCTTGTCGTTATGTGCTACAGAGTCCCTTGTGACTGACAGCGACCCTATGTATAACAACCCCAAACCCTGATCTTTCTTGTACCAAACTTACTGTCTCTGACACACCTACCCTCATTACCCCAGTCACTGAATCAATCCATCTCAACGAGGGTCTTCTTCTCTTGCACTGTCCCTCCACCCTCTCCAAGGACTGGTTCCTCCTTGCAACATGTCCAAAGTATATCAGAATCCTTGCCTCTAAGGAGCAGCCTTGTCTCTCTCACTCTAGGATGAACCTGTTTGTTCTCCTAGCAGACCGTGATATAGTCAATACTCTTCTCCAGAACCACAGCTCAAAGGCATCTATTCTCTTTGGATCATTCGCAGTCACCGTGCAGCTTTCTGACACATAGCAAGTGATTGTGAAGACTATGGCCTGGATCAGGTGTACCTTAGTCTCTAGACAGATGTCCTTGCTCTTCAGTATTCTGGAGAGGTCCTCCCTGAAGAAAGAATATAGCAGTTGCCCCACCACCCCCAAGCTTGATCACTTTCTGAGAAATTTTTTTTTTATTTTATTATTTGAGTGTACCGTCAAATCAGATCTGACTGGTACAGGAGGGGATTGTCCCTCCTTCCCCGGCAGAGCATCTGGTGGATTTGAACTGTGTGCCTCTGGGATTGCAGTGCAGCTTCTTGCCACTAGGCCACCAGAGCTCCCCTGAGAAATTTGATAACACCTAAGGTGGTCATATCAAAGACCAGACCAGACAACGGATCCTGATAAGAGTCTGAGCTTGATTGAAAATAGCTAAGACCTAACTTAATTAACACTCCAAATTCCGAGAAATACAATCTTAGTCCTCCCCAGAACCCCTATAAGAAGGAAAACCGCCCAACTGCTTGCTCGTGTGCCATTTCAATACCATCGTCGACATGCGGCCGGATCACTTGGCCTCCCTCTCAGACCACGCAATAAAGGCCTGTTCATTTCTTGGGACCAATTTCTTTCTTTATTTCTCTCCCTCACATCCTTGTGCTTTTTTTTTCATACCTAAGACTCCCTGACAGCAGACTTTCCCAATGCAATTTGTCTTCTGATCTGAAATAAGAAGGTTACAAATAAAAATAAACACATAATAAATAAAATTATAGCGTGATGGATGGTTGAAAAAATGATGCAAGGAAATCAGTGAAAGATATATCAGGGGTGGATTTCCATGCACATTCAACAGAGAATGTTGAGGCGATGTTTGAGCACAGACTTGAAGGCAGTGACGAAGCTTCCTCTGTGTTCACCAAAGAGCAAAGAACTCCTGGAAGTGGGAAAAGAAGAAACAGCCAATGCAGTGGCCCTGAGCCAGGCGACCTTGGTGAGCGTTGGAAATGACAAGGAGACCAGAGTTTGAAGCAAAAGGAGGCGAAAGAAGGAAAACCAACTGGGAGGATCGTGCAAGCCAATAGAAGAATCCAGAAACATGTGAAGGGAATGGAAACTACTGCACTTACAGCTTAGCAGGATGCCCAGGGCGACTCTGTCAAGGAAAGGTCACATCTCTGACCTCACAACTCCCCAGCAATTGTTCTCCCCAACTCCTTTATTCTTTCAATCCCTGCAGTCAAGATTCCATCTGGTATTTTCTCTTACTTTCAGTCTTTTCCCCGCCTTCGCCCCACCCCTCACCACTGCCATTCTTTTTTTTTACCTAAAGCCTTAGGGGCGAGTCAGTAAGTGCTCAGTGCTTGTAGCGAGAAGAATAAAGCAGTTGGTGGAGTAATTACCTTTGGCTCCCAGGGGGAAATTGACGTATTCAATCCTGCGGGTACATGCTCTCCGAGTTGTAAAATATATCCTGTGCCCCAGGATAAGGCAAAGAGAAGTTAACAGTGTAGAGAGACAAGGGGTCAAGGTTCTAATTGTGTTCCCTTAGAGAGGAGTCTTGAAAGGAGTTGGAATAAGGGTGTGGAGTTCTGAAAGAGCCAACTCCGTGGGTGCTGCTGGCTTGCTGGGTTGGGTCACCTCAGAAAGGAGGAAGGAGGGTCAGGCAGGAAGACCGCATGGTGAGAGCAGAGCAGACTGGGTCACGAATTCTAGGACAGAGGTGGTTTCCTCGCGTCTTAGTGAAAACACCAGGCTCCGCTACAAGTTAAAATGAAACTTTTCTGGAAGGAATGAAAGAAACCTCGTTTTATGAAATTGGGGAACAATGAGAGGCATTCACGCAAGAAGTTTCAATGGTCTGAGTTACAGGGAGAACTGTGAGAGTTTAAAAAGCTGTAGTCAGCCAAGGATTTATGCTCAAGGGAGTGGCATGAACTATGACACAAGTTTCAAAGAGTTTGTTAAGCTGTAAGTTTAAATAGTCTCTTAAGATCAGTAAGTTTATTTGTTCTATGATGATATTGTTACAACCTGAGAGGGTTAACAAAGCTTTCTGCCAGGGGTTCATTTTCCGCTCTACCTGCAGTCTGTCTCCCTAATCATAACAAGTTTAGTTAGTCTCTAACTTAGTAGTAATAAGTGTACAAAGAACTAGAAACACAACATAACATTTCAGTGAGTAAAAAGTTGATTTGGTAAGCTCACCCATGTTCATTGCAGCTTTGTTCACAATAGCAAAGGGTCGGTAACAACCTAAGTGCCCATCAACAAATGAATGGATAGAGAAGCTGTGTGGTATCTTCACACAATGGAATACTATGCTGCATTGGAAAACAAGGAACTCATGAAATATTATACAAAATAGGTGACCCTGGAGGACATTATGCTGAGTGAAAGATCTCAGTCACAAAAGGACAAATATTGCATAGTGCCACTGTTGTAAAACAGGACTGACATCGATGTTGGAGGGAAAGAATAATAAAAGAGGGGCTAAAAAATGTATACTGCTTTGAAACAGATGAGGAAGAGAACTGTTTAGGAGGAATATATGATTAGGTATTATTGCCATGACAAGAGTCCAGAATGAAAAATGCATAGTGGAGTAGAGGGGGTGGTGGGAGGATTAAATAACAATGAACGACTTTTTATTATTATTTTTTTTTACTTTTCGAAGAGAAAAGCAAACTGGGGAGGAGGGGTGGGCAGGGAGGAAAGTGTGCAACAAAGAATGAATGAAAATCCAAAGTCTCTGTAAATGTTCATTAAAATAAATTAAAAGAAAAGAAAAAAATTTATTTGAGAGTCAGGATGCTGGAAGTATGAATAAGGAAGATCACGGAACTGATGCCCTTGAGTTTGTAATACTGGTGAAGAATATAAACCATCCCATGGACTGCCAAAAGAACGAATCAATCTCAGTTCAAATCCATCCACCAGATGCTCTGCTGGAGAAGGAGGGGCAATCTCCTCCTGTACCAGTCAGAGTTGATTTGACAGTACATGCACACAAAATAATAAAAACTTAAAAAAAAAAAAACAAAACAAAACCCAATCCCAATACAGAAGAACAAATAAATCCGTCTTGGAGGAAGTTCAACCAGAGAGCTCCTTAGAGGCAAGAACAGTGAAACTGTATCTCACATATTTGACCACATTGTGAAGTCGGACCAATGGATTGACACCGTGAGTGTAACAGTGGGTTTGAGAATGGTAAGGACAGAGCAGGAGACAGCAAGATTTTGATCCGTTGTTCTTAGCGTCACTGTGAGTTAAAACCAACTTGACAGTGCCTAACAGCAACATTTACCTATCTGGGCTTTAACATTATTGACAAGTTTTAACTTCCCTTAACATTACTCATTCTAATCTAGATTAAGAATTGCTTCAGTCATTTTGAATTCTCAACAGCAAATTATATCTTTGTTTTGGTTTTCTTTTTAATTCTTTTGTAAAATTAATTTTAATGAAAGTTTACAGAGACTTTGGATTTCCATTCATTTACTGTTGCACTTTTCTCCCTGCCCAACTTCCCCCCCCAAGTTCACTCTTCTCTTTGAAAAGTAAAAGAATTCTTTCATTGTTATACAATCCCTCCCCCTAAGTCCACTCCACTGTGCAGCCTTCGCTCTAGACTCCTGTCATGACAGAAAAACCTAATCCCATATCCCTTTTAAACAGTTCTCTCTCTCTCATCTGATTCAGTGCAGTATACATTATTTAACCCATCTTTCTCAGTCTGCCCCCAACCCTGATGTCAGTCCCATTTTTACAACAGTGTCACTATGCAATATTTGTCCTTTTGTGACTGAGATATTTTACTCAGCATAATGTCTTCCAGGGCCATTCATTTTGTATAATATTTTATGTGTCCCTTGTTTTTCAATGCAGCGTAGTATTCCATTGTGTGAATATACCAGAGCTTCTCTATCCATTCGTTTGTTGATGGGCACTTAGGTTGTTTCCAACTCTTTGCTCTTGTGAACAAAGCCGCGATAAACACGGGTGTGCACATTTTTTTGTTTTTATGTTGGCATTTTGTTTTCCTCTCTAAACCCAACTACAGGTTTTTTTCTAAAACTCTGAGCTGACCACAGTTAAAATGTCCCAATGCTGTTTTGTTGTTACTTACTCTCCAACGAGTTTCCACTCTTAGCAATTCTGTAAACAAAAACATGAACCCTGCTTGATCATGTGCCGTTCTCACCATCTCTGCTGTATTTAGACCCATTGTTACAGTCTCTGTATCAATCCATCTCATTGAAGGTCTCCCTCATTTTCAGTGATCTTCTACTTTGGCAAGCGTGATGTCCTCCAGTGCCTGCCCCTCCCTAATAACAGAACCAAAGTATGTATGCTTTGAAATTTCACTGCTTTTGCTTCTAAGGAGCATTCTAGAGGCATTTCTTCCAGAACAGATTCCTTTGCTCTTTTGGTGGTTGTTGTTGTTGTTCTGTGCCGTCGAGTCACTTGCGACTCATAGCGACCCTATGTACAACAGTCCTAAACTCTGCTCTGTCCTGTGCCAATCGCACTGTCTCTGACACTCCCATCCCAATTATCCCAGTCACTGAATCAATCCACCTCACAGAGGGCCTTCCCCTCCTGCGCCACCCCTCCACCCTCCCAAGCATGATGTCCCTCTCCAAGGACCTGTCCCTCCTTACAACATGACCAAAGTATGTCAGATGAAGCCTCAGAATCCTTGCCTCCAAGGAGCAGCTTGGTTTAATCCTCTCTACAATGAATCTGTTTGTTTTCTTGGCAGTCCATGGTACTCTCAATACTCTTTCCCAGCACCACAGCTCAAAGGCGTAAATTCTCCTTCTGTCCTCCCTAGTCATTGTCCAGCTCTCTGATACATAACAAGTGAGTGCAAAGACCATGGCCTGTTTCAGACACACCTTAGTATCCAGAGTGTCACCATTGCTCTTCAGTACTTTGGAGAGGTCCCTAACAGCAGACTTTCCCGTGGCGATACGTTTTTTTTCTTTCCTGGCTACTGGTGCCAAGAGTGTTGACCGTGGAGCCAAGCAGACTAAAGTTGTTAAAAATCTCAATCTCTTCACGGTCCATCCTGATGCTGCCAATTGGTCCAGTGGTGAGAATCTTTGTTTTCTTGACGTTGAGCCTCAATCCATATTGAAGGCTGCAGTCCTTGACCCTTTACAGCAAGCGTTTCAGGTCCTCCTCAGTTTCAGCGAGCAAGGTTGTGTCATCTTTATAACACAGGTTGTTGATGACTCTTCCACCAATCCTGACACCACACTTCTCTTCATAGAGCCCCACCTCTCGGATAATGTGTTCTGCATACAGGTTGAAAAGGTGTGGAACTCTATGAAATAGTCAATATTCTTTGACAGCGTTACAATTCAAGAACATCATCCTTATTCCTTGTCAATTCTCTTTATCCCTTGTCTGAATTTCACATGCACATGAAGCAACTGTAAATATTATAGCTGTATTTAACTACAGTAAATAATAAAGGTGATGAGATTGAGATTGTTCACAGCTTTAGTTTGCTTGGCTCCATAGTCAACAGTCTTGGCACCAGCAGCCAGGAAATTAAAAGGCGCATTGCCATGGGAAAGTCTGCTGTTAGGGACCTCTCCAAAGTGCTGAAGAGCAGTGGTGTCTCTCTGGAGACTAAGGTGCGTCTGATACAGGCCATGGTCTTTGCAATCACCTGTTATGCATCAGAGAGTTGGACAATGACCAAGGAGGATAGAAGGAGAATTGATGCCTTTGAGCTGCGGTGCTGGAGAAGAGTATTGAGAATACCATGGACTGCTAGGAAAACAAACATATTTGTCCTGGAGAGGATTAAACCGGGTGGCTCCTTGGAGGCAAGGATTCTGAGGCTCCGTCTAACTTACTTTGGACATGTTGTGAGGAGAGACCGGTCCTTAGAGAGGGACATCATGCTTGGGAGGGTGGAGGGACGGCGCAGGAGGGGAAGGCCCTCTATGAGGTGGATTGATTCAGTGACTGGGATAATCGGGATGGGAGTGTCGGAGACAGTGCGATTGGCACAGGACAGAGCGGAGTTTAGGGCTGTTGTACATAGGGTCGCTATGAGTCGCAGGCGACTCGACGGCACATAACAACAACAACAACAACAACAAATAGTAAAGGAGCTCTCACGGCCTAGTGGTAAGAAGTTGTGCTGCAATCCTAAAGGCAGGCGGTTTGAATCCACCAGCTGCTCCACAGAAGAAAGTTAGTCAATCTCCTCCCATGCAATTTACTGGTTCCGACTCAAAGGTACAAAATAACATCGCCAACGACAAATAGCTTGAGTCAAGCCCATCTGAGTCTTTAAAGTGAAATCCTTACTCCGTAGGACTTTAAAGAGGCAATCTGATGACCTGCTATACCGGAAATAACAAATTGAAGAGAACATTTTAAGATCTACCAGTAAGTTTAAGGTCGACAGTGATAAGATAGTAACAGGGACAAAGAAAACCTGTGAAGATGACTATTATTCAAATTCATGCACGAACTGAAAACCAAAGTTGAAGAAATTGAGGATTTCCACTGACTTCTGCGGTCTAAACATGATCATGCCATCAAGATGCAGTAACTGGTGACTATAATGCAAAGATGAGAAATAAGGAAGGAAGGGTTGATAGTCGTAATCTACGGTCTGTGTGATAGCAGTGAGACTGGAGATTGATTGATTATGTGCCTCACAGAAATAAAAATATCACAGATTGCCTGAAAAAAAAAATTAACTAATCTGCCCCGGCAGATGTAGAGAGAGAACGTTCCCTAGATGTGACAATGATACGACTTTGTCTCTCATGCTTTTGGTGTATGTTATCGGGAGAAACCAGTTGCTGGAGATGAGCATCATTCTTGATAAAGTAAAGAGAACAAGAGGAAGGCCCTCCATGTGTCTGATTAGCACAGTGGCTGCACCAACGAGCTCAAACATAGCATCAGTTGTGAGGATGGCACCCGACTGGACGATGTTTTGTTTTCTCCTGTTGTGCGTGAGCATGCAATAATTTGGAAGAAACTCTGCAGCGCATTGAAAAACAGGGAACTCGTGCGGACGAAGAGCCTTAATAAAGATAGTGGAAATGCAAAAAAAAAAAAGAAAGAAAGAAAAAAAAAGAAGAACAAGGAACTCGTGAAAGATTACACAGAAGGGTGACCCTGGAGGACACTATAGTGAGTGAAATATCTCAGTCACAAAAGGACAAATACTGCATAGTACCAATGTTGTTAAATGGGACTGACATCGGGATTGGGGGGGGGGAACTGAAAAAGATGAGAAAAATAATGTAGACCACATTGAAACAGATCAGGGAGAGAACTATTTAAAAGGAATATATGATTGGATATTGTTGTTGTGACAGGAGTTCAGAATGAGGGTAGCACGGTGGAATGGACCTGAGGGGAGGGATTGAATAACAATGAAATAATAATAATAATAATAATAATAATAATAATAATAATAATTGTTGTTAAGTTCCGTCAAGTCATAGACGACTCATAGAGAGCTTATGAATGAACGAAAGATTGGAGCACTTGTATAACTTTAA
>NW_006399958.1:2074992-2078618 GCF_000299155.1 Elephantulus edwardii
AACTTTTCAAAAAGAAAAGTGAATTGTGTGGGAGGTTGGGCATGGAGAAAAGTGCAACAGTGAATGAATGGAAATCCAAAGTCTCTATAAACTTCCATTAAAATAAATTTGAAATTAAAAAACAACAACAACAACACCAAAAAACAACTCAGCAGCACCTAACAGGATCCCAGCAAAAGCATTTCTATGGGACACACACCTCACTGAACAAAACAGAACTCTCTGGTATCCACCAGGGGGAGACATACTACAGAAAAATCAAGCATCATAACTAAGTTTCTGAAAAGAAAAAGCAGTTGAGGGAAATCAAGGCTGCGTGTGGCAGAGGGGAGCGTGCCCTTTATTAACAAGATGGATTAACTTCGTGGAGATGAGGAGACATAATCAAAGGTTGAAGGAGGCCGAGGGATGGGCAAAACAGATACTACAGGAAAGCTTTCCTGGCAGGAGGAGCAAAGACAGTAAGTTGCAGAGGAGGTCTGGAAACATCAGTCAGAAGGTCACAATATGATCAGAAGGTCACACTGTGTCAAGATTGGCGTGAGTAAAAGAACAGGAAGTGAGGCAGGAAGGTGCTCGCGGGCTGTATTTTGTAGATCGTTGTGCCCACTTTAAGAAATCCAATGGTGGTACCATTGGTGAGAAGACCGTCCAATGAGACGGGAGGACACGGTGATTGCTGCGATGGGCTTAGACATCACACACAAGCAAATCCATGCTGGAGGTCGAGTTGGAATGTCCCTTGGAAGTGAAGATGGCAAAACATTGCATGCATTTTGGTCACGTTATTAAGAGACCAGTCTCTGCAGAAGGACTTTACTAAAGTAGATAGTCAGCAAAACCTAAAAAAAAAAAAAAGAAAGACTTTCAAAGAGATAGATCAACACTATGGCTGCAACAGCAGGCTTAAGCTCTGGTATATTCACACAATGGAATACTATGCTGCATTGAAAAACAAGGAACTCATGAAATAGTCTACCAAATGAGTGACCCTGGAGGACATTATGCTGAGTGAAATATCTCAGTCACAAAAGGACAAATATTGCATAGGGGCACTGTTGTAAAACAGAACTGACATCGAGGTTGAGGGAAGACTTCTGAGAAAGAGGAGATAAATAATGTACATTGCATTGAAACAGATGAGGGAGAAAACTGTTTAAAAGGGGTATGTGATTAGGTATTATTGTCATGACAGGAGTGCAGAACAAAGGCTGTATAGTGGAGTGGACCTGGGGGGAGGGATTGCATAACAATGAAAGAATTTTTTTTTACTTTTCAAAGAGAAAAGCAAATTGGGGAGGGAGAAAAGTGCAACAATGAATAAATGGAAACCCTGAGTCTCTATAAACTTTCATTAATATTAATTTTTAAAAATTTTTTAAAACCGCATGAGCGGCGAGATGATGAGAATGACTAACAGGGCTAAGCAGTGTTTGGTCCAGTTGCAAATATGGTGATTCAATTGCACCTAACAGCAACAACAACAAATGTCGTTCTCCAAGGAGTCCTAGGGATGCAGTGGTCAAGTGCTCCACTGTTAACCAAGAGGCCGGCTGTTTGAACCTAGTAGCCACTATGCAGGGGAAAGATGTGGCAGTCTACTTCCCTATAAAGATTGTTGTCGTGGGCTGTTGAGTCACTTGCAACTCATAGCACCACTATGCACCATAGCCCTGAACCCTGTCCTACCCTGTGCCAATCTCACTATATGAGGCACCTACCCCCTTTCCTCCAGTTCCTCCATCAATCCATCTCCTCCAGGGTCTTCCTTCTCTTTCCTTGTCCTTCCATCCTTCCAAGCAGGCTGAACTTCTCTGAGGACCTTGGAAATCCAATGGAGCAGTTCTACTCCACCCTATCAGCTCAACTCAACTCAACTCAACTCAACCCAACCCAACTCAACTCAACTCAACTCAGCTCAGCTCAACTCAACTCAACTCAACTCATCTCAACCCAACCCAACTCAACCCAACTCAACTCAACTCAACTCAGCTCTACTCAACTCAACTCAACCCAACTCAATTCAACCCAACCCAACCCAACCCAAATCAACTCAACTCAACCAACTCAACTCATTGCTGTCAATGTAGGAACAGATTCATAGCTGGCCCTCTACTATAAGTCACAAGGACTATATCCATCTTTCTCCTGAGGTGTTGCTAGTAGAGAGGAACTCCTTGTGAAGTTCACCATTAGAGAGCTCTCTATTCTGCCCTGTGGAGTTGCTAGGAATCAGAATTGACTTAATCACAAGTATGGGGATTATTACTATTATTATTATTACAGACATCACATGGCACACCCCTTCTCCAGGCAGGATGTTCTCTTCTTCTTCTGGGCCCCCGGAGCCTCATCCTTCCTGCTGTGTCAGCCTTGGTCACACTGGGGTATGACCGGGACTCCACTTCTTCCCGGGTGACTTTGCTGAGCTTCACCTGAACCCTGTGCTCCTGGCGGCTCACTGGGTGATGCAGATGGGTGGTCGACTCCTAAATGGTTGTGGTTATTTGGGGATCACTGAGGGGAACTTGTGGGTTCTACAGCAGACAGGCTTTAAAGGGTTTATTGGTTATAGTCTTTATGGGAGATCACCAGACCTTTCACAATGTCAACTGGATGTATCCATTTGCCAAATTTTGTGTTAGCTTCTGAGTGCTTAATTACTATACCACTTGGACTTCTATTGTCCTTGTCTTCCCTTGAGTCAATTCTGTTTCATAGTTGACTCTGTAAGATCCGTGTTTAGAGCTTCCAATAGTGAGTTCTATTGAAGAAAATTCCCAGGCCTCTCACTCTAAGAGCCTCTTGTCGCCTTTGAACAACCAACAATCTGGCTGGTGATGTCTGTGTTATCAAGCCAATCTTGATTTGTTGCAACACTCTTACAGAGAAGAAAATCTCCAACAAGTTTACTAGGTGATCAACCTTCTGGGAACAAATGATCAAGTCTTCTCTCCTGCAGAGCCTCTGGTGGGTTAGAGCACCAAATTTTGGGGTCTTTTAGGAGAACTTAACACTGCACCACTAGCCTGTCAATTTGTAATTTCACTTCTCTCTTCAAACTCTGGGCTTCCCAGAGACATGCTTCTCAGGAGTCATGCATAACAGGCCACTTTTAATGACACAAATTTGTGGTATCAAATCCTTTCAGGGAAATCTCACTTCCCTTTCCTGGTCAGTTTCAGATGTGGCTACTTCCACTCCACGCTCTCTCTCACCGGGGATTGGTCAGTGAGAGTTGACTGCAAGTCAGGGAATTCCTATGACATTTCTTGTCCCTCAGACCCAGACCAGCAGCAAAGTTCCTCTGCTTGACAGATCTTACACTTCTCTTTTCTTCTCCTATCTCCACATGGCCCCATCTGAGGAGTTTCAGGTGTCCACTGTGAGCCAGTAAACCAGTAAACTTCCTAAACCAAATGCCTCTAGAAACTCTATCAACATAAAGAAACGATAGGAATTATAGAACAGAATCCGGGTCTTTTGTTCATAGGGTCTCTATAAGTCGTATTCAATCTGACGACACTGAACCACTTCTACATGAGACTAGTGTTATTAGATTTTGGAGGCACATTCTTCTGCTTTGTACATCATTCTTTGTCAACTTGCTGCACTGAGGTGATCTG
>NW_006399958.1:2079426-2081617 GCF_000299155.1 Elephantulus edwardii
TTGAAAACAAAGCTGTGATAAACATGGGTGTTCATATATTTGCTTGGATGTCAGTTATGGTCTCTTTAGGATATATTCCCAGTAGTGGAGTTGCTGGGTCAAATGGTATCTCTATTTGTAACTTTTTGAGAAAGCACCATACAGCCTTCCACAGTGGTTGCACCCAGATCATGCCTCTTATGAGTCCTTTACAAGATTGATTCCTTTTAATGACCCCCAAGAAAATAGCCATTAAGTAGAAAGAGCTAAGGATTCCTCTCAACATCCAGAGAACAAACAAAAAACCCAAACCTTCAGCACCAAAACAATAGGCAACATCCTGACAAATGGAGAAAAGATTCAAGTTGATCACAATATCATTTTACTTGCATCCACAATCAACACCCACGGTCGCAGAAATCAAGAAACCAAAAGGCATGATGTGCTGGGAAAATGTGCTGCCTAGCGCCTCTTTAAAGTGCTCAAGATCAACAATGTCAGTTCAAAGACTCAGACGCACCTGATCCAAGCCATGGTGTTTTCAGTGCTTCCTCTGCAACTGAAGGTTGAACAATAAATGAGGATGAAAGAAGAATGGAAGCCTTTGAAAGGCGGTGTTAGTGAAGAGTACTGAATATCTCTTGAGCTGACAAGAGCACGAAGGGAATCTATTTTTTTTTATTTTATTATTTTGTGTGAGTGTACCATCAAATCAGATCTGACTGGTACAGGAGGAGATTGTCCCTCCTTCCCCGGCAGAGCATCTGGTGGATTCGAACTGTGCGCCTCTGGGATTGTAGTTGCAGCTCCTTGCTACTAGGCCACCAGAGCTCCCCAAAGGGAATCTATTTTGGATAGACGAGCAGCCAGGGCGTTCGTTAAAGGCAAGGATGGTGACGTTTTGGTCTCATACTTTGAGCGTGTTATCAGGAAGGGTCTTGGGGGAAAGCCTTATACTTGGGAAGATAGAGGGTCAAAGAAAGAGAAGAATCACCACAAGACAGATGGACACGGAGACACTAACAATGAGTCTGAACATGTCGGAGAATGTGAGGACTGCACAGGACAGGACGGAGTTCCAATTTGTTGTTTACGAGGTCATAGTCTGGCCCCAGTGGTGAGAATCTTGGTTGAGAAGCTCAGTGTCAAGAAGACCAAGATTCTCACCACTGGGCCACTTGGCAGCACCATAATGAATGGAGAAGAGATTGAGGTTGTGAACAATTACAGCTTGCTCAGCTCCACAATCAGCACTCTTTAACACCAGCAGTCAGGAAATCAAAAGACAAATTACATTGGGGGAAAATCTGCTGTCAGGAAACCTCTCCAGAGTGCTGAGAAGCAACGACGTCACTCTAGAGACTAAGGTGCGCCTAACCCAGGCCATAGTCTTCACAATTACTTGTTACGCATCAGAGGTGGACAATGACTACACAAGAATTGACGGCTTCAAATTGTGGTGCTGGAGAAGAGTCTTGAACAAACTACAGACTGCCAAGAAAACAAATAGGTCTGTCTTAGAGAGGGTGAAACCAAGTTTCTCTTTGGAGGCTAGGATTTTTTAAGCTCCCTCTCACATACTTTGGACACGTGGCCAGGGGAGATCGCTCCTTGGAGAAGGACGATCATGCTTGGAGGGGTGGAAGGACAGCACAGGAGAGGAAGACCCTGGGTGAGATGGATTGATACAGTGACTGGGGCAATGGGGGTTGGTGTGTTGGAATTAGTGAGACTGGCTCAGGACGGGGCAGGGTTCAGAGCTGCTGGACAAAGGGTCACTATGGGTCGCAGACAACTCATAACAGCACATAACATAACAACACATAACAGCAAGAAGATCATAGTCAACTTGACAGGAAAAACAAAAACAATGAGCACTTACAGAAGTCAGCTAAGATTTAACTCTGGGATTTTATTTATCAGGAACAAAACAGATAAAAGGGAATCAAACTCACAGAGAAGAAACTACTTTACAGGACTAATGGCATGCACAAGCTATGGTCTCATCTACTTTGACATCGGAAGAACTAAATGGTTCCGCAACAATCAAGACATACATCAGCTACATAGAGAAGAAAATAGCAAACAGAAACTCAATTTCTGGCCAGCTCTGGTGGCCTAGTGGCAAGAAGCTGCACTGCAATCCCAGAGATGTGAGGTTCGAATCCACCAGATGCTCTGCTGAAGAAGGAGGCACAATCTCCTCCTGTAC
>NW_006399958.1:2082397-2085970 GCF_000299155.1 Elephantulus edwardii
AATAATGTGTACTGCATTGAAACAGATGAGGGAGAAAACTGTTTAAAAGGGATATGTGATTAGGTATTTTTGTCATGACGGGAGTCCAGAGGGAAGGCTGCATAGTGGAGTGGACCTGGGGGAGGGTTTGTAAAACAGTGGAAGAAATTTTCTTTTCCTTTTCCAAGAGGGTAGTATACTGGGTGGGGGAGGGTTGGGAGGGGAGAAAAGTGCAACAATGAATGAATGGAAATTCAAAGTCTCTGTAAATTTTCATTGAAATTAATAATAATTTTTTTAAAAAGAAAAAAATACTTCCATGAACCAAAAGTCAACAATTATCCTAAAGCAAAGATGAGAGAGAGGGCAGGTTGGAAGAGCACTGAGCACAAAAGAACCAGGATGCAATGAAAGAAACTGTTCACAGACTGTGAAAAATGTACCCAATGCCATTGAGTAATGTGTGGTGAAACTGTCAAGTGGAAACCTAACTTTCTGTGTAAGCTATGGGCAGCAAAGCAAAAAAATACGGTAAGAAAGCAAACTCAAGCATATTTGGAGGGAAAGGAGCCAGGGCTTATTGTAAGTCCCATGAATTCCAAACCCAGAATTTGCCCCCAGTGCCTGGTTTCCAGAGCCTCATCTGTGCAGTGAATACTGAGGTCTGGAAACCCTAGAACTCCAGAACCACGTGTGTGAACCATGCCTTTCTGATACCCTCAGAGTCTCGAACTCGTTTACTCCGTCCCTTTGCACCTATTTGTACCAGAGAACTCCCTTTCTGGCTACACATACAGCAAGGTCTCTCACAAACCTTTCCACCTGGGCTTCCCTCCTTACAACTGTTAGTAAGAAAGAGCTGGAGTGGCTTGACTGTGTGTCTGCCTCCATATTCGTTAAAAAGCAAACATACAAACCAAATCAGCTGTCATGAAAGCCAATCACCACTCAGGGGCATCCCATGAGTTGAACATTGCCCTGAGGGTTTTCAATGGCTCAATTTTTTTAAAATTTATTACTAATTTCAATGAAAATTTATAGACACTTTGGGTTTCCATTCGTTCATTGTTGCACTTTTCCCAACCCTCCCCTCAAGTACACTATCCTCTTGGAAAAGTAAAAGAAAAATTCTTTCACTGTTTTACAATCCCTCCCCTCAGGTCCACTCCACCATGCAGCCTTCACTCTGGACTCCGGTCATGACAATAATACCTAATTATACATACCTTTTAAACAGTTCTCTCCCTCATCTGTTTCAATGCAGTATACATTATTGAACCCATCTCTCTCAGTCTCCCCCCAATCCCGAGGTCATTCCTGTTTTACAACAGTGGCACTATGCAGTATTTGTCCTTTTGTGACTGAGATACTTCACTCAGCATAATGTCCTCCAGGGTCACCCATTTTGCATAATATTGCATGAGTTCCTTCTTTTTCAATGCAGCGTAGTATTCCATTGTGTGGATATACCACCACTTCTCTATCCATTTGTTTGTTGATGGGCACTTAGGTTGTTTCCACCTCCTTGCTATGATGAACAAAGCCGCAATAAACATGGGTGTGCATAAATCTGCTTGGGTGGTGGTTATGGTTTCTTTGGGGTGGCTGAATTTTCCAAAGCGGATTTCCAGGTCCTTTTGCTGAGGCATCCCAGGTGCATTTGAATGATCAGCCTTTACTTAATAGCTGAGTACTTAACCATCTGTCTCTCCAGACCCTCTCCCCATTGGCTAGGAAGGTCTCCAGTCAAATCTTTCATAGTCTTCTCTTTGGGTTGGTCATGGTTTGAATTGTGTCCCTCCCTCCAAAATATAAGTCAATTTTGAGTGAAATGTCATATATCCCTAAAAGAAGTCATAGTCCAAAACTTGGAATCAGAACAGAATCACTATCAAGAAAGAACCAAGACTGGAATGTGTCTTCTGGGTCCAGGTTTCTATGCTCGGAAACTCCTAGAACAAGGAGACACAGATAGAGAAAGCCTTCTCCTTGGTTGTTTTGTTGTTGTTATGTGCCGTCGAGTCGTCTGCGACTCACAGCGACCCTATGCACAACAGCCCTAAACCCTGCTCTATCCTGCGCCAACCGCACTGCCTCTGACACACCCATCCCGATTACCCCAGTCACTGAATCAACCCATCTCATAGAGGGTCTTCCCCTCCTGCGCTGTCCCTCCACCCTCCGAAGCATGATGTCCCTCTCCAAGGACCAGTCCCTCCTGGCAACATGTCCAAAGTACGTCAGACGAAGCCCCAGAATCCTTGCCTCCAAGGAGTAGCTTGGTTTAATCCTCTCCAAGATGAATCTGTTTGTTTTCCTGGCAGTCCATGGTACATTCAGTACCCTTCTCCAGCACCACAGCTCAAAAGCATCCACTCTCCTTCTGTCCTCCCTTGTCATTGTCCAACTCTCTGATGCATAACAAGAGATTGCAAATGCCATGGCCTGTATCAGGTGCACCTTAGTCTCCAGAGAGACACCGTTACTCCTGAGTACTTTAGAGAGGTCCCTAACAGCAGACTTTCCCATCGCGATATGCTTTTTGATTTCCTGACTGCTGGTGCCAAGAGTGTTGACTGTGGAGCTGAGCAAACTGAAGCTGTGAACAATCTCAATCTCTTCGCCATCCATCCTGATGCTGCCAATTGGTCCAGTGGTGAGAATCTTTGTCTTCTTGACATTGAGCCTCAGTCCATACTGAAGGCTGCAGTCCTTGACCCTCCGCAGCAAGTGCATGAGGTCCTCGTCAGTTTCAGCAAGCAGGGTTGTGTCATCTGCATAACGCAGATTGTTAATAGATCTTCCACCAATCCTGATGCCACCTTGGTAGCACCCTCAATTTGGAATTCATTCAGAAAAAATACATTTCTGTTTGCCAAAGTCATCCTTGTAAGGTATCTCTGTTGTAGCAGCCCTATTTAACTAAGACAGCCTATTCTCTGAGAAGGGATAGAAAATATGCATGATGTGATGATTGAATTGATTCATTCAGCCTGTCAGCCAGCATCTCCCTCACTCCAGAAGCACTTCCCTTCTTATGCAGTACATGGTTCTCCCTTGGCCCCCTCCTGAATCCCAAACCTGGCTGGAGTGACCCTCTTGGACATCTAAAATCTGTGACCCTCGAAGCCTGGCCAGCAGACTGTTTTCCTGGTGTGGAGAGTGCTGTGTGAGAGGGAAGTTCACAGAAAGCCAGGAGCTGGGTGTAGGACCCCAACTTGATATGTGTGTGGTCCCCATGGGAACCTCATCTAGAAAGTGGAAGCAATTTCCTTCCAGGGCTCTGACAGCGTGGTGTGAGGTTCCTCGTCTGTGGTCACTTTTCTGACCTCATGCCCAAGCTTCCTGTTGGAGCTTCCTCTCAGTCCTATGACACACCAGGACCTCACGTCTCTTAGTCCAAAGATGCTAATGCTTCTGTTGCTGCTGCTGCTGCTACTGCTGCCGCCGCTGCCCCGGCTGTGGGCAGGTGAGTGGGCAAGGGAACGGGCAGTGGTGCGAGCACTGGAGCTGTGACTGACCCTTCTTTCAAACCTACAGGGTCCCTGGTTCAGGGTGAGGAATTCCAACTGGAAATTAATAATGCAGTGACGG
>NW_006399958.1:2086650-2092696 GCF_000299155.1 Elephantulus edwardii
TCTCTCCTCTCTCTCTCTCCCCTCTCTCCTCTCTCTCTTTCCTCTCTCTCTCCCCCCTCTCTCCTCTCTCTCTCTCTCCTTCCTCTCTCTCTCCCTCTCTCTCCCTCTCCTTTCTCTCTCTCCCTCCTCTCTCTCCCCCCTCCCCTCTTCTCTCTCTCTCTCTCTTCTCAGCTCTAACACAGACACCCAAGATCCACATCCAGAGGTCCCTAGAGTCTGGAAAGTCTACAGAAATAGCCTGTAAGGTGCCTTGGGCCTGTAAGAAGGGGACACTCCCCACCTTCTCTTGGATTGGTGTTGCCCTCACATCCCTGGACCCAAAGACTCTCCGTCACTCAGTACTGTCCTTCACCCCGAAGCCACATCACCACGGCACCAACCTTACCTGTCAAGTGACCTTCCCTGGAGCAGGTGTGACCACAGAGAGCACCATCCAGCTCAATGTGTCCTGTGAGTGCTGGGCAGGGTTTCTGGGTCCCTGAGGGCAGTGGATGTTGCGGAAGTGGACAGAACCTCGGATACTTGGTACTATGTCCTTGAAGATGAGATTAATGCAGCTCTTTCCTATCTCGTAAATTTCTGAGAGAAAAGGGCAAATGCCCATCTTTCTGCCACTGGGAAAAAAACCCAACAATTCTTTCTCTCTGTCCAGATGCTCCACAGAATGTGACCATCGGCCTGTTCTGGGAAAATGGCACAGGTAAGGGAGTCTCTCTCTCTCTCTTTCTCTCTCTCTCTCTCTCTCTCTGTCCCTCTCCCTCTCCCTCTCCATCTCCATCTCCATCTCCATCTCCATCTCCATCTCCATCTCCATCTCCATCTCTATCTCTATCTCTATCTCTCTGATGGACATCTATCTGCCTATGAGAAGAGCTGAGGTCTCACAATCCATGTGGGAAAAGATCTCAGTGTGGAGATAACAACAGTGATGTAAAAACAGCTTGGATGTGGAGAAGCAATTCCTGAACTCTACTAATTTCACAAGGGGAAAGGCTCTCCATTAACAGTATCAACAGTACAGAGATAATTTTTGTGATGTCAGACATGCCCCCACAATCTTCACTTTAAAAACTTTAAAAAACCCAACCAAACAAACAAAAACACCTTTTCTACCAATTCTGATATAACCATCCATCCCATGATACTCACTACTTCCCTCTTGGGTTTGACAATTCATCGCAAGGGCGGTTGTAGACGGAGGATAAAGTATATTAACAAGTATTAATGACGAGACAGAACAAGAATGTATAAATAAAAAGAGGCAAAGAAGGTGAACAGTTCAAACAACTGAAGTGCCAAAACCCAGCTTCCCTGTGCCTTTATTGAAAATTGCCAGGGATGAAATCACAGAGAGAATTCTATGCAAATGAAACTAAGCTCTTTCTATTGAAAACCTTATGCTTGACTCAGGAGGGAGGGGTTAGCAAATACAAGACAAGAATCCTGTAAACGCCTAACATTTGCCTTAGTGCCTACCCCTGTGAGCATTTAAATTGCCTTAGTGCTTCAGGGTGAAGTCCAGCTTGTATCCACCTCCCTCATATCCTGAAATAGCATTTGGTTTATGATAAATATTTAGTATGAAATTTGGCTTCCCACAGATGGCTATGAAGAACTCACAGACAATACTCACCATTATGAGGCTTATTAGAGAAGTAATAAATTAAAATTCAGATTCAGGAATAACTCAGGATACTGTTCTTCAATCAAGACAGCCTCTTCTTAGGCGTACCAAAACGCAAATGTCTCTCTATGACTCTCAGTCTCAGACCTAGCCTCTTCCCTACTTGAACAAGCTTGTTCCCCCTATTCTGTCACTAAGCCTAGGCTCAGAGGTGCTCAGCTCTCTCTCTCTCTCTCCTCGTGTTGGCAAACGAAACTCCCTAACAAATGCCCAAAGGCATTCACTGTGCCAGCAAACATTCAGCTTTCAGAGGCCGTGACTCTGTCTCACGCTGGTCTCCTGGCTCTTCTTTCTTCACGGTAGAAAAGACCTTGTTTTCTTCCTCTGTTGTTGTTGTTATGTGCCGTCAAGTCACTTGAGACCCAATAGCGGCGGCCCTATGTACAACAGCCCTAAACCCTGCTCTATCCTGTGCCAATCGCACTGTCTCTGACACGCCCATCACGATTACCCCAGTCACTGAATCAATCCACCTCATAGAGAGTCTTCCCCTCCTGCGCTGTCCCTCCACCCTCCCAAGCATGATGTCCCTCTCCAAGGAATGGTCCCTACTTACAACATGTCCAAAGTATGTCAGACAAGCTTCAGAATCCTTGCCTCCAAGGAGCAGCCCGGTTTAAACCTCTCCAGGATGAATCTGTTTGTTTTCCTAGCAGTCCATGATATTCTCAATACTCTTCTCCAGCACCACAGCTCAAAGGCATCAATTCTCCTTCAATCCTCCCTGTCATTTGGCTCAATTTAAGTCTGACATGATGGCAAAACAATCCACTCCCAAGTTTAGTGTTCAACACATCTTTCTGCATGATCCCACCTGGCATGCCTAACCAAAGTGCTCCTTAGAAGCATGGGGAGACTTTCTCTCACATACTTTGGAGAAACTATCACAAACGACCAATCTTGGAGAAAGGATGTCAAGCTTAGAAAATCAGATCAGCAAGGGAGAGGAAGGTCCTCAATGAGATGGATTGAAATGGTGACTGAAACAATGGACTTGGATAGAGCAGTGATTATGAAGATGGCATAGGAATGGACATGCTTTTGTGCATAGGAACACCCTGAGGTAGCACTGACCCAACTGCACCTAAGAACAACCCTAAAATATGCCATTCACCTGGTTTGCATTATGAGAAAGTTACCTAGTGCCCTTGGTGGGCCACAGACACCTTATAAAGACCAGGCCTTAGAAAAGCCACATCAATGTGCTGCTCTGCAGTTAGAAAGCTCATTATCAGGGTAGAAAAATGAAGCAGTGAATGAATGGAAATCCAAAGTCTCTGTAAACGTTCATTAAAATTAATACTGCTATCAGCAATCTGGTTATGCAGATGACACACCCCTCCTTGCTGAAACTGAGGAAGACCTGAAGCGCTTGCTGCAGAGGGTCAAGGACTGCAGCCTTCAATATGGATTGAGGCTCAATGTCAAGAAGACAAAGATTCTCACCACTAGACCAACTGGCAGCATCAGGATGGATGGTGAAGAGTTTGAGATTGTTCACAGCTTTAGCTTGCTTCGCTCCACAGTCAACACGATTTATCAACAATCTGCGTTATGCAGAGGACACAACCCTGCTTGCTGAAACTGAGGAGGACCTGAAGCGCCTGCTGCAGAGGGCCAAGGACTGCAGCCTACAATATGGATTGAGGCTCAATGTCAAGAAGACAAAGATTCTCACCACTGGACTAATTGGCATCATCAGGATGGATGGCGAAGAGATTGAGATTGTTCACAGCTTTAGTTTGCTTGGCTCCATAGTCAACAGTCTTGGCACCAGCAGCCAGGAAATTAAAAGGTGCATTGCCATGGGAAAGTCTGCTGTTAGGGACCTCTCCAAAGTACTGAAGAGCAATGGTGTCTCTCTGGAGATTAAGGTGCATCTGATACAGGCCATGGTCTTTGCAATCACTTGTTATGCATCAGAGAGTTGGACAATGACCAAGGAGGATAGAAGGAGAATTGATGCCTTTGAGCTGTGGTGCTGGAGAAGAGCATTGAGAATATCATGGACTGCTAGGAAAACAAACAGATTTGTCCTGGAAAGGGTTAAACCGGGTGGCTCCTTGGAGGCAAGGATTCTGAGGCTCCTTCTAACATACTTTAGACATGTTGTGAGGAGAGACCGCTCTTTAGAGAGGGACATCATGCTTGGGAGGGTGGAGGGACGGCGCAGGAGAGGAAGGCCCTCTATGAGGTGGATTGATTCAGTGACTGGGATAATTGGGATGGGAGTGTCGGAGACAGTGCGATTGGCACAGGACAGAGCGGAGTTTAGGGCTGTTGTACATGGGGTCGCTATGAGTCGCAAGCGACTCGACGGCACATAACAACAACAACAACCTTGTGTTGGAAAAGTCTGTTGCTGGGACGTCTCCAAAGTACTGAAGAGCAATGGTGTCTCTCTGGAGACTAAGTTGCATCTGATACAGGCCATGTCCTTTGCAATCACTTGTTATGCGTCAGAGAGTTGGACAATGACCAAGGAGGATAGAAGGAGAATTAATGACTTTGAGCTGTGGTGCTGGAGAAGAGTTTTGAGTGTACCATGGACTGCTAAGAAAACAAACAGATTCATCCTGGGAAGGGTTAAACCAGGCTGCTCCTTGGAGGCAAAGATCCTGACATACTTTGGACATGTTGTAAGGAGGGACCGGTCCTTGGAGAAGGACATCATGCTTGGTAGGGTGGAGGGATAGCTTAGGAGTGGAAGGTCCTCTATGAGGTGGATTGATTCAGTGACTGGGGTAATTGGGATGGGTGTATCGGAGACAGTGCTATTGGCACAGGATAGAGCAGAGTTTAGGGCTGTTGTACATAGGGTCGCTATGAGTCACAAGCAACTGATGGCACATAACAACAATAACAACTAATAAAAAAAGAAAGCCCAGTATCAGCTTCCCCTCACTCCTGAACTTGCTATCACCAAGGTTGGTTCTTTGCCAAGCTCATGACTATCACCAGTGCCAGAACTTTATCTTCATCCCAAACCTTGCCCTCAGGTCCTTCTTAACCAAAATTTTTTTTTATTTTCATTCATTCATTGTTGCACTATTTTCTCTACCACCCCCCCCCCACAAGTTCATTCCTCTCTTTTTTTTTTCTTTCCCTTGAAAGTCTGTTTTATTTGTCCCATTGCCACAGTGCTTGTTCTGATTCATCTCCTTTGTCAGTGCATCCTTTGCCATTCCCTATCACTCCTCCCTGAGAGAGATTTCACCCTGATTCATAAGGAAAAGGGGACGGCGTATTCTTTTAGCTACTTCCTGCTGAAAAGGGACACTGTCGGTTTCAGAGTGAAGATCTTCTCTCACTACTCTAAAGGGCCTCTTTTTAACCTGAATCTTAATTAGTTCTTCAGTTTGCTTTTTAAATTGTGTAGCTTTTTGTTAAAAATATTTTATTGTGGTTAAAAACATGTAAGGAAACACTTGCCAATTCAGCATTTTTAGAGGTATAATTCATAGACATCGTTTTGTTCCTCATTTTACCCAACTCTGCCCACTACCAGTTTCCAAATAATTACACCGCCTGAGATGTTGCACTTATCTGACCAGCAGGAAAGTGTCAAGCAACAGAATAAACTGCCCAAAATGTTAGTCAAGAGGTAAGGGAGAGGAACTCATGGTTGAGTGTGCTCTTGGCCTGTATATATCCTCAGTATACATTTATTGAGAAGGTTTTCATTATATAAGCAGTAAAATATGTTAACTATGCTTTGAGATTCACCCCCCATTTCTTCTCTTATTTGTACTGTCCCTGTTTCCTTAACCACATCTTTATCAGAAGGCAGCTTCAATGGGAGAACCAAGGTTTTGCATATATACAGGTACAACATAAGACAGAGGGTTTTTTTGTCTTGTTAACATACTTACCTCCGACACAATGTTCTTTTGTCCTGATGACATTCTTTTAATCCAGATAGCTTCCGCTTTGGTCACCTTAACTCCTACACAGAGATTCAGTGTTCTCTAAGCTAAGACTTCCCTTTTTTTCCCTCTCTTTCTTATCCCTGCTATTGTTAAATACTGTCAAGTCAATCCCACTCACAGGGATCCCATGTAAAATAGAAAAGAAAGAAAGAAAAAAAAACACCATTATCCAGAAAGTGATGCTACCAAGCCAAAGTTGGGTGATTTTAGTCTACAGCCCTCAGAACTGGTCTTAATTGGTTTTGGTCAAACATTCTTCTAGGTCGTATATAGGTCTATCCACTTGCTGTACAGAGGTAACTCATGGTTGCTGTGAAGCTGAACACTGACACTGATGCATCAAATATGAGAATGGTCACCCACGGTGGACAGGTTTTGGTAGACCTCCCCTATTTAAACAGGAAACTTGGAAGCAGGAGTGGCATCTACTTCT
>NW_006399958.1:2092886-2105432 GCF_000299155.1 Elephantulus edwardii
TATTTCACTCAGCATAATGTTCTCCAGAGTCAACCATTTTGAATAATATTGCATGAGTTCCTTGTTTTTTAATGCAGCATAGTATTCCATTGTGGCATCTACTTCTGAAATAGCTTGCCTCCAGAAACCCTATGAACCTGGAGAAACGATGAAAGTTATTTAAGTGTTCAGGTCTTTAGTTCATAGGGTTGTTATGAGTTGCCTACGACTCACTGGCACTTAAAAACAACAGCAACATACAGTCTTTCCAGTTTAAGGTTCCAGTCCTTGGGAAATGACATCACGCTGAGAGAAGTGGAAGGTCAGAGAAGAAAAGAAGACCCTCAACACAATGGATTGATGCAGTGTGTGTAGCAATGGGCTCTTGTGTGTCAGGAAGTGTGAGAATGGCACAGGACAGAACAGGGTTCAGATCTTTTGTTCATAGCATCGTACACGACTCAACGGCACCTAACAGCAACAACAACACCTCCACCAGCAATGTGCCTATTTCTCTGATAATGATTTTCGTCCACTTCCTAAATTAATCCACTGTAATTTAAGTTTGCATTTTCATTTTGTGAGTAAGTTGAGTATCTTTTATTTTAGGAACCATTTTTTAAAAGATAGTGAGCTTTAAAAAAAAGTCTGTGTGATTTGTTTTAATGACTTGAAGTTCTTTGCATATGAGAGAAATCAGTTGTTTGATAGTTGAAAATATTTCTTTCTGCTTAGGGTATAATGATTTTGCAGGACAACAAGCATACAATTTTTTTATTTAGGTGCATTCACTGGTGTGACGGAGTAAGCTCTCACCAACTGACAAGGGCCAGCTGAATGCATCTTTTCCTAAATATTTTTTTATCTCATTTTGAGTTCTTGAAGTTGGCACCGTGCAAATTGGCAAATGCTAAAAAATACTCCTGAAGTCATGTGGTTCAAATCCACCAGCCTCTCTGCAGGAGAAGGCTGGTTAATCTCCTCCTGTTTGATTAACTGCTTCTGAAAAACCCCTGGAGGGTCAACTACAGTTTGGTTCTGGCTCAATGGTAAAAAACAAAACAAAAATGACTGTTCAAGGTTTACCACTAAACCACTAGTTGCATTTATCAACAGTTCCTTTACACCTTTAACTTTCTCTGCGTTGACACAATTTTATCAATGGTGTCCGCAATTCCTTCAGTGGTTTCGTCTTTGCTGTTAAATCCCTTTGCGTAGATATTTGACTCACCGCCACTGCATACAACAGAGTAGAACTGTCCCGCGGGGTTTTCTAGCGATGAGAGTTATGGAAGGAACCTTGGTGGCACAGTGCTTAAGTCCCTCACCTTCTATCCAGAAGGTTGGTGTTTCAAGCCTATCGGCCACTCAGGGGGAGAAAGATGTGACAGTTTGTTTTCCTAAAGATGTAGGGACTTGGAAACACTATGAGGCAGTTCTATTCTCTGCTGTAGAGTTATGGGTTCATAGTAACTGAATGACGGTAAGGAGTCTCTACACAAGCACATTAGCAAGTCTTTTGGTGAGGGGGCGGGGTCACTGATGAGCTCTAATTTAAAAAAAAAAAATCCGTTTCACCACCAGTTACGCATGCCCAAACATACTCATGTATTCAATCAAGTCTTAACAAGCCTTGCAAAGCGGTATCGTTTGTCAGCTGTGGTCCCTTCTCATCTCACAATGCCCTTCCACGCCAATATCACCCTTTAATCAACTCCGAGCTTTCTTCATTGTTGTTGTTGTTAAGTGCCTTCGAGTCGTAGACTACTCATAGCGACCCTATGAACGAAAGACCTAGACATTTGTATAACTTTGGTCCTTTCTCCAGGTTCATAGGGTTTCCGGAAGCAAGCTATTTCAGAAGTAGATGCCACTCCTGCTTCCAAGCTAGTTTGAATTGGGGAGCGCCACCAAACACTGTCCACCATGGGTGACCATTATTGCATTTGACTCTTCAGTGTCAGAGTGTTCAGCTTCACAACAACCACGAGTTACCTCTGTACAGCAGTGGACACACCAGGGCTATACGACCTAGAAGAATGTTTGACCAAAAACAATTAAAACCAGGCCTGAGGGCTGCAGATTAAAGTCACCCACCTTTGGCTTGGTAGCATCAGTTTCTGTCCACTGTACCAAATGGGCTCTCTACTATATTTCATTTTTATTTGAGTGAAGGCTTGCAAGTCGTACTGGTTTTCCAATCATTCATTGACCTTTTGTTTTAGAATAGTACCATATTAATATTACCATATTAATATTGTTGCTGTGTATTGTATTAATATTACCAGTATTAATTGTAATGTCTAATCCATTCCTCCTTGTGTACTGCCTTTCTCTTTCCTCATGTTCTCTTAACTCTCTCTTCTTTCAAAATGTCCCTCCTGTCCTGATAGTCTCATTGAGTTGCCCGTTCTCGGAATTCCCTCAGCCCAAGTCCACCTCTGTAGGTGTCATATGGCCTTGTGAGTGCGAGTGCCTACTTTTGAGTGTCTTGCTCACCAGACAATGACCTCTTTGGATATGGCTAAATTAAACATGCCTCTGTCAACTGTTGTTGAAAGACTAAACAGGAGATTCTTTGAATGTAAATCTGACATCTTCATTGGCACAGATAACTCATGAGGAGCTCATCTAGGCGATATTTGGAAGCAGGAGTGGCGTCCACTTCCTAAATAACATGCCTCCGGACACCCTATGAACTTTGATAAATGTTGATAGTTGTAGAGGGGTTTCAGGCCTTTTGTTCATAGGATTGCTACGAGACGTGCTCAACTCAAAGGCAATCACCAACACCAACAATAGGAGATATGGGAACCAAGGCAAGTCTGACAAATGTACATCAGCTCTTTGGAAAAATTGGTCTGCTCCTCAGCCTGTTACCTTGGACTTAAACTTTGAAAGTACAAGCCCATCAATCAGTGAAGAGGAGAGATAAATCCACGTGAGGGAAGGAAAGGAAAGACAGAGCCTCTAAAAGGGATCTGGGCTTAATTTTCTCTTTCTTCACTTCTCCAGGATCAGAAGCCCTGAGCAATAACACACCTCTTCCAGTTCTGGAGGGCCAGTTCTTACGTCTAATCTGTACTGCTGACAGCAATCCCCCTCCCACGCTGAGCTGGGCACGGGAGAACCGAACCTTGAGTCCCCCCAAACTGTTGCATCCAGGCATTCTGGAACTCCCTTATGTGAAGTTGGGGGACCAGGGAAAGTATATCTGCAAAGCTGAGAATACACTGGGCTCCCTGGCAGCATGCTTGATCCTCTCTGTGAACAGTAAGTTGGGAGAAGCCTGGAGGGGAAGGGCATCTGGCAAAGTGAGAATTACCTATTGGGTCTCCTCCTTCCTCTTCATGGGACTTCACAGCTGTTCAGACCCTCCTGGCCCAGGGAGGCCACGGATCTGTGCTGAAGCTGTTCTCTCGAGCCCAGCCCGTCCCTTACTTGAACTGGGCTGGTGGACAGGAGCAGCCGCGATGCTACCATTATGATTCCCTTTAAACCCAACGAGACCTTGGCCATCCGCTTCTAAGCGGCAGCACAGAGTTCAGCTCTGGTATGCTGCCTATAAGAATCAAAATGTCACACGTCCACTGTTGCTACATTGAGGGGAGGGTACAAAAGTGGACCCCTGGGGAAAGAACTGACTTGAGTCTGGATCCCAGGAGACACCATGAGTGGGATAAATGGGTCTTAGAGAAGGAAAGTGCTATGGTTCAAGGCTTTTGAATGTTTAAATAGAGAGTAGGCTGGGGAGACATGAGACTGCAGGTATATAAGATGGGGAGAGGGGAACGAAGAGGTGCTGGAAGGAAGTGGGCACAAAAGTGGGTCACTGATTTGTGAAGACTGTGCATTCAGATGCTTGACTGGGGCGGGGGTTGGGTCTCACCTCAAATGTCGCTTGCCTTTCAGAGAAGCCAAGCTTCTGGTCAGAGGTCGTTCAAGGCGTCAGCTGGGGAGTGGGCATCACAGTCCTACTGATACTCTGTGTCCTTGTCGTTTTCATGTGAGTGGAGCAATTATACTTTATATGAATGGTGAAGGGAGCGCTGGTAGCCCCGTGATAAGAAGCTGCACTGGAATCCCAAAGGCATGTGGTTCAAAACCATCAGCTGCTCTGAGGGAGAAAGAGAGGCCATCTCCTCCTGTGCAATTAAATTGCCTCTGAAAATCCACTATGGGTTGGTTCCGACTCAGTGGTAGTCAGTACAAACAACAGTTATACAATTAGGGAGCTCTGGTGGCCTGGCTGGGAGGGAGTTGCACCGTCAACCCAAAGGTAGGTGCTTATCTGTGGTGAAAAAGGTAAGCAATCTCCTATCATGTAATTGTCAACCTCTGAAAACCTGCTGGAGGGTCAACTATGCATTAGTTCTGACTCAATGATAAGGAGAGAGCCGAGAGCGACGGGCCGAGAGCGAGAGCTCAGAGCGAGACTTCCTGTGGTTTAAAGAACTCTGATGGCCTAATGGGGAGGGAGTTGTGCTGCCAACCCAAAGGCAGGCAATTCAAATCTACCAGCAGCTCCTCAAACCGAAAATAATGGGCCATCTCCTCCGGTCAGATTTACAGCCTCTGAAAACCAGCTCAGTTCTGAGTTAGTTCTGACTCAACCACAATGAGTTTGAGTTTAACAAAATTTATGATGGTGTAGGATAAACCAAAGATTCAATCTGTCACTCACAGAGTGCTACAAGTCAAAGTCCACAGCCCTTAACAACAACGATGTATGGTCTAAAACATTGCACAATTATTGTTAACACCACTAACCCTAAGATCTATTGAACACTCATAACACTTATGTCCTGTGGTTCAAATCCACCAGATGCTTTGCTGGAGAAGGAGGAACAATCTCCTCCTGTCCCAGTCAGATCCGATTTGACGGTACACACACACAAGAAAGAATAAAACAAAATTTAAAAAAAAGAAATGCTACATTTTTTTTAAACTAAAGAAACACGTCCTGACTTTACCCAACAAACTCCAAAGTAGCCCAGCTGAGACAACAATGTCACGTTAAAAAAATTTTTTAAATATTTAAAAAACATGTCCTGATTTTGTTCAATGAACTCCAATGTAGCTTAGCTGAGACAATGTCATTTATAGCTTCAAAACCTGGAGTTTCACTCAAAATGTCTCTTTAAGAGGATGGATATAGGATAAATACCACACAAGTTCAGGTCAGTAAATAGACAAAAGACACTGTGATGCTGCATCCTGTTCCATAATCTTGTCAAATATCATAATGGTTACCCATTATGTACAGTGTTTGGATGAGTTTCCAGATTGATTTATGCTGGGAAGTAGCAGTGGCACCCACTTCCTAAAACCAAATGCCTCTGGAAATTCTACAAACTCTCTAAACTCTATCAATGTACAGAATTGATGTTAGTTATAGAACAGAGTTCTGTACAGAAATGATGTTATTTACAGAACAGAGTTCAAGTCTTTTGTGCAAAACTTACTCTGAGTCATATTCGACTCGACAACACTTAACCACTGCTAAATGAAACTAGTGCTGTTATATTTAGAGGAACACTCTTCCACTTTGCACATCATTCTTTGTCAATGTGCTGTATGAAGTAACCTAGGTTTGCTGTGATGTTGAATCTTGTACCATTGGGGTATCAAATATCAGAATGGCTTCCCAATGTGGACAGTGTTTGGTGGAGCTCTCAGTTGTAAAACAGGTTTGGAAGCAGGAGTGGCATCCGCTTCCTAAACCACATGCCTCTATGAACTTGGAGAAAAGACGATAGTTATGGAAAGGCATGAGGTCTTTTGTTCTTAGAATCGCTATGAGTTGTGCTTGACTCGATGGCAGTCAACAAACTACAACAACAACCACACAAGTAGACTCCATGAGTATGGAGTGGACCAGTGGTAGAACTCTTACCTTCTATGCAGGTGACCCAGGTTTAAATCCCAATGAATATGTTACAAGCACAGCCACCATCTGTCCATCCATAGATGTTTGCATGTCACTTAGAGGTCTCTGAATTTCCGCACTAATGTGGACTGGGAAGGGAGGCCTGGTAATCTTCTCCTGTAAAATCAGCCACTTTCAAGTCTGAAATCATGGGAAAGGTGTAGGATGGGACAGTAATTCATTGTATTGTATGTGTATGGAATTATCATGCGTTAGGGACCAACTCTTTAGCAGCTAACAATAGACTCCACAATAAGGTACATATATGGGCAAGGATAAGAAGAAAATAAAGAACTTAGCATCCTACCTTCTTGTCCAAGCAAAGGGTCTGTTCCCTGGCTCCAGGTGTCAAGGAGGAGGGTATATCCGTTTCCTTCATGATCTGAAACGAGACATTAGCCCTTACCTCCCATAACAGAGAGCTAGCCAGGTTAAAAGACTCTCCTTTCTTTGCTCAGAGTGAGGTTCTACAAGAAGAAGTCAGCTGAGACAGCAACAAGAATAGATTACTTCCATCCCGTGTTAGATACACAGGTGAGTGTTATACCTCCTCCCAGGTGAGTGGTGTGGAGCGTCTGTCTGTCATCCAGGGTCCCATCTGAACATCTCTAGGGATGGGCTACAGGGACTCACTCACTCCATAGTCAAAAACTGAGCTCTGACTTTTCTTTCCCACTTTATTTCTCCTGCCATATTCCCCACAGTAATCATCCAGGCCAGAAACCTGGGCATGCTCTCTCGTGTGCTCTCTCTCACTCTCACGCCCTCTCTCCTGCGCTCTCTCCTGAGCTCTCTCCTTTCCCCTCCTCTCCTCTCCTCAGCCCTTCCCTCCCCTCCCCTCTCTCTGCTCTCTCTCCTCTCCTTTCTTCTTCTTCTTCTTCTTCTTCTTCTTCTTCTTCTTCTTCTTCTTCTTCTCCTCTCTTTCTCTTCTCTTCTCTTCTCTTCTCTTCTCTTCTCTTCTCTTCTCTTCTCTTCTTTCTTCTCTCTCCTTTCCTCCTCTTTGTTTCCTAAAGCCAGAAACTCACCCACCAACAAGTCACCATGGAGTCAACTCTGACTCATGGAGTCACAGAGCACAGAACTGTGCTCCAGAGAATTGTCCAGGGTTGGTTTCTTCTTTTGGGTGGACTTGAACCTCCAATCTTGCAGCCGTCAGGCAAGTGCGTTCACTGTCGCACCACCCTGCGATGTCCAAGACTCACTGCCCATCTTCATGATCAACAAACTTCTGCTCCACCACAGCACGTGCCTCCCTTGCAGGTGGGTGCCGATGTATGTCACAACTGTGAGCTCACAGCTCTGTGTTTCTTTCCATCACATTATAATTTGATGCAACTCTAATTTGCAATTGTCATTGCTGGCCGTTGAGTTAAAACTGACTCCTATCAAAACAACTGTAACATATCATTTCACCCCAGTAAGAATCGCAAAATTTAACAGAACAGCAAGCAACAAATGCTGGCGAGGTTGTGGAGAAACTGGAACCCTTATTCACTGTTGGTGGGAGTGTGAAATGGTGCAACCACTATGGAAGGCAGAATGGCGCTTTCTCAAAAAGTTGCAAATAGAAATATCATTTGACCCAGCAATTCCACTCCTGGGATTTTACCCTAAACAAACCAGAACTGTCACCCAAGCAGATATAAACACACCCATGTTCATTGCAGCTTTGTTCACATTAGCAAGGAGTTGGAAACAACCTAAGTGCCCATCAACAAACGAATGGCTAGAGAAGCTGTGGTATATTCACACAATGGAATACTACGCTGCATTGCAAAACAAGGATCTCATGAAATATTATACAAAATGGGTGATGAGTGAATTATCTCAGTCACAAAAGGACTAATACTGCATAGTGCCACTGTTGCAAAGCATGACTAACAACGGAGTTGAGAGGGAAACTAAAAGGGGATAAATAATGAATACTGCATTGAAACAGATGAGGAAGAGAACCATTTAGGAGAAAGATATGATTAGGTATTATCGTCATGACAAGAATCCAGAATGAAAGCTGCATAGTGGTGTGGACCAGGAAGGGGGATTGTATAACAGTGAAAGAATTCTTTTTAACTTTTCAAAGAGAAAAATGAACTGGGGTGGGGTGCGGGGGTGACAGGGAGGAAAGTGTGCAACAACGAATTAATGGAAATTTTTTTTAAAATTAAAAAGAAATAAAACCCACAAAAAAGAACCTGACTCCTAGCTGACCTTACAGTGGGTTTTCATCAGAGGCAGGAAATTGCATGAGAGGAGATTGCCTGTAAGTATTTTTAAAATAATAGAATATTGTCTCCGTGCCCTCCTTAATGTCTCACAGTGCGCATCGTGCCTGGATAGAACCTAGGGAGGGTTAATTTCTTTCACTCCTTCTGTTTCCATGCCTGTGAAATGGAGATAAGAGTTCTATCGTCTGCAGAGAGAGGTGAAAGAATTCCGAGATTTGGTAATAGGTACAGCCACAAACAATTAAGTGCTTGACAACTAGCTGGCTGATTGATGGCTCACGCCCACCCAGAGGGACTTTGAGAGGCAGACCTGGCAACGGGCTTCCAGAAGGGCACAGCTTTGAAAATCCTGGGGAGCAGAAACAGAGAGTTGTGATGATTGTGCAACGCGATGAAAACCACTAACGCCAGTGATTCATGTGTGTAAGAAATGGGGAGGTGCCAAACATTTGTTATTCATATTTTTAATCTGTTTTTTTAAAACCCTATAGAGAAGTTGTACTCTACACACGTATTGCCATTATGAGTCAGAATTAGTTCAGTGACAAGAGCGGCAGGCCGTTATCACAATTAAAATTTGCTAACCGTGTGAATAAATGTGTCCTCAGGAAATGTGTGTGGAATGAGTAAGTGGATAAATGTCCGTCAGCACCACGTTCCCGCGAAGATTATGTGTTGCCTTCTTCAGATCCCAAAGGCCTCATCTTACTCTTTCTGTCTTTCCACTCAGGGTCACCTGTACGAATCCTTATCAGGCAGTCCCTTGGACCACCCAAACTCAGCAGCAGCTGAGCCCACCTCGAATGAGGGGCTGGAGCTTCACTATGCCTGTGTCAACTTCCAAGAGGTGAAGAAGCCCTGGAACTCAGCGGAACAGGAGAGCACCGATGCCACTGAATACTCAGAAATCAAGATCCAAAAGTAAGGACTCAACCAGAGCCCCTGTCGCTGTCTGGAGCCCAGGGAAGGCGTCTCTGAGGATAAGCGTGTCCCAGGGATAGACTCCTGAAGCCCTGCTCGGTGACTGAGCCAGAGGAATACGGAGTTACTTGGAGTGTGTATTAGGTTGCTGTGGTGGCTAGAACATGTTAGCCCTGACAGGGTGACTTAAGAAACAAGAGAAATGAATTCTCTCACAGTTCCAAAGGTGAGGACCTTTATTTAGTTCAAGATGTTGATGGGCTTGTGGCTTTGGAGATTTTAAAGAAAGATTCTTCATCTCTTCTACTTTCTGATTGTTGTTGTTGTTGTTGTTGTTATGTGCCAGTAGTGAACTCTGACTCGTGGTGGCCCTATGCCCAATAGCTCCAAACCCTGTCCTATTCTAAGCCAATCTCACTGTCTCTGACAGAGAGTTTCTGGTAGACCTAAACATTTCTTGATTGTAGTAGCATAATTCCAATCTCTGACTCCAACTTTATGTGATTATCTGTCTGTACCTCTATCTCTTGTCTTCTTATGTTTGGTTAAAGTCTACCTGTAAAAATAGTGTAGGAGGCATGGGGGTGGCCGCATTTGACCACCACTGACTTCAGAAGGACTAAGGGTCCCCATCAACAGCACAAAGTGGATTTCTATGAGGTCAGATACGCCCCTCACCAGGTGTCAGATCGACACCTTCTTCTAACAGTTGCAATGGAGAAGTACTCATTACGTCTCTGCTGGGTTTGATCACTTGTCGCAATGGCCACATGGAACTCACATAGGATACTAATCTAATTCTAGTTCTTCCTGTCTCAGAATGGTGGGAATTGAGGTTTGGGCAACCCACTAGTCCTTTGGACTAAATACTTTATGCATGTGTCTTTACTTTCTATTCCCTCTTTTTTTTAAAAATGTATTATTAATTTCCATGAAAATGTACAGAGACTTTGGCTTTCCATTCATTCATTGTTTCACTTTTCTCCCCTCCCAACACTCCCCCCAATACACTCCCCTCTTGGAAAAGTAAAA
Source organism: Elephantulus edwardii (assembly GCF_000299155.1). Classification (NCBI taxonomy): domain Eukaryota; kingdom Metazoa; phylum Chordata; class Mammalia; order Macroscelidea; family Macroscelididae; genus Elephantulus; species Elephantulus edwardii. The sequence goes on from NW_006399958.1 coordinate 2,102,973, forward strand.
GAAAAATTCTTTCATTGTTTTACAATCCCTCCCCTCAGGTCCACTCCACTATGCAGCCTTCGCTCTGGACTCCTGTCATGACAAAAATACCTAATCACATATCCATTTTAAATAGTTTTCTCCCTCATCTGTTTCAATGCAGTATACATTATTGAACCCATCTTTCTCAGTCTCCCCCCAACCCCGATGTCAGTCCTGTTTTACAACAGGGGCACCATGCAGTATTTGTCCTATCGTGACTGAGATATCTCACTCAGCATAATGTCCTCCAGGGTCACCCGTTTTGTATAATATTTCATGAGTTCCTTGTTTTTCAGTACAGCGTAGTATTCCATTGTGTGAATATACCACAGCTTCTCTATCCATTCGTTTGTTGATGGGCACTTAGGTTGTTTTCAACTCCTTGCTATGGTGAACAAAGCCGCAATAAACGTGGGTGTGCATTCTTTCCTCTTCTGGGCTGTGGACATGAAGACACTTAACAACTGCCCCTTAGCAGGCTCCTTACAAGTTTTTAAGACCCCAGTCGCTACTCACCAAAGTAGGAAATAGACCATTGTCTTTGTGGCTTATGTTGTGCCAGTTGACATGGTTTTGAAGATTATCCATGTAAGTGTCTAACTCCCCAAGGGAAGTCCTGCACTGTGTTCAGTCTGTATTTTCAGTATCAAGCTTTGGAAACGGTACATAGAGCTTACTTAGTAAATCTTCTAAATGAATTGATCTTTTTTTATTTTATTATTTTTGTGTGCGTGTACCGTCAAATCAGATCTGACTGGTACAGGAGGAGATTGCCCCTCCTTCCCTGGCAGAGCATCTGGTGGATTCGAACCGTGCACCTCTGGGATTGTAGTTGCAGCTTCTTGCCACTAGGCCACCAGAGCTCCCCTAAATGAATTGATCTTGAGTCAGGTGAGAGAGAGACTGCGTCCAGGCTCTGATGAAGACTCCTAGGGCATACTTTCAGCTTGGATCTCTTGGGTTTTTTTGTTTATTTTTTTTATTAATTTTAATGAAAGTTTACAGAGACTTAGGATTTCTAGTCATTCATTGTTGCACTTTTCTTCCTACCCATCCCTCCCCCCCCATCACTCCTCTCCTTAAAAAGAAAAACTCTTTCATTGTTACACAATCCCTCCGTCCAAGTTCATTCCACTGTGCAGCCTTCACTCTGGACTTTTGCAATGACAAGAACACCCATTCATATGTCCCTTTTAAACAGTTCTCTCCCTCATCTGTTTCAATGCAGTATACATCATTCCTCCCCTCCTTCTCTGTCTTCTCTCAACCCTGATTGTCAGTCCCCTTTTACAACAGTGGCTCTATGCAATATTTGTCCTTTTGTGACTGAGATATTTCACTCAGTATAATTTCCTCCAGGGCCATCCATTTTGCATGATATTTCGTGAGTTCCTTGTTTTTCAATGCTACACAGTATTCCATTGTGTGAATATACCACAGCTTCTCTATCCATTCATTTGTTGATGGGCACTTAGGTTGTTTCCAACTCTTGGCTATTGTGAACAAGGCTGCCATAAACATGGGTGTGCATATATCTGCTTGGGTGGCAGTTCTGGTCTCTTTAGGGTAAATTCTCATTAGTGGAATTGCTGAGTCAAATGGCTTTTCTATTTGCAACTTTTTGAGAAAGCGAGCCTGGATCTCTTGTAAGCTCAAAATCACTAGGTCTTCCTAGATATCTCTCCTTGGAAGACTCCGGCGTCTCACGCCCCTGGACTACTCATTTTCCATCAAACTTAGATTCTTATTCCCCTAAACATCTCCATCTGCATGACTCACAGACTCCTTATATTTTCTCAAACCTGGGTTTGTTGTTTTGTAGTGTTTGGTCTGTTGGTGGTGGTGGTGGTGGTGTTGGTTCTTCAGCCAGGACCTGATATCCATTTCCTAGGCAAGAAGAAAACATCATGGTCCAGCTCTTGGAGAAGCTCTAACCTCCTCCTAGGACCCACTTGACCTTGACATTGACACTCATTTGATTTTGAAAATCCCTCCTCGTCTGCTCTGGTATTGTAGGGCCCAATTTATATGTGAGGAAAGCTTGTTTCTCTAAGAACCACTTCCCTAAATCTAGTGAGTTTGCATCTCTACTTCCTCCTTTCTGGTTCCTTCCCCTCCTGGAGGCTGTCAAATCTGGCAATAGAATAAAATGTCTTTTTTTTAAAAAAAAAATTCTTTAGTGTGTGTACTGTTATATCGGATCTTACTGGTACAGGAGGAGATTGCCCCTCCTTCTCCAGCAGAGCATCTGGTGGAGATTCAAACCGCATACCTCTGGGATTGTGGTGCAGCTCCTTGCCACTAGGCCACCAGATCTCCCCAGGATAAAATGTCTTAAGATGCAGTTAAAAGGTCTTCTCTAGCATAAAAAAAAAATTCTGCCCAAATTGTCTACTACTGCTATGAATAATAGATATGGATGTTGTTGTTGTTGTTGTT
>NW_006399958.1:2106377-2108173 GCF_000299155.1 Elephantulus edwardii
ATAATTGGGTTGGGAGTGTCAGAGACAGTGCGATTGGCACAGGACAGAGCGGAGTTTAGGGCTGTTGTACATAGGGTCACTATGAGTCGCAGGCGACTCGACGGCACATAACAACAACAACAACAAGATAAAAAACATGAAGCAGGTCATACCCTAGGAGAACCCTTCTCGGGCTTGTCATGGGGTTAAGGTATTGTATCCCACCCTAATCCATTTACATCAGACCAGACCTGATTTCATCAGATTACATCATCACATAACTGCCAAACCATCAAAAAACCAAGTCAGTCCATGACGCTTTCTTCTTCCCCATCATGTGGGAATATTCTGGCATTCTGTCCTTTGGGATGCCACAGACCTGGTTCACCTCACCATCATAGCATTTATTACAAGGGTCTAGAGACTAATGAGGGCAGTAGAGGAAAGTGGCTAAAATTTTAAGCTCTTTCAGATGACTCTCAACAGATGAATAAATGCATACATATAGTTTATCCACATAATAGAATAATATTCAGCCGTAAGAAGAAATGAGGACTTTTTGAGTGAGAAATATACACACTCCAAAATATACCAACTCAACAATTTCTACATGTACAAGTCAGTGGCATTGGTTACGTTCTTAAAGTCATGTAGTCGGTTTTCTGAATTATTCCCCACCATTAATATAAACTAACTGCCTTCTGAGCTTCTTATCAAACATTTTCAAGTTGTTGTATTCAATTTTATCCCGTAAAGAGAACGCTTTAAAAGAGCACAATGCTCAAGGCAGTCATTCTCTCTTGACTAAGTGAAGCTACTGTTTGGTTCAAGGAACCCTCGTAGTGTAATGGGTTCAACGTTGGGTTATCGGTTGAAAGGTTGGTAGTTCAAACTCACGGTCACTACATGGGAGAGCAATGGGCAATATCCTCTGTTGAAGATTTCTTTGGGAGGGTTGCCATGTGTTCTAATTTATTTCACAGCATTGACTACAGCTTGGTTTAAAGACATCACAGAGCATCTTTGGTTTAAGGTCTGTTTGTTTGTTTATGGATATTTTAATGAAAGTTTACAGAAACCTTGCATTTCCATTCATTCCCTGTTGCACATTTTCCTCCCTGCTCACCACAGTTCACTTTTCCTTTTTAAGTGATTCTTTCATTGTTGAACAATGTTCTCCCTCCTCCTGCTCCCCCAGTCCACTTTACTATGCATCTTTTAATCTGTACTGTTGTCATGCAAATAATACATTATGATATATTTCTTTAGATAGTTCCTTCCCTCATCTGTTTCAATGCAGTGTTCATTATGTATCCCCTCTTCTCTTAGTTTCCTCTCAAACCTTATGTCAGTCCTGTTTTATAACAGTGGCATTTGTACAGTTTTTGTCCTTTTGTGACTGAGATATTTCACTCAGCATAATGTCCTCCAGGGTCATGAATTTTGTATAATATTGTATACATTCCGTGTTTTTCAGTGTTGCAAAGTATCCCATTGTGTGAATATACCACAGCTTCTCTATCCATTCGTTTGTTGATGGGCACTTGAGTTGTTACTGTGAACCAAGCAGTAATAAACATGGTGTGCATATAACTGCTTTGGTGACAGTTCTGATTTCTTTAGGATATACTCCCTATAGTGCAATTACTGGGTCAAATGGTATTTATATTTGCATCTTTTTGAGAAAACACCATACTGCCTTCCAGAGTGGTTGCACCATGGTTTAAGGTTTAAAGATGATCTGGACGCAATAGTTTGGGTGGTTTATTGAGTTGCTTATTTTGAAATGGTTAATTATATGTTTTGTGAAAGAAAGA
>NW_006399958.1:2108473-2122700 GCF_000299155.1 Elephantulus edwardii
AAAGAAAGAAAGTTAGTTCTTAAACTAGATCACCATGATTCAACTACCACCTTCACCACCTAACCTTTTGCTGTTGCCAGGGGCTCATCTGTTAAGTGGATATAATAACAGTACTTATCTTTGTGGGGTTCTTTCAAGATTGAATGGGTTAAGACATACAGACTGTGGCACGGTGCCTGGCATCTGGGAAGTTCCCGGTAAGTATTAACTGTGCATGCCATTCAGGCAAAATGTTACCATGGCAATCCTTGAACTAACCGAATGACCTTTTCAGTTTCATGTTGGAACTTCATGGTTTCAGGTTCTACTCTAAGACGAGTATCCCAGTGGTCATGGGAAACGCTAGTGACTTGCATGTTCACAGAGAAGTATGAAGTCCATCTCAGGAATGTGGGGGCCATTTAATTTCACTTCCCTCTCTCCCTTATTTCTCATTTTCGTGAGTTACCAGAGCCTTCATTGGTCCCCGCTTTACACCTCAGCCTCACCGTCAGCCAGACCATTCCGGAAATGAGCAACAGCGGGATCTTTCCAACCCTCACCTCCAACTCTGTCCCTCCCCTGCTAAATATCTTCCGGGGCCTGCCCCTTGCTCTTAGGTGAATTACCAACTCCAGTAGGAGTTATTTCATCTTCTTCCTTTTTTTTTCTCTTTATTAATTGTAAGGAAAGTTTACAGAGACTTAGGATTTCCAGTCTTTCATTGTTGCACTTTTCTCCCTGCCCACCCCCTCCGCCCCCAATCACTATTCTCCTAGAAAAGTAAAACCTTTTCATTGTGATGCAATCCCTACCCCCACCTCCACTCCACTGTGCAGTCTTCATTCTAGACTCCTGTCACGACAATAACACCTAATCATATAGCCCTTTTAAACAGTTCTCTCCCTCATCTGTTTCAATGCAATATACATCATTCCTCCCCTCCTTTTCTGTCTTCCCTCAATCCCAATGTCAGTCCTGTTTACAACAGTAGCCCTATGCAATATTTGTCCTTTTGTGACTGAGATATTTCACTCAGCATAATGTCCTCCAGGGCTATACATTTTGCATAATATTTCATGAGTTCCTTGTTTTTCAATGCTGCATAGTATTCCATTATGTGAATATACCACAGCTTCTCTAGCCATTTGCTTGTTGGTGGGCACTCGGGTTGTTTTGCTATTGTGAACAAAGCCGCAATAAACATGGGTGTGCATATATGTGCTTGGGTGGCAGTTACGGTTTCTTTAGGGTAAATTCCCAGTAATGGAATTGCTGGGTCAAATGGTATCTCTATTTGCAACTTTTTGAGAACGCGCCACACCGCCTTCCATAGTGATTGCACCATTTTACACTCCCAGCAACAGTGAATAAAGGTTCCAGTTTCTCCACAACCTCACCAGCATTTTTGTTGCTTGCTGTACTGTTAAATTTTGCTATTTTGACTGGGGTGAGATGATATCTCATCGTTGTCATGTTCTTCGTTCTTTAATATACTGTTTTAGTTGTCTCATGTGTTGCTGTAACAAAAATACCACAAGTAGCTGGCTGTGGTGAACAGAAAATTTATTTGTGCCGACGTTAAGAAGATAGACCTTGGAAGGCAGGATCTCAGCTCCAGAGGAAGGCTTTCTCTCTATGTCCACTCTGGGAAAAGTTCCCTGTCTTGTTTTATTCTCTTCCTGGATCTCTTGCTGATTCTCACATGAGCTGGCATGTGTCTTCCTCCCTCTGTGCTCCCTGGCCTCTAGGCCTAATCCGTTTTTTCCTACCTCAAAAGTGATTGGCTTAAAACACTTTACATTGATGTGGACTCATCAGCATAACAAATAAAATGTATTCAGACATGGGACTACATCCATACAAAGATAGAGGATCTGGTGGTGGAACAGTCAAGTGCTCTGAATTTCAAACCCACCCGTAAGTTCCATGAGAGAAAGACTTGGAGATGAGTTTCCTTAAAGACTACTACCACCATTGCTCGATGCAACAGTGTTGATTCCAACTCTTAACGATCCTATAGGATTGTTCCATATTGTTCCCAAAGCTGTAATCTTCACGAAGGCAGACGACCGCAACATTCTCCTCTGAAGCAGATGGTTGGCTCAAACTATCAACCTTTCTGGGAAGTTAGCCTCCTGGCTCTAAACCACAGCACTACTACGACTTCACGGGAACCTCTGAAGGAAGCTTTGCAGCTGTTCTTTCGTGCTGGTGAATCAGTCCCAGCTCTCTGAGACTTTGCATGACAGAGAAGAACTACTTCATTAGATTTTCTACGCTATAAACTCCAGAAGCAGACTGCTTCAGCTTTTGTCCGATAGTGAGTTAGAACCACCAACCCTACCAACAGCAGTCAACCTACCAAGGCTTCTCCTTAAAGGTTATTGTCAAGATCACCCCACTGGGCACTTCTCCTCTGCTGCATGCAGGTCACTGTGAGTCGGGATCAACTCAAAGACCAACAAAGACCAGCAGATGTTAGTGTTTCAACATTTGTCTTAAGGGAACTCAATTCCATCCATAATATATGTCTTACCCTCATTTCAATACACCCCTTTTGCCTTAATTGTTGTTGTTATTTGCTGTCCAATCACTTGTGACTCATAGTGTCTCTGTGTATAACAGATCTGAACCCTGCTCTATCCTGTGCCAACCTTATTGTCTCTGACACACATACCCCCATTACCCCAGTTACTGAATCAATCCATCTCATCGAGGGTCTTCCTCTCCTGCGCTGTTCCTCCACCCTCCCAAGCATGACGTCTTTCTCCAAGGACTGTCCTCTCCTTGTAACATGTCCAGAGTATGTCAGACGAAGCTTCAGCATCCTTGCCTCCAAAGAGCCGCCTGTTTTCTCCCTCTGTAGGATGAATCTGTTTGTTCTCCTAGCAGTCCATTGCATATTCAATACTCTTTTCCAGCACCACAGCTCAACAGCATCAGTTCTCTTTCTATCATCCCTAGTCATTGTCCAGCTCTCTGACACATAGAAAGTAATTGCAAAGACTATGGCCTGGAACTGGGAAGCAGGAGTGGCATCCACTTCCTAAACAACTTGCCTCTGGAAACTCTATGAACTTTGATAAATGTCAATAGTTGTTGAGGGGCTTCAGGCCTTTTGTTCATAGAGTCTCTATGAATTGTGTTCGACTCGAAGGCAATCAACAACAACAACAACATGGCCTAGATCAGGTGCACCTTAGTCTCCAAACTGACATCATTGCCCTTCAGTACTATGGAGAGGTCCCTGACAGCAGACTTTGCAAATGCAATTCGTCTTTTGATTTCCTAGTTGCTGGTACAAAGAGTGTTGATTGTGAAGCCAAGCAAATTGAAGCCGTTAACAATTTCAGTCTCTTCACCATCTATCATGATGCTGCCAATTAGCCCAGTGGTGAGAATCTTTGTTTTCTTGATGTTGAGCTTCAATTCATTTTTCAGTTTGCAGTCCTTGACCTTCTTCAGCAAGCGTTCATCACATCCTTCCCCGTTTCGGTCAGGAATTGACGGCATACCAATTGACATATTTCAACAAACACACTGCCCTGGATGCACTCACCAAGTTGTGCCAAGAAATCTGCAGGACAACTAGTTGGCCAACTGACTGGAAGAGATCTATATTTGTTCCTATTCCAAAGAAAGTGACCCGACAAAAGTGTGGAAAATATCAAACAATATCATTAATATCACACGCAAGCAATATTCTGCTGAAAAATATCCAAACACAACTGGACCAGCACATCAACAGAGAACTGCCAGATGTACAGGCTGAGTTTAGAAGAAGCTGTGGTACTAGAATATCCCTAATATAACTAATGTTAGCTAGGTCTTGGCTAAAAGCAGAGAGTACACAGAGGAATATCTCTGTTTCATTGCCTATGCAAAGGCATTTGAGTGTGTGTATCACACCAAATTGTGGCCAACTCTGAGAAGAATGGGAATCTCAGAAACCTTGATTGTGCTTATGTGAAACCTATATTTCAATGAGGAGGCAGTTGTCAGAACAGAGCAAGAAAACACTGCGTAATATGCTTAACTGTTTTTGTGAAACCTATATTTGAACCACGAGGCAGTTGTCAGGACAGAGCAAGGAAACACTGCATAATATGCTTAATTGTTGCCAGAAAGAAATGAGAATTGACCTCTGAGACTTATTTATTTCCCCTCCCAACATATTTTGTTTGTTTAATCCCCCAATTACCATAACAGTCCTGGAAATTAATACCAAAGAAGCAGAAGAGATTTCACAAACGCAGATTCACTTCTTTTTTTTTTTAATTATTATTTTTTGGTGTGTTTGTACTGTGAAATCAGATCTGACTGGTACAGGAAGAGATTGCCCCTCCTTCTCCAGTGGAGCATCTGGTAGATTTGAACTGCGCACCTCTGGGACTGCAGTGCACCTTCTTGCCACTAGGCCACCAGAGCTCACCTCAGATTCACTTCTTGATGGACCAGTTAATGGCAAGACTTGATTGATATCCGCTTGGGAGCAAGAATCCTTTTTATTTGTATGCTAGAATTCTGTTATGTAACCCTAAGGAAGTAGGTGATTTGATTGGTTGGTTGTTGCCCTTTGGAGTTAAAAATCTGTACTTTTGAGTGCTTGATGAGTGAAGGGTAAAAAGCAGTAGCTCTTTCCTCTAGTGAGTTGTATGATATCATTAATTCAAGATGGAAAAGCATTAACTTCTTGGTTGTGACACACGTCGATTTCTTTTTTTTTAAGTTTTATTATATTATTTTTATGTGTACCGTCAAATCAGATGTGACTGGTACAGGAGGAGATTGCCCCCTCCTTCTCCAGCAGAGCATCTGGTGGATTTGAACCGCGTACTTCTGGGATTGCAGTGCAGCACTCCCTCAGCGCCTCTGCATGGTTGGTTCCACATCATGTGATATGGGTTCCTTTCTATGCGTCTGCCTACTAACAATCAGTACCAATAACACTTACTTACAGAAACTGCATTTCTTCCCTCCCTCAACCTCCCGCTGGTAGGATTAGAGCAGAGTTTGTTACCATTTCTATCGCAGCCTCTTTGGGCTGCAAGATTCTTTGTTCAGGGGCCCAGTGCTGCCCTGTGTCTTGTAAAATGTTGAGCTGCATCTGTTGCAGATCTAGGGTAAAGTATTTTTATAATTATTCATAATGAGACAAACAGCCAGGAGAGAGAGAGAGCAGAGAGCATAAAACGGGGGCCAGCAGTTCTCCACTGAAGACCCCAAGTCAAGCTTCTCTGTGTCTTTATTGAAAATTATCAGGAAGTAAATCACAAAGAGAATTCAATGCAAATGAAGCCAAGCTCTTTCTATTGAAAACCTTCTGCTTGACTCCAGAGGGAGGGGTTAGCAAACGCAAGAATCTGGTAAACCATTGAGGATTGCCTTAGTGCCTCAGGGTGAACTCTAGTTCGGGGAAGTAACACTCCCTCTGTAGGGGGCCCCTTGCTGTCTCCTGTCTGCAGGGAACAAACAGTTTATTTTCTGGCATCAGCCACAAGAGAAATCCTAACTTAGAAATCTGTAATTCCTTCAATTCCTGAACCAGGGTTTTCATATAATATTTGGTATAAAGTCTGGCTTCCCATAAGCATCCTTGGCTGACACCCACTAGAACCCAGTAGGAACACCTCACTCAGTCGTGACCACCAAAAATGCCGCTGTATAGTATGACTGACTGATTCAAAAACCAAACAAACATAATAATCTTATAGGACAGAGTAGAACTATCTTATAGGATTTATTAGGTGACATATTGCTTTGGGCAAATCCACTTTCAGGGATCTCTTCAAAACACTGAAGAGCAGTGATGTCAGTTTGAAGACTAAGGTGTGCCTGATTCAAGCCATGGGCTTTTCAATCACTTGCAATGCATCTGAGAGCTAGACAATGAATAAGGGAGGATGTTGTTGCTGTTGTTGTTATGTGCCATCGAGTCGCTTGCGACTCATAGCGACCCTATGTACAAGAGCCCTAAGTGCTGTTCTATCCTGTGCCAACCTAGCCATCTCAAACACACTCATTCCCATCGCTCCAGTCACAGAATCGATCCATCTCACCAAAGGTCTTCTTCTCCTTCGCTTCCCCTCCACTCTGCCAAACATGATGTCCCTTTCCAAGGACCAGTCCCTCCTTGCAACATGCCCAAAATATGTCAGACGAAGCCTCAGAATCCTTGACTCCAGGGAACACTTTGGCTTCACCCTCTCCAGGACAAACCTGTTTGTTCTCCTAGCAGTCCATGGTATATTCAACACTCTTCTCCAGCACCACAGCTCAAAGGCATCAATCCTCTTTCTATCAGCCCTATTCACTGTCCAACTCTCTGATGCATAGCACATAATTGCGAAGACTATAGCACGGATCAGGCACACCTTAGTCTCCAGCCTGACGTCGTTGCTCTTCAGTACTCTTGCGAGGTCCCTCACAGCTGACTTTCCCAATGCAATTCATCTCCTGATTTCCTGGCTGCTGTTACCAAGAGTGTTGACTGTGGAGTCAAGTAAATGAAAACTGTTAACTATCTCAATCTCCTCACCATCCATGCTGATGCTGCCAATTGGCCCAGTGGTTATAATCTTTGTTTTCTTGACATTTAGCTTCAGTCCATATAGGAGGCTGTAGGATGAGAGAAGAAGAATTGGTGCCTTTGAGCTGCGGTGTTGGAGAAGAGTACATTCTTTTGGACGGCCAAAAGAATGAAGAGGAATGGCTTGGAAAAGCTACAGCCAGAGTGCTCGCTGGAGGCAATGATTACAGCACTTTGTCTCTTATACTTTGGACATGCTGTTAGTGGGTTTTCAGAGACAGTAAATCACACAGGAGGAAACTGCACATCCTTCTTCCTTGGAGAAGCTGGTGGATTCGAACTATGTGCCTTTGGGATTGCACTGCAGCTTCTTACCATTAGGATATCAGAGCTTCCTAAAGATGACAGAGGATTAAGATTTCCTTCTTTTGTAAATAGGGATGCTGTGAGTCAGAGCCAATTCAACACCTGACAACAAAAGCTATCACCAAGAGGTCCTCCTGCCACCCATCACCTCTTTTCACTTTCTCTTCCAATCCATTCACTCACCCTCCTGTTACTGAACACAAGGGGTTCTTTCCGTAGTCAGTCGCCAGTAAGACAAATGGACTGCAATATCCATAAATGCACTTTATTACGCAGATCTGGGAGACAGCGAGTCACCTCACAGACTGCCTCCCTGTCTGGGAGTGGTCATAGCCTTATATACTAGGGTGAAACTCCAGCTCACTTAACAATACACTTCTGTTAGTAAAAAAAAAAGTAATTTCTACACCTGAAAAGGACAGTTGCCATCTATGTATCAGTAATTCAGGAAGATCTCAGTTTCTCTTCTTGGTAAACAGGCAGATTAACATACTGTTTACATATGACTAGAGAACCAGCCTCACCAGCCAGCATCTAGGATAGTTGCATCTCCTCTTCTGGTAAACAGACAGATTAAACTACTCTACATGACTAAAGACAGGAAACAGAGAATTCAGAGGCTAAGCAACTACTTTTGCAGGCTGAAGAAAAAGAACTATAGTTTTATAACTGATACCTATATAGAGAATTCTGAACTTATTAATACCACTCTATCACTCCCACCACAAATGAATGCATTATCTAAGCATGGCAAAGTATTGTGGAATGCAACAGAATTCTTTTCTTTAAAGCTACACAAGTTGCTTCCAGTCTTGATAAACTAACTTGTACTAATTAACCACCCCACTAAGAGTAATTACAAGAGCTGAGTAGAATAGACAAAGCAATTCTTTGAAGTTGTTGGAGGACGACCACGGTAGACTGGAGCTGAGCAATCCATGTCTTTTAAGAGGAGGTTCTGTGACGGAGGCAATTGGCAAGAGGCTTTGGAATTATCAGACGAGGCATTTAGAATAACTGTGATTAATATGCTAAATATTTTAATGGAAAAAAGTGGACAACGTGCAAGAACAGATGGATAATGTACGCGGAGAGATGGAAATTCGAAGAAAGAATCAAAAGGAAATGTTATCATTTTGAAAGCAAACGTTATCAGAGAATAAGGAAATAGGTTTGTGTGGGGGGTTTCTTATTGTGTTCGTGAAGTCTTCACAGCCTTACCACAATATCCTGTCTGTCTTGCCCGCCCTTCCATTTCCTCTGACCCTACTCACTCATATTCCCTCTTGCCTTCAATTGGAACTGATTCATACCTGGCCTTCTAGCAGCTGTTTTTAATTTTTATTTTAATATTTTTATTCATATTTCTATCATTCATATACATTGTATTTCGGGTATGTACACTGGATTCAATACAGTCTTTCATTTGCATTACTATTATTATTTATTATTATTATTAATGAAAATTTACAGAGACTTTGGATTTCCATTCATTCATTGTTGCACTTTTTTCCCTGCCCACCCGTCCCTCCCAGTCCACTCTTCTCTTTGAAAAGTAAAATTCTTTCATTGTTATACAATCCCTCCCCCCCCAGGTCCATTCCACTATGTAGCCTTTGATCTGGACTCTTGTCATGACAATAATACCTAATCACATACCCTTTTAAACAGCTCTCTCCCTCATCTGTTTCAATGCAATATACATAATTGATCCCATCTTTCTCAGTCTCCCCTCCAACCCTGATGTCAGTCCCATTTGACAACAGTGGCACTATGCTGTATTTGTCCTTTTGTGACTGAGATATTTCACTCCGCATCATGTCCTCCAGGGTCACCCATTTTGAAAACTATTTCTTGAGTTCCTTGTTTTTCAGTGCTGCATAGTATTCCATTGTGTGAATATACCACAGCTTCTCTATCCATTTGTTTGTTGATGGGTGTGCTAAGTGTTGTGAAGAAAAATAAAGGTAAGTTCATCAAGAACTATGAGTGACCAGGATGGAAAAACCAGGGATCAAACTAAGAGGTAAACCAGGTGTCACTATAACAGTCAAGAAGGTTCCAATGACCTGATTGGCTCAAACCTTGATGCACAAAAATGGGGAGGGAGTCAAGTGCCCTTGTGGCGCATGATTGGTTTGCTCAGCTGTTCATCAGTTGCAATGGCTTTCTTGATTGGTGAAAAATTAAGAGGCAGTCATTGATTGGCTGATGGGTAAATACACAAAGAGGCACTTTAGAGAGGTAGCCGCCATCCATTCCGGACCTGGAGTGGCATCTGCCTTGTTGGTGTCTTTGGCTGAGATTTGGTCTCAGCACTTTCGTGGGAATGGTCCCCAACTGAGTGTCCAGAGAGAGTGGACACTGCTTCTAGTTAAATAGCCCGTTGATCAGTGTGTCCATGACTTGGGAGGCTGCCATGAGGTCAGCTAGGTCATCATGATGGTTTACAGGCTAGTGAGTCCCATGTTGGAATGAGCCTCTGGACCAACGAAGGCCAGCTCTGGATAACTTAGATGGTCAGGCCGCCCGAGGGTCAGTCCACTCCAAACTGGCTAGTCCAGCAGGAACCCCTGGGTCCATACATCTTATCAGTCCCCTTGTCAACCTGAAGGTCACAAATGTCTGAATAATCAGACATGGACGTGGGCTGATGGTGATCTGGTCAGGGCCTTGTTGAGTGCAAGGGTTACCCCTCCTGTAAACCTGTTAATCAGATCATCCAGCCCTTCCTAGCCTCCGCCGTTAATTGGTTAATTAGCCTCCTGCGAAGTCAGTCTGTCTCTTAATGAATTAATCCCCCTGCAAGGCATTCAGGCGTTAATCACACAGTCGTCCCATGTGGAAGCCAGTTAATCAGCTCCACTCTTGAGCTGTTGGCTCCCCTAGGAAATCAGTTTTGCGGGCGGCAGAAGTAGGTCAGCCATCATCCCTAAGTCGGTTGCTCCATTGTCAAGTCCATGAAGACCTCTGCACCGTCACTGATGCCCTGCTTAAAAGGCGAGAGAGCGAGCGAGAAAAAAAAAGAATTTAAAAGAAATAGCCAGGCAGAGAGACGGGCTGAGGACGGAGAGTATCCTGGAATCCTTGAAAGAACAAAAGTTAAAATTGAAAAGGGGAAATGATGATAAAAAAGGTGTGTAAAGATTCCTCATAGGAGTGCTCTTATAAAAGCTGGCTGAAAAGGCGAGAAGAAATCTGAATTTTGGAGCTGAGCACTGCATCTCAAGCAAGAAAGCCAACTCATGGTACAGATGGGGGTGAGGGGATAAAAGGAAAACCAGCAGAGGGGAAATGCTCGACCGAGGCCGTTCGGTGAGGGAATGACAAACCCTCGGCCAGAGCCCAGACAGAGCTTTTCCCTGCATCCAACGTGAGATTTTTACATCAGAAAAAGTGGGGACGTGAAAGCTGGTCATACAAAAAGAGAGCAGATGTGGGGTCTGGAGAAAGGAAACACTTCATTACCTGCAAGTCTGGGCAGCAGCTTTTTATGAGAAAACGGCAAAATGGTGATCCAGTTTGATGTGACAAAATTTCTCCCTAAACGCGGGGTAGAAAACCAATTTGCTTTGGGAAACTTTCATCCAGATTGCTATTACTAAAATTAATTCTTTTTTTTTCTTCTAATTGTTTTTTAAATTTATTATTTTTTGTGTGCGTGTACCGTCAAATCAGATCTGACTGGTACAGGAGGAGATTGTCCCTCCTTCCCCGCCAGAGCATCTGGTGGATTCGAACAGTGCACCTCTGGGATTGTAGTTGCAGCTCCTTACCGCTAGGCCACCAGAGCTCCCCTAAAATTAATTCTTTAAAATGAACAATGGAAATAGTATACAAAATGGGTGACCCCGGAGGACATTATGCTGAGTGAAATATCTCAGTCACAAAAGGAGAAATATTTCATAGTGCCACTGTTGTAAAAAGGGACTGCTATCAGGGCTGGGGGGAGACTGAGAAAAAGGGGATAAATTATGTATACTGCATTAAAACAGATGAGGGAAAGAACTGTTTAAAAGGGATATGTGATTACGTATTATTGTCATGACAGGAGTCCAGAACGAAGGCTGCATAGTGGAGTGGACTTGGGAGGAGGGATTGTAAAACAATGAAAGAATGTTTCTTTTACTTTTCAAAGAGAAGAGTGAATTGGTGGGGGAGGGGTGGGCAGGGAGAAAAGTGCAGCAATGAATGGAAATCCTAAGTCTCTGTAAACTTTTGTTAAAATTAATTAAAAAAGTATTTTAAAATGAGCAATGGAAAGATGGCAAGCTGGGCAGAGATGCTATCTAGATACGCCTCCTAAAACAGACAAACAAACAAAAAAAAACAAAAAACAAAACAACTCAGTACACTACACACACACACACACACACACCCAAACCCAAAACAGGGTAGAGTTTAATCAGAAGAATCTTTGTCTGGTCAGAGCTGATAAATATGCCTTTAACCCAACATTTCTGTACAGCTATTTACATATTCATCCTGTGAATTGGTCCGGGAGAGCTGGTTTATATTCTATTCATGGGGAAGTGGAATGATCTAGAAGGGATTTGACCATTCCTACACACCAGTATTTGAGACAAAAATGAGCAGACAGGTCTCTGAAGTCGGACCCACTGCCTTTGCGTCTGTTCCCATTCACAGACACCTTACAAGACAGAACAGAAAATTGCTCCACGGGGCTGCCAAGGTCATGAATCTCTACAGAAGCAAACGACATCAGTCTTTCCCTCACGGAGCAGCTGTTGGATTCAACCTGTTTGATTGATCTGTTGCTTCCTCCGCTGCCACCAACCGGAGCTGTTCTTCTGAGGTAGAAAAAAACGCTTTGTTGCTGAGTCGAGATGGACCAAGCCTCCTGTGGGTTTTTGAGGCTGTAAATAACACAGGAGATTGCCTGTCTGTCTCCCACAGAGCTACTGGCACGTTGAACCATTGGAGTGGGCAGTGCAATGTCTACAAACTAGATCACCAGAGTTTCCTCCCTGAAGGAGACCCCAAAGAGCTCTGCAGAGTGGCAGGAGTTCAGTCTCTAAGGTCCAGATAAAGAAACACATCAGACAGAATTTGGCCTTTTCTTCTGAAATGAGAGCTGTTGGATTTGAGCAAAGAAGGGACAGAATCTTCCTTTGTTGTAGATAGGGTGCCTCAGTCTGTGGATAGACTGTAAGGTAACAGAGATAATAGCGCCGAGGTCAGGTAGGAGGTTGTTGCAACAATCTGGATGAGAGGACAGTGGTTCGAGTCACTTGGGAGTGTTTGTCTTGGGCACGTGATGACCGTCAGCCCCCTTGCAAACACTGAAGAGACTCAAGTGTGGACAGGACAGTGGAAATCTGTCAAAGGAGGAAAAAGGAAAGGCATGTCTGGGGGTCTCTGCTTGTGCTAGGGGGATGCTGTTACGGGGAAGTTAGGGGTGAGCTAACTTGTTGTTGTTGCTGCTGTTGTTGTTGTTATATGCCGTCAAGTTGTTTGCGACTCATAGCGACCCTGTGTACAACAGCCCTAAACCCTGCTCTGTCCTGTGCCAATCTCACTGCCTCTGACACTCCCATCCCAATTATCCCAGTCACTGAATCAATCCATCTCATAGAGGGCCTTCCCCTTCTGCGCTGTCCCTCCACCCTCCCAAGCATGATGTCCTTCTCCAAGGACCTGTCCCTCCTTACAACATGTCCAAAGTATGTCAGACAAAGCTTCAGAATCCTTGCCTCCAAGGAGCAGCCTGGTTTAACCCTCTCTAGGATGAATCTGTTTGCTTTCCTAGCAGTCCATGGTACCCTCAATACTCTTCTCCAGCACCACAGCTCAAAGGCATCAATTCTCCTTCTATCCTCCCTAGTCATTGTCCAACTCTCTGATGCATAACAAGGGTTTGCAAAGACCATGGCCTGTATCAGACTTAACTAGAAGCAGGAATAACTTATGTGATCGACTTGGGAAGCATATTTACTGTCTCGGGTTGATTCTTGGTTGGAGGGAGAGTCAAAAACCGAGGGAAGCTGGCCGCCATTGTCCAGAGGCTGACTCTGAGGCAGTTGCTACAGAAGATGTTTGTGGTTTGGTTTCCCTATCTGATCCCAGCAGAGCTTGAGGGTCAGAGTTCTGCTGTCATCTATGGTCTGGCCTTGTCAGTTGGTCTACTCAATCTGTCAGGCTTTCTGACAGGTATTAAATGACAGAGAGAGAGAGAGAGAGAGAGAGAGAGAGAGAGAGTGTGTGTGTGTGTGTTAAGTTCCCAGAGAGTAAATCATAAATAGGAAAGTATTTGAATCAAATTGGGAGGGGGGTGTGTTTAGATTTCACTGTGGCCTGATTAAGAAGTTACCCAGTTAGTATAGTATAGTATAGTATAGTATAGTATAGTATAGTATAGTATAGTATGTTGTTATATCTAGATAGCTTCTCTGCCTAGCTTGCCATCTTTCCATTGCTCATTTTTAAATTTTTTTATTCATTTCAATGAAAGTTTATAGTTTCTTTCTTGTAAATAAATCAGTAGTTGTTGTTGTTAAGTGCCACTGAGTTGCAGGCGACTCATAGCGACCCCATGAACAAAAGTCCTCAACACTTGTGTGACTTTCATCCTTCCTCTAGGTTCATAGGCTTTCCAGAGGCAAGCTATTTTGGAAGCAGATGCCATTCCTTCTTCCAAGCTTGTTTTAATCGGGGAGCTCCACCAAACACTGCCATAGGTAAACCTTAACGCATTTGACACATCAGTGTCATAGAGTTCAGCTTCACAGCGACCACAAGTTACCTCTGTACGGCAAGTGGACACGCCAGGGCTATACGACCCAGAAGAATATTTGAACTAGGATAGGATAGGAAACACTACTAGGGTGAAGAGAATAAATAAAATTGGGAAAACTTACATTGTCTTTTCTGGTATGTCACTGAGTTGATTTTTGACTCATAAAGACCCCTATAGGGCAAGGTTCAAGTTCAAGTGTCCCATGAAGTATCCTTCTTCCCTTACCAGTGTCCTCTAAGCCTGGAGGCTTGCTTATCCCTCTCTAAATCCTGGTAGTTCATTTGTGAATTTTATGGGGGCCAACTCCAAAGTACTGAAGAGCAATGGTGTCACTCTGGAGACTAAGGTGTGTCTGATACAGGCCATGGTTTTTGCAATCACTTGTTATGCATCAGACAGTTGGACAATGACTAAGGAGGATAGAAGGAGAATTGATGCCTTTGAGCTGTGGTGCTGGAGAAGAGTATTGAATGTACCATGGACTGCTAAGAAAACAAACAGATTCAGCCTTGAGAGGGTTAAACCAGGCTGCTCCTTGGAGGCAAGGATTCTGAGGCTTCGTCTGACACACTTTGGACATATTGTAAGGAGGG
>NW_006399958.1:2122800-2128101 GCF_000299155.1 Elephantulus edwardii
CAAGGAGGAACAGGTCCTTGGAGAGGGACATCATGCTTGGGAGGGTGGAGGGACAGCGCAGGAGGGGAAGGCCCTCTATGAGGTGGATTGATTCAGCGACTGGGGTAATCGGGATGGGTGGATCGGAGACAGTGCTATTGGCACAGGACAGAGCAAAGTTTAGGGCTGTTGTACATAGGGTTGCTATGAGTCTCAAGCGTCTCGACGGCACATAACAACAACAACATTGCCAAGCCTTCTCTCCTGTAGAGCTGCTGATTCGAACCACTGACTTTTAGTTAAACAGACAGGTACTTATCATGCTCCCTGGAGCTCCTTCAGTATTTTACTGCCTATAGGTAAACACTGGTAATAGGCTATTCTGCATCTTCTCAGATAGTCTGTGTTCATTTATGAATGTACATTTATGAGGGTAATACTTTGGATATGTTGCAAGGAGGGACCAGTCCTTGGAGAGGGACATCATGTTTGGGAGGGTGGAGGGACAGCGCAGGAGAGGAAGACCCTCAATGAGATGGATTGATTCAGCGAGTGGCGTAATGGGGGCAAGAGTGTCGGAGATGGTGAGATTGGCACAGGATAGGGCAGAGTTTAGGGCTGTTGTACTTAGGGTGGCTATGAATTGCAGATGACTCGACGGCACCTAACGACAACAGCAACAGCAACAACAACATGTGTAATTATGTCCATGTTTATATTTACATCTAACAAGCATAATGTAAAGCTTTTTCATAAGCAATCAATGGTGCAATTTTTGTGTAAACAGACATGTAGAAAAGCATAAAAAAATGGTCTCACAAGAGCATATGTTACCATCCAGTTTGAAATTTAAAATCTACCTCTTCCTTTGCATGCCACACTCCCCAAACACATCTCCCACTCTCAAGCACACAGATAACTACTGAAGTTAGCACTTATTATTGGTGTCACAAGAAATTCAGCCCTGCCCAAACCTGGCCATTGCCTTCAGCTTCTGAAACGTGATCCCTTAAACACTGGGAATGTCGTACTAATTAGGAGTGTCTTCGTTTCCCAGGGACCTTGGGCCATATCAGATAATAATGTGATTTAGGGTAGAGGCTGGACACCGCAGACAGTCTCCCTGGGATTCTCTTGTTATTTAGGCGGGAACTAGGAATACCTAGCCATTAACCAGGAAAAGGGCTGCTGGATTTCTGGATGTCATCTTGGTTGGAAAACTTGTTCGGATGATAGAGCAGGGTAGGAGCTATCAGCTCTCTGGGCTGCGATGCCTGCCACTTGCCACCTGTGTTGTGTTCTTTACAGATTTGTGGAAGCCATCAACCTCCTAGCTGCGTGACAAGGCAAACCAAGAAAGGCTTACATGTAGGAAGTGGTATTGAACCCAGCTTTGAAATGAACGTCGAATCTGAATATGGTCAGAGGAGCCGGTTGCAAGAGGAAGGACCGTGAAAAGGGGACAGACTTGAATCAAGCGAGAAGTATGTTTAGAGTAAAATTTGGGAAGGGCAGCCAATTCCCTCTTTGGCTTGGAAAGTCTTAATAAAGACACAGGGGTCCACAAGGCAGAGAAGAGCCAAAATTGTGAAGAATCAAATTTGCAAAGGAAATAAGTCTTAGTTTTTGGGTCTGGGATGTTTTTATTTTTGTTTGTTGTGTTTTGGGTATGGTTTTGATTTGTTTTGTTTTGCTTTGTGTTTTGGTTTGGTTTGGTTTGGTTTGGTTTTGCAGACTATAAGAATACATGTCCTTTTGTATTTCTCAGCTGTTGATTAAATCTGTCCCGCTTCCCTACTAACGTCTTCACAACCCATGCACCAACTCAAGGATGCCGTTCCTTCCAGGCCACCACACACCAGTCTCTTCTACGCTAAAGTCCCTTCCTCTCCAGGCCTCTCATGGCCCCCAGGGGAATCTTCCTAGCATCTAACCTGCCTCTGTCCTTCCATGGTGCACAAGATTCCCATTTGCTTGGAGAAAGAACCCGAGTGCCCTGGCACTTGAGGACCTCCCAAATGTGAGGAAGTTAGACGTAAAACCCTAGGAGGCAGAGAGAAAGGGAAAAACAACAACAACACAGATTCACGAAGGCTCATGGGGATTGCGTCCCTGTCCCCAGAAGGTCCTTGTCTCGTGTAATGCCTGTTTCTCAAGAGGAACAGGTTTAAAAGATGAATAAAGAAGTGTCACTTTCTGGTTTGCTAAGAATATTCTTTTCTGCTCTCCCCCACTCCCATTTCCCCTTGCAGTTACCCATAATCTCATCCTTTTTAAACATATGGTTCTGGAGTCAGACCAGCATAGTAAAAGCCTGGATCCCTCCTGTTTCCTGACGACTCCAGCTGCCCTGGATGGGGTCTCCACGGCTACAGTTGGGTGAGTGGGAGGAGAAAGAGGGGGATGAGGAGGCTGGGAAACCAAGGCTCCAGGGCCAAGGGGAAGGCAAACAGGAGATGGGCTGCGCCATAATGCTGTGAAGAACAAGAACATATTTAGGGCTGTGACTTTACGGGGCATCCAAGAGAACTGGGTCTGTGTCTCTGTTCCACCTCTTAGTTAGATGTATAATTTCTGGGGTCTTAAAATCTTGCAAATAGCCATCCAAGGCACAGTAATTGGTCTCTCTTTGCCTGAAACAATAGAAGGCTAAGGAGAGTGAGAAAAAGATACAGAATATTTGATTAACTACCTCTATAAAGAGATTGAGATTGTTCACAGCTTCAGTTTGCTCGGCTCCATGGTCAACACTCTTGGCACCAGTAGCCAGGAAATAAAAAAATGTATTGCGATGGGAAAGTCTGTGGTTAGGGACCTCTCCAAAATACTCAAGAGCAACAGTGTCTCTCTGGAGACTAAAGTCCGCCTGATACAGGCCATGGTTTTTGCAATCACTTGTTATGCATCAGACAGTTGGACAGTGACTAGGGAGGATAGAAGGAGAATTGATGCCTTTGAGCTGTGGTGCTGGAGAAGAGTATTGAATGTACCATGGACTGCGAAGAAAACAAACAGATTCATCGTAGAGAGGATTAAACCAGGCTGCTCCTTGGAGGCAAGGATTCTGGGGCTTTGTCTGACATACTTTGGACATGTTGTAAGGAGAGACAGGTCTTTAGAGAGGGACATCATGCTGGGTAGAGAGGAGCGACAGCGCAGGAGGGGAAGACCCTCTATGAGGTGGATTGACTCAGTGACTGGGGTACTCGGGATGGGGTGTCAGAGACAGTGTGATTGGCACAGGATAGAGCACGGTTTAGGGCTGTTGTACATAGGGTCGCTATGAGTCGCAAACGACTCGATGGCACATAACAACAACAACAACCTCTATAAAGAATTATTATCTTTGCCACGAACCCAGAAGAACTGGACAAGACCTGTCTAACATTGCTGAGCCTTTTAATCAAAGATTCTGTAGAAGAATCCTTGTCAGAGGGAACACATTCGGGACAGCATTTCAAAGTTCTCACGAAATCAAGCCTTCATGGAGCCACAAAGGTGGAATGAGCCTTTGAAACTATTGCCTGAAATAATTCTTTTTTTATTTGCTTGTTTGTTTTACTGTTATGAATTTTAATGAAAGTTTACGGAGACTTTGGATTTCCATTCATTCATTGTTGCGCTTTTCTCCCTGCCCACCCCTCCCCCTGGTTCACTCTTTCAAAAGTAAAAGAAAAATTCTTTGTTATACAACCTCTCCTCCCAAGTCCACTCCACTATGTAGAGACGGAGGGGAGGAATGATGTACACTGCATTGAAACAGATGAGGGAGAGAACTGTTTAAAAGGGATATATGATTGAATATTATCGTCATGACAAGGGTCCAAAATGAAGGCTGCACAGTGAAGTGGATTTGGGGGGAGGGATTGCATAACAATGAAAGAGTTTTTCTTTTACTTTTCAAGGAGAGGAGTGAATTGGGGGGGCAGGGAGAAAAGTGCAACAATGACTGAATGGAAACCCTAAGTCTTTGTAAACTTTCATTAAAATTAATTTTAAAAAAAGACTATGGACTGCATCAGGTGTACCTTAGTCCTCAAACTGACATCATTGCTCCTCAATAATCTGGAGAGGTCCCTGACTACATACTTTCCCAGTGCAACACGTCTCCTGATCTCCTGATTGCTGGTACCAAGGTAGATGAAGTTGTTTACAGTTTCCATCTTTTCTCCATGTATCATGGCATTGCCTATTGGTCCAGTGGATGTATATAAAGCTCTCAAAAAACTAAAAAAAATTAAAAAGCACATCCTGGAAGCCTCAAGGTGCCTCGGGTTTTCCGCGTCTGTCTGTCATCTTCTGCTCTTCGTGGGAACATTACAATTCCCTGCAAATCCTACATCCTCACCAATAAGGTCCAGTGGAATGGTCCAAAATCAGGAGACCATAGAAATGTAAAAAAAAAAAAATCTATCTGGATGGTCCTGTAGTCAGGCGCAGGCCAGATGAGGAGAGAGAATGAAGGGGAAGGGGTCTGTGAGACCAGGTGTCACAGGCTTCCAGGAGGCCCTTCTGATGCGATTGGTGAATCATGAGTGAGCAGAAGGCTGAGTCCTGGAGAAGGGGAGGGGAGGACAGGGGGTCTTGCTGACTCTGACCCTCCCTCTCCCAGCCCCCACCGGGTCGCTCCGTTCCTCCTGATCCTTGGAGAAGACACAGCAGTGCACGTGTTCCTTCCATGGGACGCCCACATCCTCCACACACTGATGAATGGGACCTGGACCTATGAGGAGAAACAGCGCGAGCGCCCACCTCCAGGTGACTTCCTTGGTCCCTGGGCCAGCAGTACCATCAGCCTGCCCCAGGATCCAAAACCAGCAACTAACCTACTATGTAAGGCAAAGAAAAAAAAATGGGATCTATTCTTGGAGCATTCTGTTGATGTCAAATGAGTAGAGAAGGATGTGCGAACCAGGGGAGAAAGGTGAGAGGCTGGAGATGAGCACTGGGACAGGACGGGGAAGCAGAGTTCTGACACAAACCAAGTTCATCACAAACCAAGACCACGTGGGCCATAAAGCAAACCCATCAACGACACAACACTGTCATCACAAACCAAGACCACGTGGGCCGTAAAGCAAACCCATCAACAACGCAACACTGTCATCACAAACCAAGATCACCTGGGCCGTAAAGCAAACCCGTCAATCCACCCAGGTCTGTCATCACAAACCAAGACCATGTGAGCCGTAAAGCAAACCAGTCAACCAACTCAACACTGTCATCACAAACCAAGACCACCTGGGCCGTAAAGCAAACCCTTCAACCAACCCAGCTCTGTCGTCTCAAACCAAGACCACCTGGGCCGTAAAGCAAACCCTT
>NW_006399958.1:2128296-2131375 GCF_000299155.1 Elephantulus edwardii
CGTAAAGCAAACCCGTCAACCAACCCAACACTGTCATCACAAACCAAGACCACCTGGGCCGTAAAGCAAACCCGTCAACCAACCCAACACTGTCAATCGACTCAACATGGGCTGTAATGCAAACCCGTCAAACAACCCAGCTCTGTCATCACAAACCAAGACCACGTGGGCAGTAAAGCAAACCCGTCAACCGAACCAACACTGTCAACCGACTCAACAGTCTTCACAAATCAAGACCACCTGGGCCTTAAAGCAAACCCCTCAACCAACCCAGCTCTGTCATCACAAACCAAGACCACCTGGGCCATAAAGCAAACCCGTCAACCACAGGAGGCTGGGGTGATTCTGATGCTTGGCAAACCATTGTCTTTCAGATTAGAATTCTACTCCATAGGGATTTCAGTAGCAGTGATCTTGGAGCAATAAGGAGTGACTAAGAACAAGGTTAAGGAAGAAGTCCTTGGTGCTGGTTCATAAAAAAATCCTTGAAGCTTGGCTAAAAGTATTGGCTAGAAGCCTAGAGTAGGCTAGAGATCAGACAGATCAGAACAGCGGTCAGACCAGAAATTCAGGCTTGCGGTGCTGGGAGTCTCTGGCCCATGAAAACAGCATGAATGTCATCTTCAATCAGGAGCCGTGGAGGAGGGTTAAACTGACGAATTGTTGCAGTTTTGGAATAAGACACAAATCCAACAGTGAGACCTAGAAGACGAGAAGCCAGGCAGACGGCTGGCACTACAGTCTAAAGGAAGAAGCATGAACCCTGGCAAGTGACGAGGGGCAGTCAGGGATAGGACCTTGGGGACTGGCCATCAGAAGTGAACAGAGGTGTGCTAATTTCAGGGTATAGTCAGCTGAACTTGAAGGCCAGTGACAGCCTCTTTTTAGAGTTCGCAGAATGCGTTCATGGCTGGCCTCATCTGTACCCCACAACTTGATAAGCAAAGTGTTCCCACTTTATAAGGAGGCTGAACACTGGAGAAGCGCTGGGCCACTAACTGAAAGACCAACCAAGGTAGAAAGATGTAGGAGCCTTCCATAGAGATTATTGTTATTATTGTCGGATATCATAAAACCAGAACCGACCCACAGCTGCTGACCCTCCAGCAGGTTTTCAGAGGCAGTAATCCAAAGGGCTGGAGAGCAACGATGTCAGTCTGGAAACTAAGGTGCACCTGATACAGGCCATGGTCTTTGCAATTACTTTCTATGCATAAGAGAGCTGGACGATGACTAGGGATGATAGAGAATTGAGCTGTGGTGCTGGAGAAAAGCAGTGAATATACCATGGACTGCCAGGAGAACAAACAAGTTCGTTCTGGAGCGGGTGAGACCAGGCTGCTCCTTGGAGTCAAGGATTCTGAAGCTTCGTCTGACATACTTTGGACATGTTGCAAGGTGGGATCAGTCCTTGGAGAGGGATGTCATACTTGGGAGGGTGGAGGGAGAGCGCAGGAGAGAAAGACCCACTATGAGGTGGATTGATTCAGTGACTGGGATTATGGGGATAGGTGGTTCAGAGACAATGAGATTGGCACAGGATAGAGCAGGATTTAGGGCTATTGTACATAGGGTCCCTATGAGTCGCCGGTAACTCGACAGCACATAACAACAAAGAGATCACATGAGAGGAGATCGCCTGTCCTTCTCCCGTGAAGCAACTGACGCATTCAAACTACATGCATTCAGGGTTGCAGTGCAGATTCTTGGCTCTAGGCCACCAGAGGTCCCTTCCGTAGAGATTTTCAGTCTCGGAAATCCTGTGAGGCAGTTGTGCTCTGTCCTGTGGGTTCGCTGAGTCAGTCTGGTTCCTTTCTCATTTACAGCTTGGGAGGCCAAGCTCCAGAGAGGTCGTATGTCTCTCTCTGGCTAATGTGGCTGGCTATTAAGATTGTGGAGGCTTAAACCAAAACCTCTCGTCAAGATGGGCCCTCTTTTAGGTGTTCACGGAGGCAGAGTAACCAGAACCGATCAGATGGGCCATTTCCTTCGAGTGGTGAAACGGGCAGAGAGAGTAGCAGAAGTCAAAATGAAAAAGAACCCTGAACTTAGCGCGTGCCCAGAACCCATGATGTCTCTGATGCCTGAGAAACCCAGAAAACATCATAACCTTCCATCTTCTGACAGCCAGACACTGCGAAATATCCACCACGTACAGAGTCTAATCTGTCAGGTAGTCAGAGGACTCAAGAGAAGCGTAAAGGAATGGTCCCCTTCAATCCCATAGGATGTTCGGAATACCAGAATGGACTTGTCATCAGCCTATACATGTTGTTGCAAAGGTCTAGAAAAGGAGTTGTTGTTTTTGTTGTTCAGGGCCACAGCTGACTCTCTAGCAGGTTTTCAGAGACCAGTAAATTGCCACGGGAGGAAACTGCCCATCATTCTCCCGCTGGTGGATTTGAGCTGCATGCCTTTAGGGTTGCAAGGCAGCTTCTTACCACTAGGCCACCAGAGCTCCCTAAAAAAAAGGAGAAGGAGGATACAAACGAATAAAGCTTAAGTTGTTGTTATCGGGTGTTGTCACATTGACTGTGACTCCTATTGACCCTATTATGAAATTGAAACTTTGCCCTATCCATCATGTGACTCTCGCAGTCTCCATCCACCACACTCACTGTGTCAACCCATCCTGCTGTGGGTCTTTCCCTTTTGCACAGACCCACTACTTTTCCAAGCACAACACCCTTTTTCCAAGGACTGGTGCCTCCTGTCAACATGCCCACAAGTGGAGCAAGAACTCAAGAGGTCATTAGAAGGGAGCTCTGGTGGCCTAGTGGCAAGACGTTGCACTACAATCCCAGAAGAACGCGGTTCAAATCCACCAGATGCTCTGCTGGAGAAGGAGGGGGCAATCTCCTCCTGTATCAGTCAGATCTGATTTGACGGTACACATAAAGGGCACACTGACAAAGGAGATTAATCAGAACTGGCTTTGACAAGCACTGTGGCAAATGGACAATTAAAACAGACATTCGGGGGTGGGGGGAAGAAGAACGAACTGGGGAGGAGGGTAGAGAAAATAGTGCAACAATGAATGAATAAGAACCCAAAATCTCTGTAAATGTTCATTAAAATT
>NW_006399958.1:2131475-2138752 GCF_000299155.1 Elephantulus edwardii
AAATTTAATAATAATTTTAAAAAATACAATTAAAAAAAAAGAGGTCATTAGAGCTCAGTCATTGGAAGTCAGAAAATCACACACACACACACACACACACACACACACACACACACACGTGCATTTAAAAGAGAATTGTGAAGAACAAACAAACAAAACACCCTAATGGGTCCTTGAGCCTCTCACCATGGGTGGAAGCCTACTGGAGGGTGCGGTTTTGGACTCTATAATGAGGTGATGGGTCTGTGAGTTGGCCTGAGGCCTGGGGCCTTGCAGTCTCCCTCCACTCCAGGAATTGGTTGCTAGCAGGAATCTTGGTGGCGGGCTTGTCTTGATGGTGTTCACTTAAGGGAAATCTCTGGTGTCATGTTTAATGTTTGTTACAGCTCTTCCCCTGCGCCCCACACCCTCAAAGCGGGTGGGTCTTGAGCCTTTCATGGGCCGAGGCCTGCTGGAGGCTGTGGCTTTAAAAATCCCTCGGGTCAAATTTATTAAATTTAGAATAGATATTCTTCTTTAAAGACACAGCAATCATTTGTCTATTTACTATACTGAACACCTAGGAGTTGCTGTGACATTGAACACTGTTCCATGCTTGTGTTAAATGCTCTAATGGTGGGGGAGCTCTGATGGTCTAGTGGCAAGAAGCTGCACTGCAATCCCAGAGATATGCGGTTCGAATCCCCCAGATGCTCTGCCGGAGAAGGAGGGGCAATCTCCTCCTGTACCAGTCAGATCCGATTTGACAGAACACACACAAAATAATAAAAAAATAAAAATTAAAAAAATGTTCTAATGGTTATCCATTATGTACAATGTTTGGATGAACTTCCAGATTGATTTATGCTGGGAAGCAGGAGTGACATCCACTTCCTACACTGGAAACTGCCTCTGGAAACTTTACAAACTCTCTAAATTCTATAAATTATGTACAGAAATTATGGCAGTTATAGAACAGAGTTCAGGGGTTTTGTGCAAAGCTTACTCTGAGTCGTATTCAACTTGACAACACTTAACCACTGCTAAATGAGACTAGTGCTGTTATATCTAGAGGAACACTCTTCCACTTTGCACATCACTCTTTGTCAATGTGCTGTATGACGTAACCTGGGTTTGCTATGATGCTGAACCTTGTGCCATGGGGATCTCAAATACCATAACGGTTTCCCAATGTGGACAGTGTTTGGTGGAGCTCCCAGTTGGAAAACAGGTTTGGAAGCAGGAGTGGCATCCACTTTCTAAACCACATGTCTCTGGAAACTCTATGAATTTGGAGAAATGACGATAGTTAGGGAAAGGCATTAGGTCTTTTATTCATAGAGTCGCTATGAGTCTTGCTTGACTTGATGGCAATCAACAACAGAGAAAAATAGAAGTCACAGAGTTGGGTTTCAGCAGTCCACACGGTCTGCTGTTGTTACGTGCTATCGAGTCAGAACTAACTCATAGCTGACACTCCAGTGGGTTTTCAGAGGCTGTAAATGGCCTGGGAGGAACTTGCGCATCTCTCACGAAGCAGCTGATGGATTCAATGATGGTGGGGGGCGCAAGAGGGCGCGGAAAGGACCAAATAGAAAAGGTAGTGTTGGAGACTCAAACCAGGCGACTGCAGGAAAGGGTTAAATCAGTGCCTGCTCGCCTGTGCCTCAAGGCTGTGATTTAGACGGATATCCTTTTTCAGATTTGGGTGTCTCATCTCTAGACTTGCTCCAAAGGTCCTCCTTTTATCCTTCTCCCCAGAATAGCAAGAGAAGCGAGAGCCTGTGGAGAGGACATTGTCCCTGGATCTCCCTTTACCTCTGGGATAACAGAAGTCTACAAAGTCTTCCGAGGCTTCTCTCAGAAGCCCTGGAATCTGTGTCTGACCTGGACCTCCCCGAATCTCTTCCGTTCACAAAGCCCTGCCTCCCTCCGCCCCTTTTGTACACTGTTGCTGGCTTCTCCCCTGAAGAGGAGTCACTGTTGGATCTGGGCGTGGGCTCTTTGGAAGTGTGCTCTTTGATAAATTGTTTGAGATAGCTATGAGAAACCTCCCTCCCTCCTCACCCAACGCTGTTGTCAAAGGAAGAAAAAGAAATGTGAGGCTGAAAAAGAGAAGGGGAAAAAATGTGAAAGAAAAGAAGGAGGCCCAGGAGGTCACTTTGAAACGAGACCCTCCCGCGTGCCTGGCCTGTGGTACGTTGTCTGTATAAAATATGGACGGAACCCTAACTTCACTGCTTAACGATTCCGTGTGTTTAGACGAGGCTTTTCGCCCACCCACATCAGTGTCTTCACCCAATTTCTTCACCTGACTTCACCCTAGTCATCTTCAATTTGATGCTGTCTGTTGTTGTTAGGTGTCGTCGAGTTGCTTCCGACTCAAAGCGACCCTATGTACAACAGCCCTAAAACCTGCTCTGTCCTGTGCCAATCGCACTGTCTCCGACACACCCACCCCCATTACCCCAGTCACTGAATTGATCCACCTCATAGAGGGCCTTCGCCTCCTGCGCTGTCCCTCCACCCTTCCAAACATGACGTCCCTCTCCAAGGACTGGCCTCTCCTTGCAACATGTCCAAAATATGTCAGACAAACCCTCAGAATTCTTGCCTCCAAGGAGCAGCCTGCTTTAACCCTCTCCAGGATGAACCTGTTCGTTTTCTTAGCAGTACATTCAAACTCTTCTCCAGCACCACAGCTCAAAGGCATAAATTCTCCTTCTTTCCTCCCTAGTCATTGTTTCTCTGATGCATATATATAGTCATATGCTCTCTGATGCATAGCAAATGATTGCAAAGATCATGGATTGTATCAGGTGCACCTTAGTCTCCAGAGTGACACCATTGCTCTTCAGTACCCTAGAGAGGTCCCTAACAGCAGACTTTCTTTCATCGCAATGTCTTCTGACTTCCTGGCTACCAAACAATAAAGGGGCTTTGGTGGTGCTGTGATTCAAACGTGGTTGGCTAACCAGAATGTCCATGTTTTGAACCGACCAGTAGTTTTATGCGGTGCTCTGAAGTTCTAAAGGTTTACAGCGTTTGAAGGCACTGACGGCAGTCTGGGTGAAAAACACATGAAAAGAGGTGACCAGAGGTGAAGCATGGAAGGCAAGGAAAAGAACGAAAGAATGAGCCTCACACACCAGAATTAACTGTTATTGTTGTTGTTAAGTGACGACTCATAGCGACCCTATGAATTAAAGACCTGAGCACTGTTCAGAGTTTCCAAGAGGTAAGACATTTCGGAAGCAGATGCCACTCCTGCTTCCAAGCTTGTTTTAATCGGGGAGCTCCACCAAACATTGTCCACCATGGGTAACCGTTAACGCATTTGACACATCAGTGTCACAGTGTTCAGCATCACAGTAACCACAAGTTACCTCTGTACAGCAATGCACAGACCAGTGCTCTACCACTTAGAAGAATGTTTGACAGGAAACAATTTAAACCAGGCCTGAGGGCCGCAGATTAAAATCAGCATTAACTACAGCAGCTTAATCACCTAGGACCATATCCTAACTTGTCAACAGTGCAAATTGAGTGAGGGAACAAGGATCACGCATATCTAGTTTTCTGCTTGGATAACTGTCAGCCAGACTGTTGAAGGCCAAGATAGATGCTGTCAAGTGGTCAAGTGAATGTCCATCACTGGTGACCTCAAAGACAACAGAACAAAAGGCTGTCTGATGCAGCTCCATTGTCATGATCGCTGGCAGGAAAATATTCCTAACCGCTCAGAAATGTTTGCCAAATAATCAAATGAGCGAGCGTGAAGATTTTGAACGATTTGAAGCGAGGACGTAGAGTGACCTGATTTCCGATGGGCGGTATGTGTGTGTATGTGATTACTGAAGATATATTTAGAAGAGCTAAGACAGGAGGCAGAGTGCCTCGTTAGAAGGTCATTGCGATGTTCCCTGGCCACGCTGAAAGTCAGGCATGCAAAGAATGAGAACGAGGCCCTGGCGTTCGAATGGACCAGGGCCTTGCTTTGTTCTCTTCAGAATGGGTCACAGCCTCTCTTGTGCTGCCTGATGCTGGTCATTTTGGAGGGGAGAAATAGAATCATCTCATCCCTGGCCATCTATTTCTTAGGACAGTGATTCTTTATTCAGCATCAATGATGTAATCATCTTTGATTTAGAGTTAATGGTCATCAGCCCTTTTTTAAAATATCTTATTTTTTCTAATAATTTTAATGAACATTTACAGAAAATTTGGATTTCCATTCATTCATTGCTGCACTTCTCTCCCCGCCCAGCCCTCTCCCCCAACCCCCCAGTTCGCTCCTCTCTTTCAAAAGTAAAAGAAAGACTCCCTCCCTGGTACACAATCCCCCCGCACCCCTCCCACCGCCCCAAGTACATTCCACTATGCAACCTTAATTGTGGACTCTTGTGATAACCATAATACCCTATCATACTTCGCTTTTAAATTATTCACTCCCTCATCTGTTTCAGTGCAGTATACACAACTTATCCAGTTTTTCTCAGTCTTACCCAACCCTGATACCAGTCCCATTTTACAGCAGTGGCACCATGCAATATTCGTCCTTTTGAGACTGATCAGCCCTTTTTAAAAAAAAAAATTATTTTATTTTCTTGTTTGTGTACAGTCAAATCAGCTATGACTAGTACAGGAATAAATTCTTCCTCCTTTTTCAGCAGAGCATCTGGTGGATTCGAACCATGCACCTCTGGGATTGCAGTGCAGCTTCCCACCACTAGGCCACCAGAGCTCGCCTGATCAGCCCTTTTAGGAGTGAGACACCTCTCTTACATGTAATTCATCCATCCCCCAGAACTAAGTGTACCTACTGTGGACCAGATAACACAAAGGAGCCAGAAGCTGGCCCAGTCTCCACACAGTTCATGGTTTGTGCAATACAACAACAATCAAGACGCAGCCATTTATAGTTTAAAATGATGGGTGGGGGGAAACCCCAGAGTCTAGGAAAGTGACCTTTGTACTAAGACCTGAAGAATGAAGAGAATGAAGACCTTGACAGACAGAAGGAATGATCGATTCTGAGATCTGAAAGGGGAGAGGTTTGTTGGCAAGTTCCAGATCAGAGACAGGCCGATGCGGCTGGAATTCAGAAAGTAAGACAGAAGGGTGAGCTGAGAAAGCTCCAGACGAAGCAGGACTTTGAGGAGTTTGGCTTTCCCTTCCTCTGCAGGGAGCGTGTTTCCTGGTGAATGGACTTGTCTTCGGTGAGGCTTGATCTGGGAGGATCCTGTACCACAGAGGTTTGGTTGTGTGCCCTTGCGTGAATTCCGACTCATAGCAGCTCTAGAGGACAGGAAAGAAGCTCACCATAGGATTTCCTAGGCTCTAATCTTTTCGTTTGGTCTTTTCTCCCAAGGCAGTGCCTCTCTGGCGGTTCAAATCCACCAGCAGGGCGAGCTCTGGTGGCCTAGTGGCAAGAAGCTGCACTGCAATTCCAGAGGTGTGCGGTTCAAATCCACCAGATGCTCTGCTGAAGAAGGAGGAACAATCGCCTCCTGTACCAATCAGATTTGATTTGACGGTACACACACATAAAAAAAAAAAAAATCCACCAGCAGCTAGGATGGAAAAAGACGGAGGGAGAAAGGTCCTCGGCTACAATTGAGATCTGAGCTAGTCCTAAACCTGATGACAATGAGAGGTTTTGTTTTGCTTTTATTATTATTATTAATTTTAATGGAAAGTTACAGAGACTTTGGATTTCCATGCATTCATTGTTGCACTTTTCTCCCTGCCCACCTCTCACCCACTCCCAGTTCACTCTTCTCTTTGTAAAGTAAAAGAATAATTCTTTAATTGTTTTACAGTCCTTCTCTCCAGATCCACTCCACTATGCAGCCTTCGTTCTGGACTCCCGTCCGTGACAATACTACCTAATCGCATATCCCTATTAAACAGTTTTCTCCTTCATCTGTTTCAATGCAGTATACATTATTGAGCCCATCTTTATCAGTCTCCCCCTAACCCCGATGTCAGTTTGTTTTACAACAGTGGCCCTATGCAGTATTTGTCCTTTTGTAAATGAGATATTTCACTCAGCATAATGTCGTCTCACCCATTTTGAATAATATTTCATGAGTTCCTTGTTTTTCAGTGCAGCATAGTATTCCATTGTGTGAATATGCCACATTTTCTCTATCCATTCATTTGTTGATGAGCATATAGGTTGTTTCCAACTCTTTGTTATTGTGAACAAGGCCACGATAAACATGGGTGTGCACGGTTATGGCTTTTGAGGTCTTTCTCCAGGGAAGCCTACGTGGGTTCAAACTGAGGGCCTTTTAATTACTGTCTGAGAACTTAACCACTGGTGCCACCAGGGCTTGAGCTGGGAGTAAACATTAAAACCACACTGCTGACGACTTGAGTGGATTCTGATTCCTGACACCCCTTCCAGACTGTAGAGCTTACAGGAGACGACCTCATCTTTGTCCCACAGAGCAGGTGATGGATTCCAACACACCACCTTTCCATGTCCAAACCAGCACTTCACCTATGATGCCACCAGAACTCCCTCTAGCAGCCTTTAAAATGAGTTTTCAATTGCTTCTACAAAAAGGGGTAGGGAGGCTTTGGTGGAGCTGTGATTAAAACATTGTTACTAACCAAAAAGTCAGTGATAGTATTCCATTGTGTGAATGTACCATAATTTCTCAATCCATTCATTTTGTGGTTGGACATTGGGACTGTTTCCATGTTCTTGCGATGGTGAATAATGCTGCTATGAACACTGGTGTACAAATACCGTTTGTGCCTCTGTTCTCATTTTCTATGGGTAGATTCCAAGTAGTGGAACAGCTGGGTCATATGGAATTTTTATGTTCAGCTTTTTGAGGACGTGCCAAACTGCCTTCCAGAATGGTTGTACCGTTTAACAATCCCACCAACAATGTATAAGAGTTCCTTTCTACCATCCTCTCCAACATCTATTACTTGCTGCCCCATTAAACTTTGCCACTGTTACTGGAGAGAGATGGTACCTCATTGTGATTTCGATTTGCACCTCTCTGACTGCCAGTGATTTGCAGCATTTTTTCATGTGTCTGTTTGCCATTCGAATATCTTCCTCTGTGAAAATTCCTCCCATATCTTTTTGCCCATTTTGTAATTGGGTTATCAGTCTTTTTCTTGTGGAGGGAGGCCCAGGACATTCACACAATGGGATAATATGCAGGAACAATGATTTTGTAAATTATTACCTAACTAGGGAGGGACTGAAGAGTGTTATGCTGAGTGAACTAACTCAGTCCCACAAGAATAAATATTGTATAAAACCATTTTTT
>NW_006399958.1:2139273-2145192 GCF_000299155.1 Elephantulus edwardii
GGGGAATAGATGAAGCAGTCTGATTCTATAAAGAGTCACACAGTCTTTGAAACCATATTGGAGCAGTTCTAACTCTGTTCTGCAAAGGTTGCTATGAGTTGGAATGAAGTCACTGGTATTGACTTTGGTTTTGGTTTTTCTATCAAAAAATCCTTTTCTTGGAGAGGGAGAGGCCCACAAAATTGGCTGGATGGTTATAGGTGCTGTCGAGTGAAGTACTACTGCTAGTGACCCGATGAACAACAGATCTGACACTGTCCTGTCTGATACCATCCTCACAATTTGACACACTCAAGGCCATTGCCGCAGTGACCTTGTCAATCCACCTGGTCGAAGGTCTTCCTCTTTTCCGCTGTCCCTCCCAAGCGTGATGTCCCTCTTCAAGGAATAGCCTCTCCTAGCACCATGCCCAAAATACGTGAGACGAAGCTTCATCATCTTTGTCTCCAAGGAGCACTCTGGCTGCACCTTCTGGCTGCACCTTCTGCATGATACATCTGTTTATTCTTTTGGCAGTCCGTGTAATATTCAGGTTGGATTTGTTGTTGCTATGTGCCGTCGACTCACTTGTGACTCATAGCGACCCTATGTACA
Source organism: Elephantulus edwardii (assembly GCF_000299155.1). Taxonomy (NCBI): domain Eukaryota; kingdom Metazoa; phylum Chordata; class Mammalia; order Macroscelidea; family Macroscelididae; genus Elephantulus; species Elephantulus edwardii. The sequence continues at coordinate 2,139,868 of NW_006399958.1, forward strand.
AGAGCCCTAAATGCCGTTCTGTCCTGTGCCAACTTCGCCACCTCAAACCCACTCATTCCCATCACTCCACTCAGAATCGATCCATCTCATCGAGGGTCTTCCTCTCCTGCGCCGTCCCTCCACTCCCCCAAACATGATGTCCCTCGCCAAGGACTGGTCCCTCCTTGCAGCATGCCCAAAATATGTCAGACGAAACTTCAGAATCCTTGACTCCAAGGAGCATTCCGGCTTCACCCTCTCCAGGACAACAAACCTGTTTGTTCTCCCAGCAGTCCATGGTATATTCAACACTCTTCTCCAGCACCACAGCTCATAGGTATCAATTCTCTATCATCCCTATTCATTGTCCAACTCTCCAATGCATAGCACGTAATTACAAAGACTGTATTCTGGATCAGGTGCACCTTAGTCTCCAGCCTGACGTCGTTGCTCTTCAATATTCTTGAGACGTCCCTCACAGCTGAATTTTCCCAATGCAATTCGCCTCCTGATTTCCTGGTCGCTGTTACCAAGAGTGTTGACTGTGGAACCAAGTAAACTAAAACTGTTAACTATCTCAGTCTCTTCAAGCTGGGTAGAGAGTGATTTACATAAGTTTAGGGAAAGGGAAGAAAACGAGGTTGAGGACTGGGATCAGACGAGGATGGGCTTGAGGATAGATCGGGTTTGAGTTTTAGTTTTTCCTTTTGTTTTGTTGAAGGACAGGGAACACTCGGGGTGCCTCCTACTGCCCGGAGGATTAGCACTTGGCTTCCAATCTGTCACTTTCTAGCCCGTAAGTACTGGGTTGGAGTAAGGCGGGCACCCAAATGTGTAAAGGCTGGCAGTTAACTAGAATCACCTGCCCACCAAAATGATTCTTGGAGGACTAAGAGCCGCTTCTGATTGGCTCAGGCCCCCAGATCACGTGATATATCATCATGCCCTCTTCTGGTCCCACAGCGCGCCTACCAGCATCCTCGAGTCCTGATTGGCTCAAATGAACAAAGTCCGAGGGGCGTGGCCTTGGGGGCGTGGCTTCCTCTCTGTGACGTCTGGTTTGACAGTTGGCAAGACTTGGAGGCCAACTTTTAAGTTTTTTAATCAGTTCACCTTCTGTTGCTTCTCCTGCGGATCCTTAGCCGTGCTCACGTTTTATTCTCAGGTGTCCGTTTTCCAGTCTCGCTGTGAGTTGTTAAATCGGCTCAATCAATTTGTTGATTGATGCATTTGTCCAAATTCAGCGTTCAAGGAGCTAGCCAAGAGGAGGTGTGATGACAAAGTCTCAGACTAAAGTGCTGGGAACCTGAGATGAGGAGGTAAATTGGGGATGGACGGGACCATTTAGTGCAAGGAAAAGAGGGATGCCTTTGGGGACGCTATAAGTTAGGCTGAGGAAAAGGAATGAAAGTTGACATCCAAGTTTTAGTCTGAAAGACTGTTACATACTTGTAAGGCTTTAAAAAACAAATTTATCCTCTCACAGACTGGGAGGCTTGGAGTCCCAATTCAGAGCGTGAACTCTAGGGAGACAGTCCCCTTTCTGTGTCTCCTGATGCTCGGAGAATCCCAGCGCCTAGATCCCAGGTCCAAATGATGTGGCTCTGGTTTTTCTTTCTTGTTGGTCTCTCGAATCCATGGACCCTCTTCAGTCCTTTTATCACTTGTAAGGTAAAAAGTGACCCAAGCCACACCCCAGGAGGCCGTGATCTAGTTAAGAGAGGGCCAGGGCAAGAGAGGCAGGTCCTCTGTGAGGTGGACTCACACAGGGACGGCACTAATGCGCACTGGGTGGGTGGCGCAGGATAGAGGTCTCAATCTGTTGTTTGTAGGGTCACTATGAGTCCTAGTCCGCTTGATGGCACCTGACAATAACAATCCCACCCTGAGTCCCCTTACATAAGATCAAGGGACTGATCACATCAGAGGCGGGGGTGGGGTATGCGATTCTTTCTTTACATAACCACCCTATTATATAACTGTCAAATCACTGAGAATCACACAGCCCAGCCAACTTGATACATACAGGGTAATTGTGAAGGCAACCAGCAGAGAAAGAAATCTATATAAAGAGGAACAGGAACAAACATTTAAAAAAAAAACCAAAGCAGGCCCTCTTTCAGAAATGTCTGCAAACCAGGAGAGAGCGAAGTGACATCTTCAAAGGACTAAAGCAGGGGCGGGAGGAGGCTGGAGGTGGAGTGGAAGGCATGTCAACCTAGAACTTCCCATACAGCAAAAAACAGATTTCAGGGATGAATCTCAAGTGTAGGTCTTCACAAATGAAAACCAGAAATCAGCAGCAGCTGACCTGCATGACAAGAAATAGTAAAGGAAATTCTCCATGTAAAAGGAGTGTATTATTCCAACAGCGGGAAGTTTTGATCTACACAAAAGAATAAAGCGCACTGGACACATTAAAATTGAGAGTAAACATAAAAAAAAAAAACACACCCCATTTTCTTTATTTTTAATAGCTTTAAAATATAACTGACTGCCTCAAAGAAAAATAGCAACATGGTATTTGGGGGCTTATAAAACCCTGGGAAGCACACATAGTAGCTCAAAGGATGAGGAGAAAATGAAAGTGTTTTTTGAGCCTTTTATATCTACCAATTGAAGGTAGAGAGCGAGAGTGATAACTTTATGATGGTATTTGTAATCCTACCGCCGCCACTTAAAATTAACTCAAATAGGATAACTAATAAGCCGATAGTGGAAATAAAAGAGAATCATAAAGATACTTTATTAATCCAAAATGAGACAAGAAAAGAGGGAAAAGGAAACTAAGAACAGATGGAACAACCAGCAAGATGGTAGATTTTAAACCCAAGCATCTTGTTAATTACACGAACTGTAAATATTGTAAATATTCCAGTTACAGAGCAGAGCCTGGCAGATAAGACAGAAAGGCAAATTCCAGTTGGATGGTGTCTATAAGGGGCCCATTCTGCAAATCACAATAAAAAAGTGAGCGAGGCGCGAAAGAAACTCATTTTACCTATAAAGCTTTAGAAAGGTTAAAACGAAATGGATAGACAAAGATAATAAAATGCAAATATTAATCCGCAGAAAGGAGGCTTGGTGGTAGTTAAGCACTGAAAGACTAACGGTTCAAATCCATCAACAGCTTAGTGAGAAAAAGATGTGTCTGAAGGATACGTTTAGCAGATGATGCTAAGAAGGAAAAGAAAAAGGCGGTATCGGAAAAGAGGAAACAGCCTCCAAGAGGAACAGTGTTAACAAGAAGACTCAGGTGCCCGGGGGTGGTGGCAGAGCCGTAAAGATCTGTGTGACGAATACGGGCGAATTAGGGACTCTGTGGAAGAGTCAAAAGACTGGAATGAGAGCCAGTGAAGTAGCGACCAGGGAGCGACTTGGGCTGAATGACCAGAGGGTCCGTGATAGGACCATGTCAAAAAGCAGCGTTTACCTTGCCTGTAAGTGCGCCGGATAATCCTGTGTTTACAGACCTTCCAGTTAAGACCAATGTTGGATATCATATTATTATGTATGAAGGGAGAAAATAAAATCATATGAAAACAATTTTAAAAAAAAGATGTCAGCCTGCGTGTGTGTGTGTGTGTGCGCGCGCGCCATCAAATCTGATCTGACTGGTACAGGAGGAAATTGTCTCTCCTTCTCCAGAAGAGCATCTTGGTGGATTCAAACCGCATACATCTGGGATTGCAGTGCAGCTTCCTGCCACTAGGCCACCAGAGCCGCCAGCCTGCTTTTTTGGGAAGATTGTTGTTAAATGCTGTCAAACTGACCCCAACTCACACAGCAGATCTAAACTCTTTGCCTGGGGCTGCGTCGTCTTCACAGTCCCACTATGCTCAGTCCCATTGTTGCAATCCCTGGGTGGTTCCATCTCACTGAGGGTCTTCCTTTCCTTTTCTGACCCACTACTTGTTGACCATCAACTAGCCCCTCCTGACACCGCGCCTTAAGAGTGTGAGTCAAAGGTTCACCATCCTGGCTTTGAATGTGCCTTCTGGTTACACTTCTTCCGAGAGAGATTTGTTTGTTCTTTTTGGCATTTCGTGTGAAGATTAACTCAACTCACTGCTGTTGAGTCCGTTTTGACTCATAGCCACCCTCCATCCCATTTAAGAGGCTGAAAAATTTGCTGGGCTCAGTCAACACTCTTGGCACCAGCAGCCAGGAAATTAAAAGACGTATTGCGATGGGAAAGGCTGCTGTTAGGGACCTCTCCAAAGTGCTGAAGAGCAATGGTGTCACTCTGGAGACTAAGATGTGCTGATACAGGTGATGGTCTTTACAATCACTTGTTATGCATCAGAGAGTTGGACAGTGACTAGGTATGATAGAAGGAGAATTGATGCCTTTGAGATGTGGTGCTGGAGAAGAGTATTGCATGTACTATGGACTGCTAAGAAAACAAACAGGTTCATCCTGGAGAGGGTTAAACCAGGCTACTCCTTGGAGGCAAGGATTCTGAGGCTTTGTCTGACATGCTTTGGACAAGGAGAGACCAGTCCTTGGAAAGGGAAGTCATGCTTGGGAGGGTGGAGGGACAACGCAGGAAGGGAAGACCCACTGTGAGGTGGACTGATTCAGTGACTAGGGTAATTGGGGTGGGGGTATTGGAGACAGTGAAATTGGCACAGGACAGAGCAGAGTTTACGGCTGTTGTACACAGGGTCGCTATGAGTCGCAAGCGACTCGACGGCACATAACAACAACAATAACAACTGTGACTGCCCATCTTTTTTCTCTCAGAGCCCCTGCTGGGTCCCAACTACCAGACACTCAAGGCCTTTGGTTGCAACAATGCAACAGAGCCTAGAGAACCCTGTGGGGTAGTTCTGCTCTGTCCTACAGGGTCGCCTCAAGTTGGTATTGACAGAGGCACACAACAACAGAAGATGTGAAGGAAAGTGGAGTGGTTACATTACAGTGAGGGAAAGCTGACTTTAAAACAAACTTACTGAGAATAAAGAGAACTATGACATGAGGTCATTTTACAGAGAATGTATCCTAAATACCATTGTCCCTGCTAAGAAAGCCCCAGAGAACATAAAACAAAAACTAAGAGACAGCTAATGACTGTGAGGTTTCTTTGGGAAGTGACGCACATGTTCTAAAATTAACTTGTGGTGATGATTACACAACTTTGTGACTATGCTATAAACCACTGAGTTGTATCCTTCAAAGGGGCAAACTTTTTTTTTTACAATCAATTTTATTTTAATAGAATGCTGGAGAAGAGTATTGAGAATACCATGGACTGCTAGGAAAACAAGCAGATTTGTCCTGGAAAGGGTTAAACCGGTGGCTCCTTGGAGGCAAGGATTCTGAGGCTCCGTCTAACATACTTTG